>NC_139951.1:2830380-3035380 GCF_963454915.1 Gymnoscopelus microlampas
TGTGTGTGTGTGTGTGTGTGTGTGTGTGCGTGCGTGCGTGCGTGCGTGCGTGTGTCAGGGGCGTTTAATACATTATGTGTGCACAACGCATGTGTCCAGTCTGACACCACATTCAAAACATCTCTGTAATCTAAAAAGTCAAGGGTGGGTGCCGTTGGGTTCGCGCAACCATTGGGGGGGTCGCCAAAAAGAAATCCCTCATAATATGGAGTCATGGTATAAAAAAGTTTTAGAACCCCTGCTATTATTTTAGATAAAGATACAGCTCAACAATAGAAACACCAGAAAACTCTCTCTCTTGAATGGCTGCTGACTGTCAGGATACAGCGTCAAATAGTGACACTGCATTCCTTTAAATGCTGCCGTGCCTTTCGTTCATTAATCACTCATCATGTACTTATCTTTGACTCATTGTCATCATATCTCACAGCAATCCCAGCAATGTTCCAGCGCTTTGTTTGAAAACAGAAAAAACTAAAATATGTACAGTAAACATTTCGAGGGGGGGGGGGGGGGCTAGGCTTTGACGTTTACAGGGGCCAGTTTCGAATTGCAGCCACCTGTAGGTACACTTTTAGAGCTGTTTTGAAGGAGAGTTTAGAAGATGAGGCTTTCTCTCTCCCACTGCAGCTCTCGATGTCTTTTGCAGTATCCTGTCCTGCTAGTCTCATTCTCCTGGCTGCTATTTTCTCGCTCACCCTTAATACTTTTGTGTTTGTAATAAAGATCTGTCTCTTTCTATTTTATATTGTGTCCCTTAACCCTATACTAGGGGGTGAAACATCCCTCATACAGATTCTTGTAGGTAACATGTGCACTCTTGCTGATATTACTGTATGCACGCAACGTTCTGGTGTAGCACCCGTGACCCGTCTAGAGACTTCTGCAGGGTTGGTTTCAGGGTCCAGCATTCACTGCCATAGAGGAGAACAGAGTCTACCGTTGCATAGCAGAAGCTGAGTTTGATTCGACAGGGGAGGTTGGAGTTCCATACACTGGCCATGCCGTTCAGGGCCGTCCATGCAAGTGCCTTCCTCTCAGCCTTCCTCAATCCTCATTCCTCAGATACAACGATTTGTAAACTGGGGTATCACGATACTTTCCTGACTTAACCCAGAGGCAGACTTTCCCACTAGGAAAGGTAGGTGACCACCTGGGACCCCAACAGCCATTGGCACCATTAGAGTTCCCCAACATATTATCTAAAATATAATTTATATTTATGGGGCCAGGCTTCCAGCATGGACCCATATTGTTATTCGCATTATTCCATTTCTTCTTCTTCTTCTTCTTCTTCTTCTGCCGTTTTTGCCAGTTCTGGCTGAACCGTGCATACGCTTTTTATGAAACTCGGCCATATGATAGATGGTCATGAAAAACGATCAAAAAATAAATCTCACAATCTTTCGTCAAAAGGTGGCGCTATAGCACTCAGTTGAAAATGCCAACTTTGAACAGGTACAACTCATGCCCTGTTTTACCTACAGCCATAAAACTTCAATACACACATGCGTCTCCTCATGATGAACAACTTTCACACTCTGACTTTTGACCTCTGACCCTTAGATCTCCCACCATTTCGAATTATATGAAAAACAGTTAAAACCTATCTCCTCCTGGGATTTTTGAGTAATCTGCACGAAACTTTTTACACATGAACTTTGGACCTATACCAAAAAACGTTTGCAAAATATCTTCCATAAGTGAAAAAATGAAGCTTTAATGAGCCAATGAATATTGCAGTTTTATGACAATTATTCATCTGCCCCTAACACATACATGCAGACTTACCATTCTTTGAAACTTTGCAGAAATGTAAAGGGCCATTCCAAATATCACTGAAACCAATCTTACTCCAATTGGTCAAACGGGGGCGCTATAGCAATTTTTTGAAAATTGAAACTTTAAACAGGCAAAAGTCATGCCTCGTTTGGCCGACAGCCATTAGACCTGCTTACACATGTGCCTTGACTAATGAGGAACACATCTATCACGTTGACCAGTAAGCACCGCCCTTAGATTGTCCGCAATCTTGAGCAGTTTGAAAAACACTTAAACCCAGGATTTTTCAGCTATTTGCGTGAAACTGTATGATCTGTGTGATCTCCTTTTTCACAGGTTCTTGTCTGTTGGTGGCTTCTCGCTTAAATGTGTGCCCCACAACCTGAAGGTCACCAGTTCAAGCCTCACTTGGTGCAGACTTCATCTAAGTTGCATTTCACACAACATGACTATCAATGAATACATCTGCAATTGTTAAAGATAACATGAAATACTTAATTGAGTGTTTTTTACATACAGCTGATCTACAATCTCACAACTTTTCAGATAGCAATGAGAGTATGTTTTTTCAATGTATAACATACTTCATTGTGAAAATAGCCAATGTACAATCTGACAACTTTTAATGGTTTGTGAGCTTGTAGATCGGCTACTTTCACTAATTTTGGTTCTGAGGAGATGTACAATTTCTTCATTGGTAAATGGTTTGTGAACGAGTGATCTTAGTGTTAATGAAACAGGGGCTTGGGTCATGACAGAAGGCAAGAGTTTGTGATCCTCAACAGACAATATCAGCCTTGACAAAGATATAGCACTATAGGTAGTGTTGCAGCTACCTAAGAGTGCTTCATGACCGTAAGGTTGCCGGTTCAAGCCTCACTTGATGCAGACTCATTTAAGTTGAAATGCAAAAAACATGACTCAATCTATTCCGTTTCCATGGCGCTCTCTCTCTCTCTCTTCAATCTATTCCATGTCTTTCTCTTCAATCTATTCCGTTTCCATGTCTCTCTCTCTGTCTCTTCAATCTATTCCATTTGTCTCTCTCTATGTCTCTCTCTATGTCTCTCTCTATGTCTCTTCTATCTCTCTCTCTCTCTCTCTCTCTCTCTCTCTCTCTCTCTCTCTCTCTCTCTCTCTCTCTCTCTCTCTCTCTCTCTCTCTCTCTCTCTCTCTCTCTCTCTCTCTCTCTCTCTCTCTCTCTCTCTCTCTCTCTCTCTCTCTCTCTCTCTCTGAGGGGTGGCCATAGCTGAGTGGTTAGTGAGCCCGCCTAGGGAGCCAGAGACTCTGGTTGCCCCAGGTACGATTCCAGGCCAGGTCAGCAAATGTGTCAATGAAATTTGTCCCTGAGCAAGACTCTTAACCCCTAATTGCTCACAGGCACTCATTGGAAACAAGACCGCAAGGACTTTCATGAACTGACCTGTTAAAGGAATTATCATTTCTCTTTCTCTCTCCTGGCCCCATATTATCGCTGCTTGCAGCTATATTTTTCATTTCAATTTAGGCCCTTCAAAAATGATTCGCAAAAATGCCCTGAGAATGCTTATATGTGTCAATGTGTCCCCCACCCCCAAGTCCAATTCTATTCCATACGCCACTGTGCAATTATTAGTTGAAAAAGTAACATTAACCAACATAGTAGACAACTAGTGCAGATGTTGATGCCAGTAAGACTACTGTAGAATAATGCTATAGGGCTGCTGCTGATGATGACTCCGTAGATGCAGATTCCGTGGGTGAAAAGCCGAGCACCCACCGGGAAAATGCACTTGGTTAATGTTTTACAGCCTAATACATTATGTGTGCATGATGCAACACATGATGTGTCCAGTCTGATACCGCATATTCAAAACATCTCTGTAATCTGAAAAGTCAAAAAGTCAAATTTTCAGTAAACAATGTTACTGAGGGAGGTTTGTGGCACTCAACTGTTTGGAGCTCCCATAATCACTGAACATGACTGTTTACATTGATATTTGATTGGTATTTGGCTGTTTATGGTGTTTTTTAATGAGAAAATGTAACAACCAAAACCACACTAATCATGGTAGGGTAAATTCATGTTTATTTGTCTATATAAAGATCTCTAATCTCAGTCACTCTCCCTGTTGCCTGCAGAAGGTTTTAACCTGCTGGTTGAGACTGGTACTGCTGGTAAGAGGTGAACCTCTGCAGACTTGTACAGCTGCTGTGATGAAGAGCTCTTACCCTTATCTGTTCCGTACCAAAGACAATATGTTTTGAATACACAAAAATGGCAACCTACATTATTTTCCTTCTCGGTTTCCTGCTGCCTGAAACGAAACACAAAGCAAAGCAAAAACTATATTAAATAAGGTAGGGAGATGACTATCCTCTTACTGGACCTGACACATGCTCTAATGGTGTTTCTGGACAATCTATGAAAAATGTACGTGTTATTGTCTGTCGTTGGCAACGCTAAGGCAATGTATTTTCTGATTTCCCTTCTCTCTTGAATGGCTGTGGACTGTATTAAGTGGTGTTAAACTTTTGAGAATGAGAAAAGATACAGCTTAACAATAGAAACACCAGAAAACTCTCTCCCTTGAATGGCTGCTGACTGTCAGGATACAGCGTCAAATAGTGACACTGCATTCCTTTAAATGCTGCCGTGCCTTTCGTTCATTAATCACTCATCATGTACTTATCTTTGACTCATTGTCATCATATCTCACAGTAATCCCAGCAATGTTCCAGCGCTTTATACATGCACACTGTAGAACCTGTTTACAGGAATGGAAAACAACTATTAAAGATACCTTGCCAAACATAAAACTACTTTAGTTGGTACAACTCCTGTCCTCAAATAACACTGTCCTCTGCAATGCCAACACACACACACACACACACACACACACACACACACACACACACACACCCACACCCACACCCACACACACACACACACACACACACACACACACACACACACACACACACACAGGCATATCCTCCTTCTACATGTCAGATGTATCCAGGTCATATCACATACATTGTCTGATTACAAAAATACATTATGAATTAACCACCTAAGCCCTATTTTTTGAGTGTGCACATGATACCAAATGGACCGGTTCCATTTGCACTAATAAGGGTCCATCTGGTTCCATTTGCACTAATAAGGGTCCATCTGGTTCCATTTGCACAGTTACAGGAGGTCTTTTAAAGAAAACAGTTTGAGAACCACTAGCAGGTACGTCAACCTCAAAAGGCTGTAAAGAGGAAGCAAACACTGCATGTTTACCTGCAACCCGGATGGAATGTTGAATAGTCCTTTATTGGAATACGGTGGTTCTCACACTTTTCAGGCCACGACCCCCCAAAACAATCCTATTTGAACTGGGGACCCCCCACCCTGATAAGCACTTTGGAATTGTAGGAGTTGAGGCATTAGATTTAGTTCGACTCGGTTGCACAGATACATATTGTGAAAATAGCCGATCAACAGGCGTTGTGAGCTTGTAGATCAGCTATTTTCAAACTTTTGAAAACCTTTGAAAAATAATTACAATTTGGCCAATGTTTGACCATAGTGTGGTTGCCCGAATGGGCAACCAGACTATTGTTCTCTACCGACTTTATTAGTGTGGTTGCCCGAATGGGCAACCACGTCGGCGCAACCGGCGTCGGCGCAACCACACTTTGCAATTTCCCAGAATTGCGACGCGTCTAGTTTGTTGGTTACTCTTGACACAATAATGGTCTCATCATTTTTCTTTTTTTACTTTTTGAGTGGTGCCAACCACTCCTATATCTGACTTTGTCTGTATGTCCGTCCGTATGTATGTATGTCCAATAAACAAACATTGATGACAACATCAATACGGGGCTCATCAAAGGCACCACTCTTTTCACACAGGGTGTGATTTTTGGGTGGTGCCAACCACCCCTATATCTGGCTTTGTCCGTGTGTCCGTATGTATGTATGTATGTACTAGAGTTTCGGGGGGCTACTCCCCCCTCAACCCCAGCCGCGCACGGGGCCTAGCGTGGGCGCGTGTATATTGGGGTACCCAAATTGCCGGAGTAAAACTGTGGAAAAGTAAAAAAAAAAAAAAAAAAAAAAAATTAGAAGAAATTATATTTATTATGTTGCAGGGGGTCCACAGGGGGTCCGCGGACCCCCTGCTGGTCCACGGACATCCTGTGGAGTGTTGGGACGCGCGGGGACCCCCCTGGAACATTGCGGACCCCTTCGGTGTTTTTTTTTTTTTTCATGAAGGTGGTTGCTTGTTTCTGGCGCTTGTTTTTAGAAAACCTGCATGCCAACCTGGCAACCCTCATGTTTACCCTTAGCACATGGAGTAACGGTGCGCGCTGTAGTTGTTTTCCACGCTCGCGCTAATGAAACACTAAACGGAGAAGCTTATGATTGTGAGGTTGAGTGTGAATGTATTAGCATTGTAGTCAGAGGAGGATTACCCAACGGGCCGACTGGGCCCAGGCCCAGGGGCCCCTGAGCTAGGGGGGCCCCTGAGCTTGAGCCTTTTTTTTTTTTTTTTTTTTTTTCATGTTAAAAAAAAAAAAATCCAACTGTTTGGTGCTACTATATGTTTTTAATAAAATATTCAATCAATCAATCAATCTGCATGACCTCACTGTTATTAAAGCCCATATGTACACATATGTATGTAAACATATACATATATATAGTTTTTTTTATTCATTTTTTTCAAGAAATAGAAAGCTTGTTGTGTGAGCTACAAATGAAATGTAGCCTACACTACTATACACGACTAAATATAATTGATTGATACTGATAGATAGGGGGAGCTCTAGGTGAGTTGGGGTGTCTCAGGTGAGGTTAACGGTCACGAGGTCAAACAACAAACAGGAACACATGAGCAACAACAACACAACTACACAAAAAAATGGAGCGCAGCAAGGGTTTGAGTGGAGCAGCGAAAAGAAAGCTGAGAAAAGAAAAACAATCGAGGAGAGCAGCAATTCTTAATAGAGTTCCTAGCATTTCCATTTTTTTCAACAAACAGAGTTCAAATGACGAGAATATCACTGTGAAAGAAGAGGCCGCGGCGGCGGATCACCAATCCATCTTGGAAGGTGGTGAAGTGGAAGTTGAACAGGCTGTTAGCAGCACTGCTGCACGACTGGAGCAGCTGTTTACAATTACTGGTGGTGATGATGATGATACGTCCGCAACCGGACCGACACCACCACCAGTGTTGGTGGAAGAAGAAGATGATGATGATGATGATGAAGAGGAGGCGCAGACGGAGACAGGTGAAGGCCAGCGGTCTCCGTCTCCTAGCTTCATGGAGGATGACGAGTTGGACTTAATGGAGCCTCCTGAAAGTGAACCAGCGCAGGGCGAGGCTAAGGAGCTTTGGTATGAAGCTGTAACTGACCCAGCTCTGTGGGGGTACATGCACAGCGAGCGGGCCAAAGCCTTTCTTATTGACAGAGGAGTTAAAGTGTTCCACAATCGGTGTGCACATTATCCAGCCTCTGTAAGGACTGACAATGATGGAAAGATTCGAGTCTTAAATAATGAGCACCTTAAATGCACACTGCACAATCAACAGTTTGTAGAGAGAGAGTGGATTATGTATTCCCCTTCCACAGGGAATATGTATTGTTTTGCCTGCAAGCTATTTTCACCCAAAGCGCATCAATTTGTTACTGGCTTCTCTGACTGGAAGCATGCAGAGCGCATTGGGCAACATGAGAAAAGTGTAGAACACGTTGCCTGCATGCTTGCCCTGCATAATAGAGCCACAGGTGGTACCATGGACTCCCTCCTTATAAAGCAGATGGACACAGAGAGGCAATATTGGAGAGAGGTGCTTAGGAGAGTTGTCGAGGTCATCAAGTTCTTGGGGGAGAGGGGTCATGCATTTAGGGGACATGATGAATTGCTAGGCTCACCACACGATGGTAACTACTTGGGCATTTTAGAATTGATGGCACGATTCGACCCATTCTTGGCAGAGCATGTCCGACAGTTTGGACAGAGGGGTAAGGGCAGTGTTTCGTATTTATCTTCAACGATTTGTGAAGAGTTTATTGAACTCATGGGAGAGAAAACAAAACAAGCAATTGTAAAGGAATTACACGACGCAAAGTATTTCTCTGTAATTGTTGACTCGACCCCCGATTTATCCCATGTAGATCAGCTCACCTTTATATTTAGATTTGTGAATACAGCAGGCCAAGTAGTAGAACGCTTTCTAGGATTTGAGCCCATCACTAGTCACAAAGGGAAAAGCTTAGCAGAGACTGTTATGTCTATGGTGTGCAATCTTGGATTAGATCTGGCAAATTGTCGTGGCCAATCATACGACAATGCCAGTAATATGTCTGGTAAATACAACGGAGTGCAGGCACACCTAAAGAAAAGCAATCCTTTAATTCACTATGTCCCATGTGCTGCCCATTCTTTAAATCTGGTAGGAGTAAACAGTATTGAAGCCTGTAGCGATTTAGTTGGCAAATATTTTGACCTGTTACAGTCTCTATATGTATTCTCCTCCTCCACACATCGCTGGGCCACAGTATTTGGAGAGGCAAGTGCAAGATGCATCGATCTAACTCTTAAAGCGATATCCAATACGCGCTGGAGCTGCCGCGCTGACTCAACAAAAGCACTGTGGAAAAATTACAAAAAAATTCAAGAGAGGCTCAGGATTGTGTCAGAGGATGAAGAAGAAAACAGGGACACGCGCAAGGATGCGCGCGCGCTGTCCGCGCAATTGGAAACGCTGGAGATGGCGTTCATGGCTGTCTTTTGGGACACTGTATTGTCACGAATGAATGCAACTAGTGCTGTTTTGCAGCGAAGTGATATCGCACTTGACGTTGCAGTTAAGGCACTCAAGTCATTACGTGATTTTGTGGCTGCACAGAGGGACCTTTTTGACCATTTTGAGAGGGCCGCTCTGAGTGTACCTGGCATCAGCCAGATTTACAGACATGACAGCCAGCGAAAAAAGAGGCGCAAAACCTTTGCTGACGAGAGTGGGGAGCCGGGTGTAGAGCTTGATGGAAGACGCAAGTTTCAGGTAGAGACCTTCAATGTTGCTATTGACACTCTGGTCCAGAGCCTGGGACACCGCCTTCAGGCCTATGAGCACCTGTACAGTTTGTACAGTGCGCTCTTCTGTGCGCAAGAGGAGACCAATGCCTCAGTAATGGAGAAAGCTGAAATTCTGGCATCTGCATACCCGTCTGACCTAAATGAGGAGTTAGGCAATGAACTAATTCAGTTCCGATCTTTTGTGAAGTTTGAAGATGACAGAAGCGCCCAAGGACTGCTCCGAATCATCCTAGATGGTGGCATGCAATCAATGTTTCCCAATGTGTATGTAGCTTTGCGACTGTTTCTGACTCTGCCCGTCAGTAATTGTGAAGGGGAGCGATCCTTCTCCCTCTTGTCCAGAGTGAAAAATGAACTGAGAACCAAAATGACCCAGAAACGCCTAAAAGCACTTTCACTGATGGCCATAGAGAGGGAGCTGACCCGAAAAGTGGACTTTGATGACATCGTGGATGACTTTGCAAGGACCAAAACCAGAAAAAAATGCATATAAGGTAAGACTATTATTTCATGATTAATTTAGGCTTTCCCAAGTTTTCTGTGTGGCACCAACTTAGTGTAATTGTTTGAGTTACAGCAAGTTATGGCCTATTGGATGCCATCATTTGAACACTTAATTTGCACTATATAATATATATATATATTACATGAGTGGGGCTCGCTGTGTATTGTAAAAATTCAGCACCATGGAAAGCACTGTTTGCAGGTGCGTGCAAGCAAAAAGAAAAAAGGAAAAAGCCTTAAATGCTAGAGAGACAGACAGATAGACAGACAGACAGACAGAACCTTGAAGTCTTGGAAATTAATTCCCCCCCCCCCCCCCCATTCTTTCTCACCGCTGTGTTACAGCTGTTCCAAAGAAGACGAGGGAAAAGAGAGAGAGGCAGACGGAGTCACGGAGAGAACGAGCGCTTATACACGCCGTCCCGACTCCCCGCCCACGGCCCTCAAGTTGGCCGCAACAAGGCCTACTGATCTGATTTGCAAATTGCAATATAATTCAAATATAATAATTGGTCTTAATAAATGTCTTCCATTTTGATTTTGAAACAGAAACCTTGTTGTGTTGTGTTATTATCTATACTTTGTCCCAAATGTCAGTCTCACCCGCCGCCACTTTAAATGTGTTTGTGGTTGTCTGGTTGAGTTTGTGCTGTTGGCTTTAACGTGTGGAGCTGTGACAGTCACAAGTGGACAGACAGACTGGGAGAGTGTGTTGTTACTGTTGTCCCCAGATTGCTGGTTTTATTGTTGTTTGCAGAGACGTTTTTAACATAAAAAACCCCTAATAATTTCCCTTATTAACCGCAATATAACCGAACAATTTCTTTATATTTAAGTCATAGGTAAAACATGCATTATATTAGCCTATCTGCCGCCGTGCAGAGACGTTTTTAACCGAAAAAAACCCTATTAATTTCCATTATTAACCGAGATTTAACCGCAAAATTCTTCATATTTAAGTCATAGGTAAAACATGCATTATATTAGCCTATCTGCCGCCGTGCAGAGACGTTTTTAACCGAAAAAAACCCTATTAATTTCCATTAAGCGCGGGTGGGGGCACGCGCGCGTGCACGCGGCCGACTTTCACAATTTACGGGTGGCGTAGGGCACCTATCATTGCTCACTCCACAGTTTCCACGTCGCTACATAATTTATTACACTCACCACATTTCGGACAAAACGGAAGGTGAATCACTTTCTTACCGTTTAGCGTGCGCACCACCGACACCGAACGGCGACGGGTTTCGCCGAAACAACACGAACGGCCGCCATTGAAACTCCGCAGCTCTCTCCGTCGCCAGAAAAAACAACACAAGCGCCTCCTTCACCTCCCCTTCACCGTGTCTTCTGCTTCCACGCTCCATTCAGGTGACTACAATCATAGGCGGATTAGGAAGAAACGGGCCCCTGGGCCGAGACACGCAAGTGGGCCCCTCCCCCGTGGGGGTGCAATACGTTAGTCCGACAGCGCATTCCTCCGACAGCGCATTGCTCCGACATTAAACAGTAAACCCGAACCAAACCCGCACCCTAACCCTAACCGCACGCGGATGCCACATAGTCGGAGAAAAGGTCTGTCGGATTAACGCATGCCTCCCGCTCGCGACATGTGCTATGTCGGCGTTGTGTTTACTCGATTACAGAGCTGTGGCTATAGCGTCAGCGGCGCGCGGAAGTAACTTGTCGTTTATATAATTAGATGTATGTATGTCTGTCCAATAAACAAACATTGATGACAACATCAATACGGGGGTCAATACGGGGCTCATCAAAGGCACCACCCTCTTCACACAGGGTGTGCTTTTTTCATTAAAAAGTCCTTATATTGTCGCTTTAGAAATGTGCAGATGATACCCTGTATATACTTACTGTGTGTTGATTTGTTTACTGTTGAGGTCTGTATGATGGTATGTATGGATTTACATACCCTCATTTAGTAGATGTTTTCAATATTGTTTTACCACTCAATATACTGTACCACTTACGGTATACTAAAATATTAAAAGTTTCTGAATATCAGCCTTCATTTGATTGGTTTTATATTGTTTCAAGAATACCATTAAGACAAAAAATAAGACTGTGTGGAAAAGGGTAATATGTTATCAAATTATGTTTGATAAATCATACCATTTTCTGTTTTTTAGATTATGCAAAAATGTTAACTTATACTGTAAATAAACGTATCAATCAAAAATCAAATCACTTACCCCTTGGTTTGGATCAAACCCCCCCACCAAGGGTAGATGTTTAGATTTGACTTCTGTCTCATTTAGCCTTTCCTACAGGTCAACATAGTGAAGTGTCTCATTTTATCTTATCCCGCTCTCCCAACATTCTCCCTCCTTTGTTTGTAACCTGTATAATAGAACACTTCTGAAAGTGGGGTCCAGGGACCCTCAGGGGTCCTTGGGGGGGGGTTCCAAGAGGTCCCTGGAAGGGAGGCCCAATAGACTTGCATAACTGTAGTCCTGTATTACATCAGAAGTGCTGTAAAGTAACTAAGTACCTTTACTCAAGTACTGTACTTATGTTTTTGGTCTTTCAACAAAAAAAAAAGTCTGAAACTCAAAGTGGTTGCCAATGTCTCGTTTAGAGTGGTCAATTGGTATAAAGTCCAGAGGGCCTGGCCAATGTCTCGTTTAGAGCGGTTGGTATTTCAAATCCAGAGGGGCCTTGTTGCCAATGTCTAGTTTAGAGTGTTGGCTTTTGTTGGCCCTGGTCTATAATAATAACGATCATTATTGCCTTAGAAAATATTTGTTCAAATGCGCATAATGGGCACATAGACTACTTAATTTAAAGATTTTTTCAAGCAATGTTGCCAGCTGATGTCTGTTGGGCTCATGGGCTATCACTAAATGCACCTTTAAATTAGTTACTCACTGTGGAGAAGCTATACATTCCAAAGCAGCCTATGTCTCATAATGGCTCTTTATCACAAAGTTGACAAATAATCATAATAACAAAATAATAATAATTAACAATAACAATTTAAGTAAAATTTACAACTTACATTACACATTTCACATCTACACACATCAAGGGCTGAATAGAAAAGAAGGCATAGAGTCTTGATAATGAACAAATATAGGTTTTACTTGAAAATACAGAATAATTGATCACATGAACTTTTGAAATATCAGCAATAATTTCATTACTAAATTCTAAAATACTTTGTAGTATACTCTATAATCTGTATAGAGGATTTCAGGGGTCCAGGGTTAAATATATTGCATCCAGGAGAAACTATTGTCTTAGAATTCTGGTTGACAATAGTTGTAATAAAAATCCAACAGTCAGTATTCCTTCCTTGTGCATCAAAAAGCTGCCCAAGTCCAAACTTCCATGATAATCTAGAGTCCATGATCATCTTAAAGGTCCTGTGGAGACTCAGGTAAACAAAGTTCTCTGTTAATAAACTCGCCACATCCCCATGAAATCTCTGGGGGTTTTTGGGGACAAATTGTCATAGCGCCTTGTAGAATGTCCAAAAAAGCATATTCCAGTAGAGAATCCAAAATGTTCTTTCCACTTTCGATTGTTTTAGTGCCCAGGCAAAGAGGACGAGATAGCCAATGAATAGGAAAGGAAATGTGATTTTAACAGTTTAATACGATTGGATATTCTACAGGTGTTTAATAAGGGCTATTTGTCCACTGTGCATACTCAAAAGGTCTATTGTACATTGTATGTATTATTTCCAGACCTCCTGTCAGGATGTAACAGGGAGTAGGGGTTACAGATGTCTTCTTATCATGATATAATTGCTAGCGGTGAGGAAGCCAGAGGGACATGGACCTCTCTCAGAACAGCTTATGGTATATGTGCCATTACTCCCTCTTTTCCAGTAGACTGTGTTGAAGATATGGTCTGGGTTTAATGCAAAGTGGAGTGAAAAGACCAGGTCTAAACAATAGCTGTGTCAGCGGGAGCAGGGAGTAAAATGGCCTTTTCAGGCATCCTCTTGCTTCTCATCAGAGCACATCTGCATGCATTGCCCGAACATACACTCAAACACTCAAAGCCCCTCTGTGTGTGGGTCTTATCTCTTGTTCAGGGCCATAGACTCGTGTATTTACTTTTTGCTGTAGCTATTTCAACAGCAGGTAATGCAGAAAACCCCTTGACATGGGGCTCCCTACCTATAAACATACTGCTGGTGATTAGCATGTGTTCACATACTCCGCTTAACATTGTCCATGACCTTCATCAGGTGTCTGAATAAACATAAGTCAGACACATGATTCCACTTCATGAGTTAAAACATTTTAAAGGCATTTGTCCAATCTTTGTGTCCTGAGGTCGTAGTCGAAACATCCAGTGTTTAATCTCTGAAACAGTCATGTGTCCATGCCGTAGCCAGGCACCCTGTTGAAGTGTCCTTGAGCAAGGCATTGCACCTGTCATTGCTTGTTTACTTTGAAGTTGCTCTGCATGATCATGTCATTCAAAAGATAACAGTTAAATGTAATGATCCAACTCAAGTACATTGGTGCAGTTTTACATCAACCCAAGATCCTCATAGAGGAATGGGTCAGTTTCACATAGAATAGATATCAGTTTTAAACTTGCAGCAGTTCATTTGCTCGTCACTGTATCGATGACACAACGTGCCTTTTCATGTTTCACTTGCTCCACGTGGGCCTTATCATAATCTTCTTTGATTATCACCCCCTCCTCTAAAAGTTTGTCCAGGACATTGTTGAATGGGATGTGAAACGCTGTCGATGAAGCTGCTGCGCACAGACAACAGTTTGTCTTTCGCTTCATGACTCAGTGTGTGCTGAACTTGTTGCTTTCTTGAAGCAGGAATTGAAAGGTTTACATCACGTTCCCATGCACAGATGGATGGGTTACTGTATTTTAGAAGCAGCCTAACATGCCTAAACCTTCCCTCTAAAATCACTTAAAATGTTTAAATGTAATTGTGATAGGATGATTCATCAATGGAAAAAAAGAAGCAACAGGACATTGCCTAAGTGCTGGTATTTTAAGTATCAGTCCAGTTTTACATCAACCCAAGATGTTCAGAGAGAAACGTGTCCAGATCACAGAGAATCAATATCATTTTTGAACTTGCATCAGGTCCTTTGCGCCTCACTGTGTCGATGACAAAACGTGCCTTGTCTTTTCTCATCTGCATCCCATCAGCCATCTCCCTCTCAGCATCAGTTATAATGCTCGTCTCTAAAAGTTTGTCCAGGAGACCGTTAAGATTAGGAAGTGAAACCCTGTCAATGAAGCTGCTTCGCACAGAAAACAGTCTCTCTTCTGCTGGAAGAGTCACTGTGCGCTGAACTTGTTGTTTTCTTAAAGCAGCAGCTGAGAGTTTCACATAACCTTCCCATGCACAGACGGAGGAGGTGTTACTGTTGCTTAGAAGCAACCTAACATGGCTAAAACTTTCCTCTAAATTAATGACATATGTTGGCATGTAATTGTGGTAGGATAGTTCATCAACTTCAAATTCTGCCTTATTTGGTAGAACTATGATGGAATCATCTTGAGGGGAAGTGGAGAGGGTGTATTCTTGATTTGGGATTAGTTTACAGAGAGAAACTTCAATGTAAATCTCTTCTCCATTTATCTCCCTCCTTTTGTTCATCACTTCATGCCGCACAACATTCCCAGGTAGCAACAATACTTTAAGGATCGAACTTGGATCATCTTCAATCGGTGGTGTATAAAACAGTGACACCAATGCCTGGACAGGACGGGGCCCGAACAACATCTCCCCGATGATACCAAAAAAAGATAATCCAGTTACATTTATGATAACATGAGTTTCTGTGATCACAAGGGGTTTGATCAGCTCAATGCCATCATCCATCACATGGACAACAGACAAGGATTTGCCTCCACCCATGGAGAGGATCTCACAATGTGGAAACTGTAGCTGACACACAGACCCCTGAGAACCTTTTATGTCAAACAGTGGTCCTGCAGCTCTCTTGCTAAGCTGGGCTAGAAGCCTTCGGTGCCATGGGACTGTCCTGTAAGTCACATCTCCCTCTGTCTCCATCTTAAACACCAGGTCGGTCACGTTGCACTGGAACAGTCCTGCTCGGGTGCAGTGGAACCTGTAGCTTTCCTGGTTTTCTACAACAATGATATCAGGTGTAATTTTCTGTGTTTTGTCCAGTAGGGTAACATCATTTAAGCTGTGGGACTGATTTGCTCTGAAACTTTCCCTGTTCTCTAAACATGGAATTTGGCTCAGTGAGGGTAAGCTGTGAGAACGAGGCAGAGAGATGGATTCTTCTATCTTCAAACCACTGCAGCATGAACTTAGATCAGTTTCATCTTGGAGTTCCAGAGAGGGATGTAGAGAGGACAGTGGCTCTGTAGCAGGATGTTCTTCCATCTCACCATGCAAAGGAATAGTTCCCTAAAAACAGAGAAAATAAAATAAATTCATGGATAATAGATAAACATAATAAAGAGTAACAAAATAAGACTGTTGTACAGCTCTTAAAAATGAAAATATCACTCAATGCTGACTGACTGTTGTGATTCCTGACTCTTTGCCAATATTTTAACATGCCTTGCCTCAAAGGTGCTCTACCAGTAGATGGCGGTCAGCAGTACGTCGCTAGGCACACGCGCACCACACACACTGTGCGTAGGGCACCAGGGTGCCGAGGGGGCACCAATATGAGCCAAGCCGATCATCATAATAACTAAATTATGAATTATTTTATTTAAAACAATATTTAAAAACTGCAAATATAGCTGCAAACAGCGATAAACATGGCCAATGAACGAAAGGCAAAAAGCATAATGCAACAATGGCACAATAAGACAGAAACAGAATAGATTGAACTGGAGACAAAGCAGCCCATGTAATTAACAAATGAGCATTCTGAACAGCTGAGCAGAGTGCTGAGAGATTGTGGATATTGTAATGTATCTCTGTATTGTGTTGCTTATAATGCAGATTCCAAAGTCGTGTCACAAATTCAGTTATGACAAAAGTTTGCAATGTATTGTATTTCATCTTACTAGACAGCACAGATGGCTTGTAGTATTCTAATTGGGCTTATACATGTTGTCACCATGGTGACAATAATATGTGGTTAGTCGGCTTCATATTCTGACAGCAGATATCGGTGTTGCTCTTCTACCACTGTAAGAAGTCAACTTTAAGCCCAACATATGAAATAAGCTACGTACTGTTAGTGTTGCCATGTTGTTTTCACTGGTAAATATTGGAGGTTAGGATGCTGTTTATGATAATAATAACTAGAGGTTTGAGCCGCTTTGCGCCCCTCACATCTATAGATGTTTTTAGCGGTGCCAGCCGCTCTACTCTTGACTATGTCCGTCCGTATGTCCGTTTGTCCGTTATGTCCGTTTGAGCCCGGATGTCCGTTTGAGCACGGGCTTTAAACAGCTATAACTCCAGTTGGCAGCATGCCAGCAAGTCCAAATTTGGTATGTGGACTTACACCACCAATTGGGACGAGCATTGATTGCTGAAGCCCCGCCCCGCCCTATTATAGCGCCACCAGGAGGCCACTGGCTCGGATGTCCGTTTGAGCACGGGCTTTAAACAGCTATAACTCCAGTTCGCAGCATGCCAGCAAGTCCAAATTTAGTATGTGGACTTACACCACCAATTGGGACGAGCATTGATTGCTGAAGCCCCGCCCCGCCCTATTATAGCGCCACCAGGAGGCCACTGGCTTTAAACAGCGCTTTACACAGCTATAACTCCAGTTCGCAGCATGCCAGCAAGTCCCAATTTGGTATGTGGACTTAGACCACCAATAGGGACGAGCATTGATTGCTGAAGCCCCGCCCCGCCCTATTTTAGCGCCACCAGGAGGCCACTGGCTTTAAACAGCGCTTTACACAGCTATAACTCCAGTTCGCAGCATGTCAGCAAGTCCAAATTTGGTATGTGGACTTAGACCACCAATAGGGACGAGCATTGATTGCTGAAGCCCCGCCCCGCCCTATTATAGCGCCACCAGGAGGCCACTGGCTTTAAACAGCTATAACTCCATTTTTTTTTTTTTTTTTTTTATTTAACCTTTATTTCACCAGAGAAATCACATTGAGACTAGTGTCTCTTTTACAAGTGTGCCCTGGCCAAGAGAAGAGGCAAATAAAATGTTACACAGCTCTGCCAGTAACGACAATACAGGACATAACAAAACAAAGACATATGCCACCAAGTCCAACTAATACCACCAATAGGGACCAACTGTAATTACATAAGCCCCGCCCCCTCTGTCTTCCCATTGGCTGGGCTTTAAACAGCCATAACTCCAGTTCACAGCATGCTACTGAGTACAACTTTGGTACGTGGACTCAGACCACCAATAGGGACGAACTGAAATGTAGTAAGCCCCGCCCGCTCTGTCTTCCTATTGGCTGGGCTTTAAACAGCCATAACTCCAGTTAGCAGCATGCCACCCAGTCCGAATTTGGTTTGTGGACTTACACCACCAATAGGGACGAGCATTAATTGCTGAAGCCCCGCCCCGCCCTATTATAGCGCCACCAGGAGGCCACTCATCAAAGGCACCGCTTCCTTCACACAGGGTGCGATTTTTTTCGCTTTGAGTGGTCCTCCTCTCCTCTCCTCTCCTCACCCCTCCCCTCTCCTCTCCTCTCCTCCCCTCTCTTTTCATAAAACTGCAATATTCATTGGCTCATACAAGCTTTATGTCTTTCACTTAAAGAAAATCCACTTCTACACTTTTGTCGGCATAGGTTCAAAGTTTATGTATAGAAATGTGTGTTTACATTGCTCAAAAATCCCAGGAGGAGATGGATTTGAACGGTTTTTCATATAATTCAAAATGGTGGGAGATCTAAAGGTCAGACGTCAAAAGTCAGCCCGCAAAAGTTGTTCGGCATGTGAAGACGCATAATATGTGTATTCAAGTTTCATACCTCAAACAGGGCATGAGTTACATCTGTTCAAAGTTAGAATTTAGCGCCACCCTCTGACGAATGATTGTGAGTTTCATTTCTTGACCGTTTTCCATGACCCTCTACCATTACACAGAGTTTCGCACAAATCGACTGCACGGTTAAGCCAGAATAAAATCTGGGATTGATGTCAAACTAAAGTTTCTTTCATTTTGTTTTAATTGTTTTGCTTTTCACCCCTTTTTCTCCCCAATTTAGTTGTTATGCCAATTGATTCCTCCCCATGTTGTCACTGCTGTTGTATCCTACTGACTCACCTGCCAGTGAGGAGCCCCC
This sequence comes from Gymnoscopelus microlampas, assembly GCF_963454915.1. Taxonomy (NCBI): domain Eukaryota; kingdom Metazoa; phylum Chordata; class Actinopteri; order Myctophiformes; family Myctophidae; genus Gymnoscopelus; species Gymnoscopelus microlampas. The sequence continues at coordinate 2,848,967 of NC_139951.1, forward strand.
ACTGGGAGGACGTAGAGCATCTGTCCTACTCCTCCCATCCAACACTCCCTGCTGACAGGTGCCTCCCCAGCCCATAGGAGTATGTGCAGTGACAATTATACACCCACCCCGTCTGGCTTCCCTCCCCCGAACACGGGCCAATTGTGTTCATATAGATGCTCAAACAAAGCTGAATGACGTTTCATCTATGAAACATCTCTCACACTCACCACATCAGCGTCTTCCTGGGTAGGAGCTTCACTCATGGTGTCATATCCTGAAGAGGGCGCTATTGGTCCAGGATATCTCTTCAGCCAATCAGTAACCTTGGCAGGTGCCCAGCGGTATAGATTTCCTGCAGATGGTGCTCCACCACTCACTGCAACAGAAGACAACAGACGGCAAGACATTTACAATGAAAATAAAAACACATCTGGATATGAAAAGCCTGCAGCCCCGCCCACCATCTTGTCTCTGTTCCTCACATATGAACCATGATGTAATTTTGACCTTTGACCTCTTCCATCAAAAATATCATCTCTTCAGTGCAGCCTACTGATCATTCCCTTAAAGTTTAATGACAATGCACTCATCCATTCTTATGTTATTTTACACACACACACACACACACACACACACACACACACACACACACACACACACACACACACACACACACACACACACACACACACACACACACGAAGAATACAAATTATGTTACAGACAGTTTATTGATTATTGATACTCACTATTGGGAAGATAGTCCATGCTCCATGCATCCTCTAGATCCATGCTGTTCCTTCTCTTGACAGCTGTCAGGGTTGGTTCTTCTTGATCCTTCTCTGCAAACTTCAACACCCTCTCTATTAGCTCCTCCTCTCTCTTCTTCCATTCTTCTTCTCGTCTGTTCCATTCTTCAACAGTTGGCTTGTCTCCCACCTTGAGGTGTCCTTTGTCTCTGACAGACCTGTCTTCTCTTGAGTCTGAAGGCTCAAAGTGTCCTCTGTTCCTGGTCGCCATGTCTTCTATTTTCACCATCAGCTCTGTCACTTCTGAAATGTCCCACTTGCAACCATGCTGAACATGACACCTGAAGCCACATTTCTCCAGGAGCCACTTCAGAGGTTCTCCTTCAGACTCTATGTACTCCTCAACACGTCTCTCTCCCAGACAGTATCCCAGTGTGAACAGAACCAGAGTGTGTCTCCAGACTCTGTCCCCCAGCAGCTCCATGTGTTGCTCCACTGATCTCCTGTCAGCTTCAGAGAAACTGGACCTGACATCAACAGTCACCAGGACAGCATGGGGTCCAGGAGAACACAGAGTCACACCATGTAGAAGGATGTCTTTGATCTTCTGTGATGGAGGTGTAGTCGACCAGTCTGGACAGATCACCACACTCACATTTCTGTCAGCAACTATTCTCTGTTGTCTGACACATTCTGTCAGTTTAGTCTGGGTTTTAAACTCCTGGAATATGAGGGTTACTGTATATTAGTCATAATAATAAAAACATTCATTGTATTCTGTCCTCATTGGAGTGACTTTCAAGCTTGTCAGAAATGAGCTCACTGAATGTATCTCCATCACTCTGTCTAACAGTGCCACAGTAACACTACAAAAATGACTGTATGGAATGGAATAACGGAACAACCTAACTAGAAAGGTGCATACAGTAGAGCATACTGTAAATGTCCACCAGGGGGCGTGCTCTAATAATAATAGTGATGTATAGAGTTACAATTCTACCTACAGTCATGAAGGACTCAGTACCATGTGACACTTTATACTTTTACTATTTACTGTTGTAACTTCCTGAACCTACTGTACCCCTAGAGGATTAATATTGTTATCCTATTCCTATCCTTCTCTTGTTGCACTGTACATGTTTACATGAAAGAAACAGACATGATGAGAATCTATTATAAAATGAACATGTGTGTATTGATCACTGACAGTTCATTGATCACATGATGTCTCAAACATTCATGACAGCAGATACTTTCACATTATCATCAGAAAACATTTATATTTGATCTCTTTACTGTTTACTTTTGAGCTCATTCAATATAACATCACATTCATATCATATTACTCACCTTGTATTGAGTTTCTGTAAACGCTATCTGCTGCAGAAGATTTCGGTTTCCAGCTCTGTTCCTCTCAGCCTGCTTTCCACCAACCAACATCAGCCTAACATCTGCTAGACTCTGATGTTCTCCTGACACAAACAACACACACACACACACACACACACACACACACACACACACACACACACACACACACACACACACACACACACACACACACACACACACACACACACACACACACACACACACTCTCTACATTAGTGCACTGTATCAAATGAACCCTAACATCCCTATTCTGGGGTAAACACTCAGCAAAAATAGCAGATCTTACTTTACAGGAAATGGAATAAAGAACTATGTGTTCCAATGGATACAATGTAGTTATTATTAGTTACAAACTCTTTATAATACCTTCCATTTGTTCAATATGTATAAAACCCACATGCAGACCACCACTTTACCTTTACCTTTCAGAATGTTTCAAAAATAGCACAAATAGCAGATCTACAAGCTCACAACGTGTCACGATACGACACATTGTGATCTTGTAGATCTGCTATTTTTGCTATGTTTGCTACTTTTGCATGACGTTGTTGTATGATGAAGTAGGGTATTCATTTACGAAAAGAAAAAAAAACATAAAAAGTTTTAAATTGGAGATACGAGGTTCCTGCCTGACAGAGACAATATATTAAATAACATATTCATACTATACATTATTGCTTGATATCAAAATGTATTAGAAGAGTCAGGCACACACAATTACACGCACACGCACACGCACACACGCACACACACACACACACACACACACACACACACACACACACACACACACACACACACACACACACACACACACTAATATATTTTATAAAACATCACCTTCAAACAGAGCTTTCAGAGCAGTTCTTTGTCTGTGTGTCTTGGTCATGAATGTGTGGACATGTTCTTCTATGTTCCTCTTCCTCTCTGACATCTTCTCATCTCCATCATCTTCATAGTGTCCACCTCTGTTTCCTGACACCATCTCCTCTATCTTCTCCAGAAGCTGTGTGACCTGAGTGTCATCTCTCTTATTATTGTTGAAGACATGATACCTGTTCCCACATTTGTCAACAAGCCAGCGGAGGTCTTCCCCTTCAGCCTCAATGTGCTGCTCAATGCTTCTGTCTCCCAGAACGTCTCCATAGGTGAACAGTATACTAGTGTGACTCCAAACTCTCTGTGATTGAAGTGTCATGTGTTCCTCTACTGCTACTCTCTCTGCTTTGGTGAATGCTCTATGAAGAGGAACCGCCAGAAGAACAGCATGTGGTCCAGGAGGACACAGAGACAAACTGTTCTGGATCTCCAGTTTGTCCATCTCTGAGGTGTCCTGTAGTGGACTGTTGTAGACCCAGCCTGGTGAGTCCACCACTGTCACCTGTCTCCCTGCTGCTTCACCATGTCTCACCTCACACTGCACTGACCTCTGACCTGACTGACTAACTTTAAAACCACTTCCTGTCAGAATGGTGTTTCCTGCTGAACTCTTCCCAGACTTCTCCTGTCCCAACAACACAATCCTGAGGTCAGTCAGTCCTGTCAGAGAAAACATGAATTACTTTTACACCTTTTTTATTTAAACACTGAATAAATAATTCTCAGTTTCCATTGTGCTATTTTAACAACAAATAATTTAAATGGCAGATCTACAAGCTCACTATGTGATATGACACTGTGTGAGCTTGTAGATCTGCTATTTTCCTTTTCTTTTTTTTTATGTGTTGTTGTATGTTTTTGTTTTTGTTTAGTTTTTTTTGTGGGGGATTCGCCTATAATGATTGATTGATTGATGTACTGTATTTAGTAAGACATGAGAACAACAGTACATGGAAGTACAAATTCACAATACAAGTTCTACTAAACTGGAAAGGGTAGGTTAAGACTTTGACAGGGGCCATTTTCAAATTGCAGCCTCCTGAAGGTGTATCTTTAGGGCAGTTTTGAAAGTGAGTAGGGGTTTACACTCCTTTACTCCTTTTGGTAGGGCATGCCACATTTTTTGTTGAATAGCATGAGAACGAGTTCATTCCCTTTGTATAGCCAAATCCGAGTTGAACATGATCCGTGGAGCTGCCTCTGTTTCTAATGAAATGCTCAAAATAGCCTTAAGTGGTCAAGGAACAAAGCAACAATTTCCAGGTAATTATATGTTGTTCTTAATATCTAATAATCACATTGATACAAGTTAAATGAACAATAAGGTGTGTTCAGTAGAGTACAGTGTTGTATGCAGTGACTTTATTACCTAGAGTCAAGTAACAGTGGCACGTACAATACATCTACAAAACGTGTGTGTGTGTGTGTGTGTGTGTGTGTGTAAACTCCAACTCTGTGAAACCCTTTTTGCAGAAGTCATTGTAATATTTAAAGTCTGTTTTATTATTGTAGGTCTATTTTATATAATAAGTGTCATAAGCATCGGGGCATTAATTCACACGTTGTGATGCATTGTGAGCTTGGAGATCCATTGTCAGCTTAGCCCCATTTGGAACCTCTCCCTCCACACCGATTTGAGCTATTGTCAGCCGTTCTTCAATCACCGACTGAACTCCTAACTCCACTTGGAGCTGGATTTGGGTGAAGTGGTGATAACATGCAAGTTTCTGACAATATAAAGTAACTATACCAACTTTGATGAGGCAGCATTGCTTTGTTTTAAATATAAGGTTTTCTTCATTTCCTGAAAAAAATGCGTTTTGGAGTTGGACAGCAGAGATATGCTTTTTATAACTTACATTTTATAATGGAATTGAATTTGGGTTGGATCAGGCTGAAACTTTGGCCAAATATGGAGTCATATGTTATACATAATTATGTCCTAGAAATGTCATAGATATCTATATCTATAGTAAATGTTATAGATAGACTGACCACATGAAGTCTGAGATACACATGGGAGCTACTCTGTTATTTTACCCTGTCTTGTTTTCATAATGAATGGTTTAGTATATATAAACCATTCATATTAACTAATATTACACTGCAGTTTGGATGGGGTGTAATTCAATGATTAGCCACTTATGTCCTATTTTATACTTTATCACACAACAGTGTTGTGCAAAAATAGTGAAAACAGCAGATCTACAAGCTCACAACGCGTCACACTCTGAGCTTGTAGATCTGCTACTTCCACAATTTGTTTACCTTTTTTTTAAATGTTCAACTATAATGACAAGCCCAAAATAGCGATCAATTATTCATTTATTATTTTACCAAGTTATCAATATTTTTTTATAATTGATTATTAAATTATTAAATGTATTAGTTTGATTCATTGTTGCACTCCTAAGTGGGAGATTTGAAAAATCTGTCTCAAGAACGGCAGATTTCTTTTTTTTTTGCATGAACATCCCTACTATTTTCATCAATTATGTTTGTATGAACAGTCAATCAAAGGCAGTGATTTGAACTGCAAGTGTTGGTTTTCACTGTGTGAGTCCTTCATAAGAGGAAGTTAAACAACATTGTATTTGACCAAATTATATTTGGATTGTTAGTATTGTGGATCTCATACACCGGACATGTAGCCCCCTGATTGGCTAGTCCGTCTCAGGGTGCCTATCCCATAGCCTGGAGGAACAATTGTCCTACAATTATTAATTCACAAAAACAACATACTGTACTGTACATGTAGTTGTTATTGACCTTGGCTTGATGACATTGTGCAAAATAAATATGACACTCATCTGCCTAATGGTTTATGAGACAGATCAGACAGACAGACAGACAGACAGACAGACAGACAGACAGACAGACAGACAGACAGACAGACAGACAGACAGACAGACAGATGAACCTCCTGGTCAAAAGTAATAAAATATTCTTTCTTAAAGTAAAACAAAACATACCAATTTCATTTGGAAGTCCAGCTGTTTGTTTCTGAGTGTCTGCCCTCCTTTGTTCTGCTCTTCTTCTGATAGTTCTCTCCATCTCCTTCAGTTGCTCTGAGACGTGTTCTTCTGTCTCATAGTGACAACCATTACTAGTCACCATCTGATCTACCTTCTGCAACAGCTCTGTGACCTGACTACCATCTCCTCTGTCACTAATGTTAAGAACATGGAAGCGGCCTTCACATTTCTCTGTAAGATATCTTAAGTCAGGGTCAGATCTAATGAGATCAGGTCTCATGTTGTTTTTATCAGCTACAGTGAACACCACAATAGTGTGTTCCCACGCTCTGTCACTGAGGAGAAATCTCACATGCTCCTCTGATGACATCCCTGTTCCTACATATGTGATGTCCAGTCTCATCACTAGGGCAAAGACATGGGGTCCTGGAGGACACAGATTCACACTCTGTTGGATTTCTAACTGAGTCAGTTTTGGGGTCAGATCTAGTGGAAAAGTAGACCTCCATCCCGGAGTGTCTACCACAGTGACCTGTCTCCCTAACACTAACTCTTGTCTCATGACACTCGTAGATGTTAATCTTTTAGTTTTAAAAACATCTCTGCCCAGGATTATGTTTCCTACTGAACTCTTTCCACTGGGTCTACCTCCATGTCCTCCCCCGATCAGAACAATTCTCATTTCTGCCGGGTCGCTGTCCTTCCCTGGTTGGAAAAATAAATATAATATTCATAAAGATCACAGATGTGACTAAACCAGTATCAGTTTGTTGGTTTCATGTGTTTCAATAGAACTAACCTCTGATGGAACCTGAGGTTCCACTGGACATCCTGTCTACAGCTGTTGTTTGAGCTGTAAAACAGTAACATACAGTAAGTCACAATAATCCGCTATTATTGTTTTGTTGTCATTACTGTTATATCACACATTCGACAATAATTAACAGTGGTGGACCGTGTACTCATACTCCTGGTCAAATTTGTATCTTGAGTTAAAGTACTAGAATACTTGCTTTTAAAAATACTTCTGTATTCAAAAGTAGAACAAAAAGTAGTAATTACACATTTTCCCCAAAATAGCAGATCTTCTAGCTCACAGCGTGTCGCCTGCTATTTGCTGTTCAGTATCCTATATTAAAATTGGCTTAAGGGAGGATATTCACATGAGAATGTGCTCTGTTGTCACATTGCTGTGGTTGTTATCATGTAGTCATTCAGACTAAAGTGCACTGAACAGAGATAAAGAGCAGGGCCTCAGGATTGAATAAATCATTGGGACAACCTGAAGTGTTTTATCAGGGAACTTGAGGGAAATGTCTCCCCCTAGTGGCTGTGTGTGAACCAAGCTGACAGCTACTCTCACTCCTTTACTGTGGAGAAAATGCACAGTAAACACTAGCTGTGTCTTCAACACACTCCTATTTCAAGGATCTGACATAAGTAGGGTTATTATAATCATAAGCAGAAACGTAAGATAAAGGTGGAAAATAATGAAATACAATTAACATATTTGAACAGCTGGAAAGCAAGTACTAACATAACAACTCCAGTATTATTCCACAATTCCACAATTCCTTCCTGGAGCAGCATTGTTTGAGATAAGGGACTTAGCAATAGGTCAAAAGGTCAACCACAACATCAACAGCTGTTAGTATGGCTGGTTCTAGCATCTCAAATAAATAAATAAAATAAAACATCTACCAGTCCCACCGCAGTAAGTTTGTGTGTGTGTGTGTGTGTGTGTGTGTGTGTGTGTGTGTGTGTGTGTGTGTGTGTGTGTGTTTGGGTTTGGGCCTGCACTAGTAGTAATAATTATAGTTAAGGGTTAGCTTTAGATTCCATTTGATTACATATTAGATAGCTGAATATATAATTAACTGGCAATTAATTAAATGGGCATTGATAAAAGTGGACGTTGTTTCTTAATAATTAAGATAACTGGAAATGCCATTTACATTGTAGCTTTACATTTAAATAGAAACTATGTCAGTTGACAACCTTTGTTGGCCACAGTTTGTATTCTATGTCAGATTTCATTTGCATTTTGCAGATGGAATCACGGCCATGCTTAATGTCCAGGTTGGACTACTACCAATAATTTCTTACTGCCCCCCCAATCAAAGCAGTCTAGAACTGACCCTGGTTGTTAGGGTTTTGCTGTATAGTCTGCTCATAAAACCATGCAGCCACAAGACAGAGTCCAAGACCAAATAAAATAATAAACATTTCAAACAAAGTCAGATCAGGATTCAGTGTCCAACAGGTAAAGTGTCAGGTGCAGTAAAAGAAGATGAAACAGAATGTTCCTGACCGAATGGATTGCTAGTCAATAAACACTTTGCACTGCTATTTCATTCTGATATCACTGTTACTATGAGGTCAAATGTGTCACTTAATATGTAGCAGTGAATTTAAGGTTCTTTTTTCTTTTTTTTTACTCTGAACCTAATTTGAAATGATTTGGTAAATTGGGTGGGTGTAAATTTGTTTTTTCGAATTAGTCTATTCGTTCCTGTTCCAGATGCATCACATCCGGAGGTATAATCATGCCCTGAATACAGGCTAATAATATTAAGTATTGCATAGCTAACATCACTGGTTGTCTTCCCTATTCAAGGGCTTTGGGGAAGAAATTAATCCAACTGATTAGTCACAGCTGACACTCTTTCAACAAGCCTCATTCACCCTCTGTACTTCATTGGCCACAGTTACATGGACACTCATGTATTCATTCAGAATGAATTCATTCCGAATGAACTCATTCTGAATAGAGGAATCTGATCCACTCACCTGTTTACATGGGACCTGAATAAAAGTATTCCTCGTTTACACGACCAAAGCATTCATTCAGAATATAACTTTTGACATGCGCAAAGTGGTTCCCGCCTACGCCCGGGTATGGACCAGGGGCCACTACCCGGAGCAGAGCTTCCCCTGGTGGGCATGGGAGGAGGCAAGAGCCCCCTTGTGCCTCCGCGGCGGCGGAGGTCTATCGGTCGTAGGCAGGCCGGTAAGCAACGCACCGACTCCTGGCCAGGCAGCGTTGTATGCGGTGCAAGCCTGTGTTCCTTTGTCATCGCCGTTTTAATGCAAAAGTAGCAGATCTACAAGTTCAGACCAGTTTCTTTTTTTGTATTGGTACCAGACACGGTAAAACGTAGGCTAGCCTATAGTATTTGTCACATTTCTCATGTAGGTACCGTACGATGATGTCATCGCGCATTCGCACATGGTCATTATAATAATAAATGGAGAGAGAGAGAGAGAGAGAGAGAGAGAGAGAGAGAGAGAGAGAGAGAGAGAGAGAGAGAGAGCGCGCAACACTACAGTCTATGATCAATGCGTTTCTGCGTTTACGTGTGGATAGGGATTTAAAAAAAAAAAATCTTTGTCATGTGGCCAGGGATTCTTTTTAAAAACTGAGGACTAAAATACCTGTTTAGAAAAAGATCCCAGCAATCCTCAGAGCGTCCGTTCTCCTGGACAAGTCTGGGCTTAACCTTTACAGGCTTATTAAATGACGCTATTAGAATCATTAATTTTATCCCGCAGGAGCGAGCGCTTCTCAGCACCAACCGTGGCTGAATTAGAGATTTGATAGGTCATTTTTGGACAATTCTGACAGCCCTACTAAGCACAGACATGCGCAAAGGAATGCATGTATTCCAAACGGACAGGAGCGTTTGGAATAAAGTGTTTACATGGTCAATTCCGATTGATTTAACCCGATTCAAACGGTCTATACCACCCCTCCTATTCCGAATGAAAATGCATTCGGGTCAGACTGGAATGGAATATTCTATTCCAATTGGGGTGTTTACATGAGCAAATCTATTCGGAATGAATTCATCCATTCCGAATAGAAGTGTATTCATTCCGAATACAACTGTCCATGTAACTGTGGCCAATGTAAAGTCCAGCAACAGGCAATAATACTTTACATTTCTGCATGATCAAATAGATATCTAAGATTGCATCAAAAGAAAATGTCTTATTAAAGCGGCACTTAAATAAATAAAATGTAATTGTGTCCAATCTGTATGGTAGAGTATGTTAATACAATATAACTCATACAATTGGGGTGGTTGTATTTTGTCTCCCTGCTCTTCTATTGAGACATTTAGATCGTGTCAAAGGTCATGTCTCACTTAGACACAGGATCTGACACGAGTTTTGACCTGATAGTCAAGATTCAATGTATCCCCTGAGCAAGCAGACAGGCTCTATTGGAGCAATTATAGAAATGTCAGCACTTGCGCAGGAAACCGGGTTAAAAAATAGTGCAGCTTTAACTCAGATACAGATTCCACCAGACCACCACTACAAACTGAAGATGATGGACAATGTTGATAATTGGAAAAACAAAACAATGCTGCTATGATCCTGATGAGAGTGTATAAATACAGCACATCACACCCATCCTCCTCTCACTGCACTGGCTCCCCATCTCCTCCCTGACAGATACAAGAATTTTTCAATTTCACTGGTTTTCCAATTTCCCTGTAACATATACATTTTAACAAAAACGTTTGCTTCTCGGGGTCCCTGGAACTAAATATTTTGAGATAGGGTTGGGGGGTCCCCGGACAAATACATATAATTTTGGGGGTCCGCGGATGTCATTCCTTCCCAGTTTGCAATGATGAGGCAGATCGTTCGGATTACAGATGTTTATTTAAACACCGTCAAACTGTGATAGAAAAATAAACACGCAAGGTAAACATATAACATAAACACCAAACCAAACTATAACAGGTAACAAAAAGAAAACAATAGAAAACAAATCACCTTTCTGGCTGCATGTAGGTATGAAAAGGAATGCACGGGGGGGAGAAGGGAGTCCAGGTTTACCAAACAAAACAACTGAAATAATACGAACAACCAATGAATGAAACTTATAATGAAATTAGACAAAGAACCCAAAATTACAAATGAAAGTACAAAACATGAACCAAAAACGCACCTTTAGAAGTCACCGGCCATTGGCCAACACACGGAACAAACAATTCATGCCTCTGCTGTCTGCAGAGACACGACAAAACTTTAGCAGGAAGCGCAATACCCAGCCGTGTGGAAACACTTTCCAAAATAATGTTCCGGCAGGAAATGACGTAATATTTGGCAACTTTATTACACAGAGAAAACAACAACAAAAAATAAAGTCGAACAGAAACATAGTGCGGCAGCTACACTCCCACCAAATCATGTCAAAAACATGAATTTCATAATAACAAAAAAAACACAAAATCAATCTTGACCGTGCTAAGTTTCTGCTTCCAGCAGTACAACAATTTTATGTACAGGTCTACCCAAATAGACTGGGTTCGATCTTCGCTTTCCTTGGTCATCAAAGGTAGAGTCACAGATCAAAAGTTTCACCTTCCTGACCCTCCCATCAGGACTGGGGTAAACTTCTACAACTAGTGCTATTTTCCAACGATTTCGTGGTGAGTTATCTTCCTGTAGAATGACAATGTCGTCGACTTTAGTATTCCGTCGGTCTTTCTGCCAGACTTGCCTCTGTTGTAAATTGAGGAGATACTCCCTTTTCCATCGAGGCCAGAATTCATTGGCCAGGAACTGGACTTGACGCCTTCGCTTGCGTAGATATACGTCTTGGCTGATGAACTGACCCGGAGGTGGCATGACAATGCTGGACTTCATCGTGAGTGAAGTCCAGTGACTAATGTGGTTGGGTGTTAAAGGCGCCAAACTCGTGGGATCATTGAAATGTTCTGTTGTGAGAGGTCTGCTATTCACGATTGCCATCACCTCATACAAGAAGGTCCTCAGTGACGTACTGCCCAGACACTGGGACGACCGATCTAAAATGGCAGTTAAGACATTTCTCACTCTTCCTTGATGATGTACTCTCTTATGATAATGCTTGATAAGTAGTACAGATATGTGACTTGTTCTAGGCAAAATAGCTGGATGCTTGACATGAGGGTGAAGACTTGACCTCGTCAACCGTCCTCCAACCCGTAGAACACCATAATCATCAATAAATGGATCCAAAGTGTGCAACTTGTTCCTCTTATCCTTAGGTTTAATCACCTTGCGGAGCTTGATACTGTCAAGTTCATCTTTGCATTCATCCTTCTGGGCCAACTTAATTATGAACAGCTCTGCTTCCTTATGTTGCTCAATACTTGTGGTTCCATCTTGACGTGGAGAACCCTTTAATTTCTGAGCATGGCGCCTTAAACATGCAATGGCCTTGACAGCCCTTTTCCAATCGGAGAACCCTTTGGGACGGTCCAAAATTGTCCTCACTTCCTTTGCTTGTACATTGTACACTTGAGCCTTACGAAGTTCCGGATCAGTGACCTCTCCCACCATGATTTCTCCTTCTTGGTGTAGCTCTCTTTGCCATAGAAAGTCTGGGCCCGTAAACCAATTTGATGTTATGAGCTGATCTTCTTGAGAAACCATCACATCTTCTCCACTCCTGTCGTTAAAATCAGACTCCAATACTTTGATGATGTCGTTTGGGACAATCATTTCTTTGACTTGACTTCTGCAAACATAATGCACTTCCTCTTTAAGGTTAACTATTGGGTTGATTTCAGGGATAACTTGTTTTACCATGATGCGATGACTTATCCCTATAGCATCTCCATGATACTCACAGGGTTTCCCATAGCCTATGACGCTCCATCCCAGATCAGTCCTTTGGGCAAACGGCTGCTTTTCTTCACCTTGCACAACTTCTCTGGGCATGAGAGCCAGTGGGCAATTGTAGCCAATTAGAAGTGCAATTTCACATTCCTGGTATGGTGCGATATGGTCTGCAAGATGATGTAAATGAGGCCAGGACTTGACTGTCTCAGGAGTTGGGATATGAGATTTCATTGCAGGAATAAATTCACGAGTGAATAATGTCGGTATTGTGACCTTGGTATCTGAGAAGAAACCCCTCACTTGGAGACCTGAGATTTTCTTACATGGTACTAGTGTACCCTTAGAGGACATGGTCGACAGCTTGAGGTTAACAGGTTCAACGGAGGCCTTTAAAATATCTGCAACGTCTTCAAGGATAAAAGAAGAATCGCTCATAGTGTCGAGCATCGCATATACGAGCACTTCTTTATCGGCATGTTCTGATGTAGAAACATACACCGGTACAATGGATGATGTTTGAATGCTCGTTCCTTCTTGCACAACACTGTGTGATATCGTAGCGTTTGATTGACTTGGTATTGCCTGTTCTTTATCCTCAGTGAAACTGGATTCCCATTTGGGTTGTGGCTTCACACGATCTTCATCGTGAAGACAGGTAGGGTGGCGTCTGTTGCAAGTGTCACATGTCAATCTGTCTCTGCATCCTCTTGATTGGTGCCCAAGTGTCAAGCAGGCAAAACAAAGCTTCTCTCTTTGCACATACTGCACTCTGTCAGCGAGTGACTTGGCTGAAAAATTGTGACAGTTGTGCAGTCTGTGTCCTTGTTTATTGCAGAGGAGACAGGTGTTCGATTGCCTTTCAATGGTAGTGTTTGTGTTGAATGTTTTTGCATTTACCATTTGATTCTTGTCTGAACCAGCAACTTGATTTCTGGATTTACTGTGTCCATCAGATTCAAGTTGTTTAAGTGCACTGTATGAAGTTATCGGGTTGCAGGCAATGCTGGATTCGAGATTGAGGTAAGTTACAAAATAACTGAAATTAGGAAACTGTCTATGTTGTAGCTGGTATGTTGTGGCTGCGCGATTCCATCCTGTAATTAGCCAATCTGGCAATTTGCTTGCAAGCCTTTGATTTTCCATAGCGTCGTCCAAGATCCTTAAATGCGTGTTGTGAGCAATAGCTGATTCACAACTCCTGAGAAAATCAGCAAATTTGCGCAGTTCCACTCCATCCTTCTGTATTATTTTTGGCCAACTGTGCAATTTATCCCGATATGCCTTCGCAACAATAAATGGATCTCCAAATCGCTCATCCAAAACGTTCCATGCAGAGAAATAGGAGTCCTCTGTGTCCATTAAAAAATATCCCTCTATAGCCTCCCTGGCTGCTCCTCCAATATATCTTTGCAGGAAATACATCTTTTCCACTGTTGGGACGTTTTTCCTTTCAATTAGAGTTTGAAATGATGTTTTCCATAAGTTATATTTTAATGGATCATGTGTGAAAACGTTGGGCTCCGGTATAGGTAGCCTATTAGATGTAATGGCTTCAGAGAGCACTTTAACCAGCTTTAGGATGTCATTTTCAGGTGCACTTGTGACCTCTTGTGATGGTTGGTATTGCACTTTACTTTCTGCAAAAATCACAGGTTCACCATTTTCATTGTACACTGGGATATTTGCTTTAGCTGCACATAGCCTTTTTTGCCTTTCCAAACGATCTTGTTCCTTTTTTATTTCCTCCATAGCCCTTTTGTTTTTAAGGTCTTCTTCTTCAAGCTGGTTGAGCCGTCGCTGCTGCTTCTCCTGTTCGGCCATTATCTGTAGAAAATCTTTTGTGGCTGTAAATTCTGGTGCAGTATTGTTGAGATCCTTAGGTTGAGTTTGCTGTGGAACTGTTCGATTCGAAGCCGGCAAGGATAGGCCTACGCTTGACGTGGCACTGCTGTCAAATATAGAGCTGACTTCTGGCCAGTCCAATAGCTCTTCCCCAGTTTGTTGAATCAGTGTTTTCGCATTATGGACAAGATTTGATGTGACCTCATTACACTTGTCGATTCTACGACGAAAATTGTGTGTTGGAATTTCCATTTTTCGATATTCATTATACATTTCATTTAGGTCCTTTGAATATTTTTCCAAAGCATCAACATTATCTTGCAAGGTTTCAAATGCAGCGTCATTAACAATACCCTTCTTTGTATTTTTTGCCTCGACCTTCCAGTGTTCATAGACACGGTCAAATTTACCCAATAATGCATGTAATTTGTTGGCTTGGAAACCTTTCCCTTTCTCAGTTGGTCTGCGCTCTCTCTCTCCTCTACGAGGCTCCAGAGCCTGTTTCTCAATCTCTGTACCAGCATCTTTAACCACTGTAGATGCCCTTGATTTGGGTGGCCCCGATTCCTTGGATTGCAATGGTTCCATTTGTGTAATTGGCAATATAGGTTGTTCAGTTTCTTTTGGCTGTGAAGGCCCTTTAGATGTCGTCAGTGACATTCTCAATATGACCCAAACACTTTACCAACAATATAAACCAAGCACTTATACCTTAAAATTCACCATACACTGAAAATTCATTTAAACCATTTCAAGAGCCTCATAAACAAAGTGTTGAATGCGCAGGCATTTAATCAAACCAAAAGGAGCCATTTGGCAAAATGCATAGACCAACCCATTGTCGACATGAATAGAGGACTGAAAGTGTTGCACTCAATGACCCATTTGCATATGAATGTAAACGATGCGATTTTCCTCAGAAATGTCTCTTTAATGTCTCTTCCTTGCACCTCACAAAGTAGCCTCACAGTTCCTTTGGAACACCAGTGTAGTGGACTACTAACCTTTGTGCCTCTTTAATGACCAAGCGAAAACGTGTGTTGGCTGGTTGACACGCACGCAATAGAGTAGTGTTTGTTGGGGGGGAGGGGGGGCGTGAAGTTGCCTCTGCACTGCAGCGTCTAGCTACGGACTAGCAGCGCTAGCGACGCCGCCACTTGATGCCGGTTCTGCTGCTGGGCGCCGCTCCACTGCCGCTGGTAGACACGCTGCCGCAGGCTGGTGTTGGTGATGGCCTGGACTCCCCGATGTATTATGCATAAAGTTTGACTGTCATTCCTTCCCAGTTTGCAATGATGAGGCAGATCGTTCGGATTACAGATGTTTATTTAAACACTGTCAAACTGTGATAGAAAAATAAACACGCAAGGTAAACATATAACATAAACACCAAACCAAACTATAACAGGTAACAAAAAGAAAACAATAGAAAACAAATCACCTTTCTGGCTGCATGTAGGTATGAAAAGGAATGCACGGGTGGGAGAAGGGAGTCCAGGTTTACCAAACAAAACAACTGAAATAATACGAACAACCAATGAATGAAACTTATAATGAAATTAGACAAAGAACCCAAAATTACAAATGAAAGTACAAAACATGAACCAAAAACGCACCTTTAGAAGTCACCGGCCATTGGCCAACACACGGAACAAACAATTCATGCCTCTGCTGTCTGCAGAGACACGACAAAACTTTAGCAGGAAGCGCAATACCCAGCCGTGTGGAAACACTTTCCAAAATAATGTTCCGGCAGGAAATGACGTAATATTTGGCAACTTTATTACACAGAGAAAACAACAACAAAAAATAAAGTCGAACAGAAACATAGTGCGGCAGCTACAGCGGACATGATTTCTTTTTGAGAACCACTGATATATACCAACATAAGTTTTAAAAAAATGATTTTTTTTATTGTAGAATCCCCAGAAGCAAAGATTTGAGCAAAAAATGTTTGCTTAGGAAAAAATATATATGCAAAGATTTGCACATATTTTCACGATAAAAAAAAAATAGCAGATCTACAAGCTCATATATCTGCTATATTTTAATAGCCAAAGAAATCTAAAAATGACACACAGATGCGTTCCCGGTCTTAATGGGTTAAAGAGCTCCTCAAACTACAAACATACACTCGCACTCCACTTCAGCTCCTCCACTCTGGAATGTCCTCTCTGATCTCCTGAGAGCACCACGATCTGTAGATTTCTTTGCTGCACTTGTTTTTCTCCTATAGGCTTTATATCCTTATGATTTTTTTGGGTGATGTTTTATGCAAATGTTTTACCCTGATTTGAACACAGATTTGTTCCAAATGTAAAGTGCATTATAAATAAAATGTATTATTATTTTTGCTTTAAGGATCTTTCCCATGAAGTCCGTATTTAAAAATGTTATAATGACGGACAAAAAATCCGGAGGCAATGGGAAAACGTGATTATTTTCAACACTGTTACTGAACAAACACTCTATAGCAATGATCACTATCATAATACAGAGCTATATAACACTGTTACTGAACAAACACTGTTTAATGATCACTATCATAATATAGACGGGTTTCCTGTTAGTAAACAAGAGAGGGGTGAGCCTGTAGAGGGCGCTATTACCCGCAGCAGCTCTGGTCAAATGTCCATTCATAAAAGAAATGGTCTTCACCGGGTTTAATGAAAGTAGATTAAATTATGCAGTTTGTAATATCTTGTTTACTCAATAAAAATGATTTGTTGGAAGTTGGATCTGTTAGTCCTTTATTTGTATATAATAGCAGCATTATGCCTATTATGCCTATAATAGCAGCATTATGCCTATCTAACTCCCGAACACAACAACAGTGAATGGCGCTTCCGGGTTCGTTCTACCACTGGCATGTGCAGATTGCGCATTCTGCTCTGTGATGACGTCACGCGGAAACCCGTCTATAGAGGTGATATACAACATCACCAACATAAAGCTAAGACTATACTAGATGAATACCACACCTTTCGCCCGGCCGGACGTTCGCCCAAAAAGTCGGAGATTTCATCCAGAGATTTTGCCCAAAAAGTCGGAGATTTCATCCAGAGATTTCGCCCATTTTGCAGAGATTTGGCCCATTTCGCGGAGATTTCGCCCGCTACAGTTAATAATAGATAGTGAAGCTTTGGGAATGCACTGCGGAATTGTACCGGAAGTTGAGAGCTGGTTAAGTCCCGGGAAAGACGCACTGTGATTGGCCAGTAGTCACTTTGAGTGGCAGTTGGGGCAAACGCAGTCAGTGGGGCAAACGCAGTCCGCACCAAAAACATTTACGATTCTGTCCCTTTCGGTACATAACTCGGACGGCGCTGATTCGACTAGCAGACCATCGGCTGGTCGGCGCGACTCCTCAGCCTCAAGGTCTGCTGAGTCGGCGCGCCTCCGTCATGGTCAAAAACTATACTTCATCGGCGAAAAAAATAGCAGCTCAAAGTGAGCATGCTGCCCCCCTCTCCCTCTCTCATTCTCTCACACAAACGGTGGGTGAAAGCTATGGGCAAAAAGTCTGGTGGTGGGTGAAAGCTCTGGGTGAAAAGTATGGGGGTGGGTGAAAGTTCCGCTCAAAAACACAGGCGAATGGGATTTGGGGCGAAAGGTGTGGTTACCTACTAGATGCAGATGCATGCAGTAGCTCTTATCAACCAGCAGGTGTCCTCCTAGACCACAGAATGTAAACATCTCAATAGAACGAACTACTACTTGTTGTCCTCAAACTCAAAACCCATATAGTCCAGGGGCCAACACTGATATTCAACACAAATTGGTACCACCTAAGGTGACCGTAAAGTTTTTGTATTTTTGTCTTCCTACATGTCTCTAGTTTATATTTTGGTATGATAACCCTTCCAATCTTGTAGCTTAATGGCAGTTATCACTACCTACCGGCTAATGTATCCGGTAGGAGACACAAAGTAGAATCTTTGTGTCTCCTACCCCGGGCATCAAATTATTGCGACAAAAAACAAATATATCCATGTATTCAAGGCTTCATGGGGTGTGCAATTGATAGAAAATAAATATTTTTTTGGGTGAACTCCTCCTTTAAGTTTTTCAGGGGGACTCTCTACCCATTCAGCTATGACCACCCCAGACCGAAGGAGGGTCAACTTTTACAAGCTTATGGAAAGCAGTCTTTTTGCAAACACCAAAAATCTGAGAAGTTATCAATTGCACACCCCATGAAGCCTTGAATACATGGATATATTTTGTTTTTTGTCGCAATAATTTGATGCCCGGGGTAGGAGACACAAAGATTCTACTTTGTGTCTCCTACCGGATACATTAGCCGGTAGGTAGTGATAACTGCCATTAAGCTACAAGATTGGAAGGGTTATCATACCAAAATATAAACTAGAGACATGTAGGAAGACAAAAATACAAAAACTTTACGGTCACCTTAGGTGGTACCAAAATATGGCCTGGCCCCTGGACTAATATAACCCCGGCTCACTTTGCTAGGGTTGGATGGCTCAGGGTTGAGGACAGAGTACAGCAACTTGCAATGGGCCTAGTCTACAAGATACACTACACTATTGGGATCCCCCTGTACCTGTCAAAATACTTCAAAAACGTAAATGAAGTCCACAATCACAATAACAGAGGCAGCTCCACGGATCATGTTATTATGTTAATATTACTATGAATGGTACTCTTACCATGGTTAAAATTATGTTTTAGTCACTAAAAATCTCAATAGAAAAGCAGAGACACAACACAACTAACAGCAGTGGATTATTATGTTCATGATTATACTCTTCGAGTCTTTACCATGGTTAAAATAATGTTTTAATCACTAAACAAAGTTATGGACTGCAGCTTTAAGATGCTTCCGGACAGTTCCTTTAAAAGAGACTTTATCATGATCAGAATATTTCGAGTGTAAAACGGTTTATATAATGTATGTATAAAATAGTACATTCACAAAGACAACAAACTAAAAGGAAACCACACCCTACTAAACACGACTTATCTTCCACACTCTCCTAAATCACGTGGATTACAGTAAACGCTGCAGAAGTAGTTTGCAGGTTGCAGATCCGGTCTGCGTCTTAGAACGGATACGGAAACAGTGTGTGGATTCATACGTGCGGGCAAATTACCGGATATAGTAGTTGGGCTCTAGACCGGATCACACTGTTAAACTCAGAATGTAAACCATGGTTTCAGTCGACTGGAAAAAGTCTGTCCGAAAATGTCATAATATTATAGGATAGTAGCAGCAGCTCCATATCCACGTTACACTTGCAGCGCTAAATTATAACGTTCAGATTTCAAATATTAAGTGCTGACCCCACGGCCACGGATGTATCAAGTTGAAACGCTTGGGTCTAAGTACCGCACCCTTTTATCTGTCTGTCTCTTATATGTCATTAGCTGTAGTATACCCTCTAGACGTATTTATGATTCTGACGTTTTCAATCTACGAGAGTTGTAAGGTTCACGCCCCATGGAGACATGGACTTTCTGCACTATACCCCACAGATACTCCAAACGTGTACAAATTGAAAATAAAGGTGCTACCCCAAGCCCCAAATGTTTATTGTCTCTACGCGGTAGTAGTTTAATGTAGTAATCCATATCTTTCAATAAAGAAGTGTTTTAATGCCGTCTGTGGCCGAACGCCATTGTTTCACTCTCGTTTACTTCCTGTTTACATTTAGTGTAATTCCGGGTTTCACCAGATGCGCCCCGTCACTACCGCCCATTGGGAACTTCCGACAGAATCGGCCACAGACGGCATTAAAACACTTCTTTATTGAAAGATATGGATTATTACATTAAACTACTACCACGTAGAGACAGTTAACATTTGGAGCGTGGGGTAAGCTCCTTTATTTTCAATTTGTAGTCCTACACATTTGGAGTGTCTACGGGGCATAGTGCTGAAAGTCCATGTCTCCATGGGGCGTGAACCCTACAACTCTCGTAGATTGAACACGTCAGAATCATAAATACGTCTACGAGGGTTGTATAGAGCGTCGCAGTTCCCGCCCACTTCCTGGTGCAGGAAGTAAATACTCAATGCATTTTTCCCATTGACTTTTACAAAGATATTTATATAAATTAATTTAAGCCTAGAATCAAGCTATCCAGGATCCTGGTGAATCATGACCATAAAACGTTTGATTCTGTGAAAAAACTTTTTTGAAAACGGCAAAACAAAGGGTATTTATTAAATATAGTATATCATATCATTAAATATAAAATTTTAAAAAATGACAGAAAAAAAGGGTTTGTGGTCATGATTCACCAGGATCCTGGATGGCTTGATTCTAGGCTTAAATTGATTGAGATATATATATATTTTTGGAAAAGTCAATGGGAAAAATGCATCGAGTATTTACTTCCGGCACCAGGAAGTGGCGGAACTGCGACGCTCTATAGACACACACGGCCGGAAACGGAAGGCCTACAAATTCACGCCCACTTTTGACACTCGGGGTCCGTTAGAACGATGAACTGCAGCTCTCAATGCAATCTCTATGAGAGGCATTGTAAAATACCGTAATTTCACTGGTTAACTACTGAGGCTGTAGCGATTTTTTTTGTGTTCTAATAAACTGTCCCATTTGTTTAATTTGTCCTTTTTAATGTCCCATATCTGTCATCTCGATATACTACCCACAATATACTATAATATACTCCATCAGTATGTCAAAACCGCTAGCATCGGAGATCTATAGTTTAAGTGGTCGCACGGTATATACGTCACGGACGCATCCCTTGAGGTTTTCAATACCCATAAAACTGGCGAAAGTGTCCGTTTTCAATATGTTTTGGTCATTATCTCTGGAACAGAAGGTCCAATCTGCTCAATTCAAAGCTTGTTGGATGCGTGACTTTGAGGACATTAAGCACGCAATGACACATTTTCGTTTTTTTTTAGTTTTTTTTTATGGGAAGCGAGATCTTAGTTGGGCAGGCGACCGCCTGTCCTGTCTCTACAGCGAACAGCGTTTTTGAATGTAGTTTAAGCGCAAGGGGCGGGTGGGGAGAGAGTCAGCGCACTGAAGTCAAGGCACAGACTACTGTGTTGTTGACAGACAACGGATGCACGCTTATGAGAAACAACAAAAATAAAACCTGGCAAAACAGTTGCGTGCATTAGCGCAAGATGAGGATAAATGAAACATTCAGTCTAAATGTCCAGTAATTCGCAACTACTACCACTACTTTTGCATTTGAAACTTTAAATTTCTCTAAATATTATAAACTCTCAGGACAGCCTAAGTACAAATATAATTTATGAAAAGGCTACTAATAGGCTACAGTGAAGTCGGACTGAATGACTGAAACGTTTTTTATTTTCTTTTTTTAACTCTCTTGGTGATTATCTGGCACTGTAGTTGTGAATTATTAGCAAACTGGACTGGTCTCTACAGTGGGTACACCGGTCAGCGCTCGGCGCGCGTAAAGACAGTGATGTCACTGAAATGCGACAACTTGTCTGTCTGCCGTCTACCCTCTGCTGTGTTAACATTATGGGTAACTCGTTAAAGTGGCAAATTAAATGTGAAACAATGTGAAATCAACTATTAAGAAAACAAGAAGATATCTTGACAAAGACACTCCATACATTTGGAAACGTATTTTTATTTAAATCAATATCGTCTCCAGTTAATGTAGGAATATTTTAAACGTAGGCTAACTCTCATGTCCTCTCATAGGGAATGCATTGAGAGCTGCAGTTCATCGTTCTAACGGACCCCGAGTAGCGGCGCAAATCCAAAAGTGGGCGTGAATTTGTAGGCCTTCCGTTTCCGGCCGTGTGTGTCTACAGCATGTCATCATGATTTGTGTGCATGGGGATCTCATCTTAAACAAGCTCAGTAATGAGTCTTCCAGTTTAGTAGACCTTGTATTGTGAATTTGTACTTCCATGTACTGTTGTTCTCATGTCTTACTAAATAAAGTACATCAATCAATCAAAAACCCGTATCTTCCGTATTGATCAATAAAAAGCGTTATAATGTATCAAAGTGCAATACACCTCCCAACCGATAGGGTCGCTTAGTTGAAAGCATATGAAGGAAAGTTTTAAAATGGCCACAGATCAGATTAAAATGCTTTTTATTGAACAATACGGACGATAAGGGTACTTAGACCCAGGCGTTTTAACTTGATACATCCGTGGCCGTGGGTTCAGCACGTTATATTTGACATATGAACGTCTATGTAGATGTACGGGTTGTAAATGGAGACATTTCCAAAACCAGGAACAAGTTGCACCCATAGAGTTTGCGCCATGACGCTTGTGACAGACGAGCGTCATGTGAACCATGGCTAAGTGTAGAAACACTTTCTACTCATGAAAGTGTTTCTGTTAGTGTTTACCAAGTGGATGTAGTAATTAATATTAAAACACTTACTTTACATTAAGCTTTGGTCCTGTTTTGTTTAGTTTGGTCATGTGAACATGTTGTCCAGACTGCTGTTGTTGTGTCTCAAAATGGTTCCCTGACTCTGTCTGTAACTCCGCACTTTAATAACTTTCATACTGTGTCACAGCAGTGCTTCTCAAACAGTGGGTCGGGACCCATTTCTGGGTCGCGGGTCCATTTTTATGGGTCGTGAGTAAATATCCCGTTTATTAAATGTTTTCATTTCCTAGATTTTGTTTTGAATTTAGAAGCCTATTTAAAGATACATTTAAAAATGTCCCCCCCCCCCGCGATTTTTTTTAAATAATATCTTTATGAAATAAAAACAAATTCAAGGGCACTGAGACACTTGTTCACTCTAGGCTTTTGGCAAACAGGTTGTTAGATTTTTTGATACAATTGTGCGTCCTTGGGGGTTTGGAAGGCGCTGTAAATCCAAGTAATTATTATTACATTTATAGAAATAAAATAATAATAATGATAATATTAATATTAATATTAATATTTATTATTATTATTATTATTATTATTACCCTTATTGTTATTATTATAGTCTACAGAATGTTATTATCATGTCCTAATGAAAAACAACGTAATACTTCCTACAGAGCATCAAAACAATATTTGAAATAGGTTTTTATTTGCACATGCATTCCATGCATGGACAAACGACATCATCAATTTGTGACGGACATTATTGTCCCCCTTCAGTAAAAGATTAACTATTTCTAAAATAGATACAATATTTAAGGTGTTTTTCAATTTTAGTTATAGAGGGTAATTATAATGTATTTAGGCATATTTGGCTTATTAGCCGGGGATCCGGCTTGTAATAGCAGATCTACAAGCTGGTTCAAACAAAGTGCAGCTCATGGAGCCCTTTTGGGCTTTTCACAGACGTGGTTGCTTAATCTCGCAGAATCTGGCAACACTGCCTATGCTGGTTCTCAAAGTGGGTCCGGGGACCCCCAGGTGTTCCAGGGGGTACTGTTAGATTGCTTTATCATTTTACAAACACCTTAGGCTCAGATCACACATTCAACACACGCGGACAACTTTGAGATCTCAGTATTTGACTTGCCGGACAAGGAGGTGTGCTGACAGTAGTCTAATCACAACTGGCGAGCACACCGACTCACACAAGCTTTTATTACATCAAAACATGTGGGTCAGCCCACAAAGTACTCAAAGTATCACAGAAACAGGGCGGTACTTAGAAAGTACCCAAAGTAATAAGTACAAAAAGTAATCCATACCAGAGTAGTTGAGGTACTTGAACATTGAAATAGGCACACCTGATTGGTTCACAGCTACACAGCAGTGTTTTGGTTTAGGGCCCAGTGCCCACAAGAGACACAGGGAGGAGAGAGAAACAGGAGGAGATACAGCCCTGTTGTCCCTCTGAGGAATGTCAACACATAACTCAGTCAGAGACTTGCAGTCACAATATGCCTGTTAGTATCAGAGCTTTTATCCCTTCTGTTTCTCACCTCCAGTCCTGCATAGAAATGACTACTCATATATCATATTAAATGAACACATTAATATAAGAGAGAAGTATAAAACCACACATTAACTTCAAGTATTATATGTACACATGATTACTAGAAAATAGGACCGTTCAGGTACCCAGCAAAATGAGAAACAGTTTAAAGCCCAATTTATTTTTCAGCTATTTGAAAACAGCTGTGAGCTCATCTGCTATTTTTCAATATATTGACAGACA
Source organism: Gymnoscopelus microlampas (assembly GCF_963454915.1). Lineage (NCBI taxonomy): Eukaryota > Metazoa > Chordata > Actinopteri > Myctophiformes > Myctophidae > Gymnoscopelus > Gymnoscopelus microlampas. The sequence continues at coordinate 2,873,535 of NC_139951.1, forward strand.
TGTTGCCAAATCTTATTGGGGTCCCCGGCATTAACCTGTTTCAAACGGAGGTCCGCGGCTGAATGCGTGTCAGTGTGGGGGTCCTTGACATGAAAGTGTTTGAGTGTGCTGCCTTTCTGCCTATCTAGTCATGCCAGGCATAAGCAGTAGTGTAAATTAAGTAACTACATTTACAAAGGAATACTGTACTTAAGTACAATGTTGAGGTATTTTTTACTTTAGTATTTCCAATTGTCAGTTACTTCTACTCCACTACATCTCAAATATTGTACTTTGACTCCACTACAGTTATTTGAAAACTTTAGTTGCAAGTTACTTTGTAGATTATTATTACAAAAAGATACATTACCCACAATCAGCCCTATACATTTCGGCCATTTGAAAATAGCAGATGCAACACCTTGTAAGCTTGATATTCTATCTGATATTTTCAAAAGATTTGTATTCATTTTAAAGCTTGTGAAATGGGACATTCTCATGAGTACTTTTACTTTTGTACTTTAAGTACATTTTGATGTACTTACTTTACTCTCTCAAGTAACATTTTGAACACAGGCCTTTTACTTGTAACAGAGCATTCTTATATTGTGGTATTGCTACTTTTACTTAAGTCAAATATCTGAGTACTTCTTCCGCCACATGGTCCCATGTTATCATTCATAAAACTTGACGGTAAAGAGGGACATTTCCGAGGTGACTTGAACGCACCGCAACTTTAGTTTCGGTTAGACGGTGAAGACGTCGAGGTGAGTCTTTCTAAACACATTACACCTTATTCATGTCAATTCATTCAACCAAAACCTTCCTAAAGTCAACACGTTTGGAGAGAGGTTGTCATTAGCTGTATGGATCTCTCCGAGGTTACATATTGTGCTTTAATGGTCAGTTTAAGACAGTAGTTCACAGATCTGGCTAGACATCTCACATGACGCTCGTCTGTCACAAGCGTCATGGCGCTACTTGTTCCTGGTTTTTGAAAATTTTACATTTACAACCCGTACATCTACATAAACGTTCAGATTTCAAATATAAAGTCTTGGCCCCACGGCCACGGATGTTACAAGTTAAAAGCGCCCGAGTGTAAATACCTGTATATTCCGTATTGTTCAATAAAAAGCATTTTAATCCGATTGCCGGCCATTTTCTATTTTCTTTTAATAATGTATCAGTGTGCTATACACCTCGCAACCGACAGGGGCGCGTAATTGAAAGCATCAGAAAAAAATCTGAGAAAATGGCTGGCGATCGGATTAAAAAGCTTTTTATTGAACAATACGGAAGATACGGGTACTTAGACCCATGCGCTTTAACTTGTAACATCCGTGGCCGGGGGGTCAGCACTTTATATTTGAAATCTGAACGTTAATGTAGATGTACTGGTTTTAAATGTAAAATCTTCAAAAAACAAGTAGCGCCATGACTGTCATGACAGTCATGTTTCAGAGCTAGCTAGACATCATGAGATAGTATCATAATAACTGCCAGTGGTTGAAAGTAACTAATTGTATATTTACTCAAGTACAATTTTGAGGTATTTTTTACTTTACTGGAATATTTCCAATTTCCAATACTTTCACTTCTACTCCACATCTCGGATCCAAATATTGTACTTTTTACTCCACTACAATTACTTGAAAACTTTAGTTACTAGTTACTTTGTAGTTTTTGATCATTATTACAAAACACACATTAACCACTTCAGCCCTATACATTTCGGCCATTTGAAAATAGCCATCTACCATGGTAGATCTGCTATTTTCTCAAGATGTGTATACATTTGAAACCTATGAAATGGAACATTCTGCATAATAAGTACTTTTACTTTTGGTACTCTAAGTACATTTTGATACCAATTACTTATGTACTTTTACTCAAGTTCATTTTTAATTCCGGACTTTTACTTTTTACATTGCCGATTGATACTTTTACTTAAATAATGTGAGTACACTGATAACTGCCCCCACTACACCAAATCTCCTTGCCCAAAATAGCAGTTCTATTAGTGTGCTTGTAGATCTGCTATTTTCAAGGTCCAGTAAGTGATATTGTTTTGTTAGGATAAGTATTAAATAGCTCTATATTATGATAGTAATCATTGCCATGTGTTTGTTCAATAACAGAGGAATTTTATCTCCAGCTCTTTAGTAAACAGAAAATACATTTCCTGCCCCTAAATGGGTTAAGAGCTGGAGAGGCGGGGAGACTCCTGTTACTGAACAAACACTATAGCAGAACTTATTATATTCTATTTATATATATTTATATTCTTATTATAGAGCATTTAATCTTTTAACCCTTTAAGACCGGGAACGCATCTCTGTCATTGTAAGATTTCTATTAAAAAATAGCAGATCTACAAGCTCATAGCGCGGCCCGAGTGCCGCGCCATGAGCTTGTAGATCTGCTATTTTGTTTTAAATCGTGAACATGTGTGCAAATCTTTGAATATCTGTATTTCCGTAGCGAACATTTTTAACTTCTTGGGGTCCCTGGAACTAAATATTTCGAGATGGGGGTTCGCGGCCAAGATTGATATAATTTTGGGGGTCCTTGACATGAAGAAGTTTGAGAACCACTGATTATAGCAACATATTATCTTTTTTTTTCTTAAAAAAAAAAGGATTCGGAAGACATTTGTAGAATCCCCCCAGAAGCAAAGATTTGAGTTAAAAATGTTTGCTTTAAAAAAATATATATTTTCAAAGATGTGCTCAAATTTTCACGATTATCCAAAATAGCAGATCTACAAGCTCATAGCGCGGCACTCGGTGCCGTGCTATGAGCTTGTAGATCTGCTATTTTTGAATAGCCAAATAAATCTTAAAATGACACAGATGCGTTCTCGGTCTTAATGGGTTAACAAAAACAAATCTTTGTTTTAACCAAAAAATATCACTTTACACTAGTGTAGCAGTAGTGTCTTAGCCTGGCTCCAGCCCGTGAATCGCTAGCCACGCCCATTAAAAAAATATGTTCAGGCGATTCTGGTCTGGTGACGCTCTCATAGGAGGTCTCAGCCTCGGTTGAAAATCTGTACGACGAATCGGGATCGGGATAATCCAGTATGAATCAATCGCCAAAGAGTCTTTGAAAAAAAAAACTTTGGCCACGCCCCCATCTCAGCAATCGGCTGCATTGAGAGGGCTTTCAGACTGAATAATGGAGTGAAACGAAATGAAAATTCAGGCTGAGTGTCAGGCTAGTAGTGTCTCAGACCCTCTGCCTGATGACCAAGGAATTCCCCCGGTCAGGGGGGGAATTCCCCTTTAGACGACTGGTTAAGATGTTGGCTTTCTACGCAAGAGACCTGAGTTCGAAACCCGGGCGTTACACTACCATGTCCAGTATATTAAAGATAACAGGTTAGAGAACACATTTCATTGAGGTGTCATCTGTGTTGTAGATGGAAGGAGCGGGTGATCCTCCAGAGATGGAAGAGGATTGTCAGCAGGACCAGGGAGATACAACGGACGCCAAACCTGACCGCAGCGGAAGATTCCTACTCTTTGGACGGTAAATTCCTTAAAAAAACACACACACACACACACACACACACACACACACACACACACACACACACACACACACACACACACACACACACACACACACACAGAGCAGCATGACCTGAAAACGGTGTCCTGAGACCTTTCACACCCGACTTAGAAGGAGAAATGTTGAGTTGTCAAGTGCACTGGTTCTCAAAGTGGGGTCCGGGGGCCGCCCAAGGGTCCTTGACCGGGCTACCAGGGGGTCCCCAGCAAAATGAGGAACTGTTTAATCAGAATCAGCTTGTCGTTACATCACAGGTTTACAGGTGTAAAGAGAAGTGGGTGAAGTTTTGTACAAGAGCCATCCATTTATAGTGTTCAGGAAAGAGAAGAGGAATGGAGATGGACCAGCTCAGATAATCCAATGTCCTAGTAAAGATATTTTACATTGACATGGTGCAGTCAGATATTCCAGATATTCGTGACAATAGTTATAAAAAAGGCTGCATATACAGTAACAAGCCTATTTTATTTGTTGGCTTTTTGAAAATAGTAAATACAAGCTCACGTGTGTACAAGGCAGCTCATGTGTTGTGAACTTGTAGGTCTGCTTTAGTTTTTTTGTATAACGGTAGTATAAATTAAGCATGACGAGCCATTATCAGAATCAGCTTTGTCACATCACAAGTTTACAGAAGTAAAAAAGTGAGATCATTTTTGTGAAAGGCGATCAAACAAGTTATTATCTACATATTTACACATGGTACCTGAGATAAGGTATAAAGGTGCGTGAGAATAGCAGCAGATGTATACTGTGCATGATATACTTATAGACGTTAGTTAAGGTGCTAAAAAAAAAAAAAGCAGATGTATTCCCTCACCAGCTTCTCAACGCATTTGCTGACTATCGGGGTGAGAGCGACAGGTCTCTGCAGACATTCAGGCATGTCACTTTGGCCTTTTTACATCGCTGTGACAAAACCCTAGCCAGTATATACCTTATCTTTTCTCTACTTCACTTACTCATCCGCTTAATGTCACCATCGATCTGCAGATTTGACAAAAAGGCTGCATTATATTGGCCAGAGTGTGGCTGCAACCTTCTCTTCCTCTCGTACCCCTCTGTCGCTCTCCCTCGAATCTTCCGGTGACCTTATAGGCTCTATTCACAGCAGCCATAATATGAAGACATTCACAGGTGTTGCCAATGATACTAATGAAGGCTCTGTTCCATTTAGTCTAGCACAGTGGTTTCCACGACCCCCATAACTACGGGTCCATTTGGTTCCATTTGTACACTCTCAGAGTTACACACCTGTAAGGGGCCATTTGGAAGCCCATGAGGGTCCCTGGACCCCAACTGTAGACCCACTGGTGTTTCCAGTGAGCCAACATGCACAATATCAGCACCCTGACTCTGTTTGACCAGAATGGAACAGAGCCTTCATTAGTATCATTGGTAACACCAGTGAATGTCTTACAATATGGCTGCTGTGAATAGAGCCTATTGTCATCGTAACCTTTGGTTTTTGACCCGTGTTTGTGGTTTAAAAAAAAAAAAAATTACCACAAAGATTGACAGGATGACAGAAACACCGCTCTGTGCACTGAAGTGAACGCGTGCATGTCTTGTCACGCCAGGGGGAGCAGTGAACTGCTGCAGCCTGCGGGTGTGCTGTTGTGCTCTGACCGGAGCAGACAGCAGACAGCTCTGTCTGCATATGATCCACCTATGACATTGGGCTCACGAAGCGCTATACTGTAGCGGCAATTAATTACCGGCGCTACAATTTCACAAAAAACGTTTGGCAAGAAGCATTATTATGAAATTATTTTTTCTTTTCTTTTCTTAAAGCATTATTCTTTGTGGCTGAGCGAGCAATTGAAAGGCGTGTTTGTTCTGGCCATTTATAAGATCTATCCCTTTAATAATAGTAGGATAGGGTGGTAGGATATACAGTAGTTACTAGGATAGTAGCTCTACTGACCGCAGTGACTGGGTTCGATCCCGGGCACTGCCAACTCAGTGAGTAGCACGGCTTCGGTGTGGCAACTCGTGCTGTAAGTTCTGGGAGCTGATGTTGCGCTCTACCTCAGCAATCCATCGCTCCGGGGTCTAGTGTATTGAAATGGGGATAGACTCCCCTCTTATTGTTGATACCGAGTACCAATAATAAACATCTCCAACCCACTTAGTTACTTACTTTGGATAGTAGGATAGGATTTCAAGGGGGCAACCCTGTTCAGCTAAAATGTGATTATGTGATTATCTCGGCTACATTGAAAATGAGGGCCTGCCCCTCAACTGTCCTCCTAGCTGAAATAAAGGTTATGATGATGATTAACTACTTAAAACCCTGTATGGACCGGAGTCCCCCAGGGGTCAATGTTAGACCCCCTCCTGTTTTCCCTCTACACTAAATGTCATCCATAATACATCATCTTCAAGCTCACAAAGTGTCACATTGTGAGATTGTAGATTGGCTATTTTCTGCATTTTTAAAGAACATTTTGAGAAACTAAAATAAAACAAGAAATGAAACAGTCATATATATCAACCCGCACTTGTAGTTTTCTTTCCGTGATCCCGCACTCCAAAAATGCAGCGGGAATGCAAGGCAGACGTTCCAGAACAAACGGCCAGACTTAATGTGCTCGTATGTCAATAAATGTAAACATCCTTATTTGTGGTGAATGGCCTGAATACTTTGCACTCTTTACCCCATCTGAATAGCTTATGTGAGCATAATAAAGAAAACCAGAATAAAAGCAGAATAATATTACTATCCAAAATAAATGAGAAGATTTTGTATTAATTCTACTGTTTCACATACAAACGTGCGCTATTTTAGGCATATGTTCCCCCCAAGATAGGCATAGCTGGGGTTCATTTGGTTAATGCTATTCATAATGATGTAATGATGTTTTCATATTTGCCAATCAAGGTGCACTAATGACTTCATATTGCTGGATGATATGGATAATATTCATAATATGCATGTGCATATGTTTTCATGTTGAGTAGTGTTATTCCTCTGTCATCACTTGTACAAATAGCACCACACTTGTCAAATAACTACACATCAAGGAAACACATTTAAGTTTCCTTGCTATACATCCGGAAAACCGGCACTGCCCACCAGATGCTCAAAGTCCCGGAAGATAACAAAGAAACAGGTGTAAATTAGATCCCATAGTCCCATTTAGATGCCTTATTCTGAGAGGACATTTGCCTTGGTAAAAGCCAGCCATTGAGGAAAAAGTGTTGACTAGCAGCGTCTGTTTGTTGATCAGCCCTGCGTGCTGATAAAAATGTCACATTGTCACATTGTCACAATATGATTATTATCATCACAATATGGATATCAGGGATATCTTATTTTGTCATAATCGCCCCGCCCTATCGTGATGGGACTAGTGGTATCGTGAGTCCTAGTGCCCAGCTACATGATTGATACTTAGTAACCAAATGGACCCATATGGGCCTGTACCTCCCATATGAAACTAAATGGACCTGTATGGGTCTGTAACCCATACAGGTTACGGGGCTCCGTGGGCCTTTGGCATACCAAACTGGGGGTCCCTGAAATAATTTTTAAAAATGTATTTTTTTTGTGTTGAGAAGCACAGCTGTACAGAATACATGTGTGTGTGTGTGTGTGTGTGTGTGTGTGTGTGTGTGTGTGTAGGTATGGAGGGATTGTGTGTCTGTCAGCAAGCAGCAGGGGCAGTTGCGTTGCACTGTGTGACCTCAGCACAGCGGAGGGGTGTAGGGGCCATGCTTGAATAGGCCTTTAGAAAGCTCTGGGTGGTGTTGGGTGTGTGGGGGCGAGCTCTGCTGACTCAGGGGCCTCTCTCGGCGTGCCGCCCCCCCCCCCGACCTCCGGCGAGCACGCCGACCCGATCCAGTCTCCATCCAGCACAACAGAGAGCATGTCAGGATCCTAGCACACAGCCCCCTCTCTCTCGAAAAAAAAAATAAATAAAATTACCCCCCAAACCGAGAAGAAGAAGAAGAAAGGAGAGACGAGAGTCAAGGCGTTTCAGATGCAGAGTGGCGTAGCGCTGAATGATGAACCCAGGTAAGAGATGTTGAGGCTGCCTCCCCTTCCCCCGTTCCCTCCCTCCCTCCCTCCCTCCCACCCGCCACCGATCCCCCTTCCCACACAGCGCCCAACCCCACTGTGCCACCGAGTTGGGCGCTTTGCCCGCCCGCAGTTGACTGGTAGGGTGGCACAATTTGGGGAGAAGGTGGGGGGGGGGGTGGAGGGGGAGGGGGGGTAGGCGGTAAAGTTCTAGATCACATGTTGATCAGAGTATGGCCTGGGTTGGCTGTGTGTGTGTGTGTGTGTGTGTGTGTGTGTGTGTGTGTGTGTGTGTTTGTGTTTGTGTGCATTGTTCCGATGCTTGGGTAACCTGATGACTAGGCCCTTCTGGAAGCAGCCTGGATATTGTGAGCGCCCAATGGGCCCGCTGTGGCTTACCTATCTGGATGGCTCCTTTAAAGAATGGAAATATGACAGGTCGGTGAGAATTGCCACTCGTGAAAGATTTCCTCTTGTCGCTGGATATACTTTTTTTTTCGATTTGCCCAAAGATTTATTTTTTTATACGTTTATGAGAAACATGTTATAACTTCACCTCGTTCCCGGACAGTGGATTACCTTGTGACCCGTTTGGCCATGACCTTAATGCTACATTTGAAAATGTATGTGCTCTTTGGGCTCTGAGTAAGTGGTTTCAGGGCAGTTTTTTATACGCTTAAAGTTGAGTTTGTCTCATTGTCGTAAGTCGAAAGTTGAATATGTGTCTTTGAAATTCATCTTGTGAACTCTAAACGTCCTTACACCCAAGAACATATTTTTTTAGTGTGTGTGTGTGATAAATTTGCCTGAAAATACGATGTTTTAAAGTAGTTATTTGTGTCATGAGTATATCCACACAGAATGGGAATATTACCTTTGAAACAACATCGTTTTTTCATTGTGAATAAAACCATCAACCTGTGTGAATGACGCATCATCTATATGAGTAGTTTGATTTGAAATATTCACAGACACATTTTCAGATCGTTTATACATCACGCTCGTGGTGTTCAAAGACCTTCAGAGTGAAAGATTTGATGGAATTTGCGAGAACTAAGAATAGGAAGTTGAGCTTCATTACGAAGCTTCCACCACTTGTAGGCCGCTGTCCTTTCATTTGTTTTAATTCACTTTAAAAGATTATATTCTTTTTAACATTTACATATTACATACTTCCATTACACTGGCTTTGTTTGATGATTGTTAATGGTGGTGCTGTTATTTTATCATCCTTTAATAACATTGCTCTGTCTTATCCCGTGTTTTTGTGTGAACATTCTACTTGCCTTCATTCTATGACTTGTCAAAATACACACATTTTCACTTCAAGTTATTCACTTATGTGTAAGCAATACAGTAACGGTTGCATTGTAGTGGAAATTGTACTGAATATCATGTATTGTATTGATCTGTTAGGGGAAATTGTGTCTGACAGGAACACAATTTTAACTTTAACTATTGATTAGCTTCTTAGCGATTATCCTATTGATTACTTTTTCGATTAATTGAATGATCGATGGATCATCAAATCGCCTCGTTTTTGTATAGACCTTTTTTTTTAATTATCGACTTAATTGATTCACCTGATTAACCTCTTAAACCCTATGTTATACTTCGTAGAACAACAGTAGGAAGATACCGATCTACAAGCTCGCAATTCGACAAGTTGTTGTGTGCTTGTAGATCGGCTATTTTTGGAACGATTATTTTATAAAAATCGATAACTTTCTACATTTGATTAAATCGGTTAGTCTGATCAGCTGTTGCACCTCTACTTTGACTTGAAGAAAACATTAACTTTTCTCTCGATGTTTGTGTGTGTGTGTGTGTGTGTGTGTGTGTGTGTGTGTGTGTGTGTGTGTGTGTGTGTGTGTGTGTGTGTGTGTGTGTGTGTGTGTGTGTGTGTGTGTGTGTATGTGCACGTGCACTTGGTCAGTAAGAAGAATAAGGATGGCCAGCCGCGGGAGCAGGATTACTCTTCTGAAAGCCATTACCGAATTGTTTCACCAACATTCCAGTATAAGATGAGCCACCAGCGTGTGGGCAAGTGCATCATCATCAACAACAAAAACTTTGATGAGAAGACGGGTAAGATGTCCGACAACCTCATAGATCAGTGCACAATACATGACATATAGAGTACAGAAGTCCTGACGTCACTCGTCCATCCCCAGGGTCGTAATTTCTCTATGGAGAATAACATTGGGTCATCATAGAATCGTCTCATGTGAGAATTGTGGTCCAAAAATAAACAAACTGTCTCGGCGATATTGTCAGGGAGGTGGCTCTGTATCGTTTATGATAGTCAGTCACTCGTATTTGAAACAGTCCGTTTCTGCCAAAAATGTAACTAATTTGGCGGAAGTAACATTAGCGTTTTCTCACCGTCAGTTGATGCTTCAGTGTTCAAATGAAACCAAATGGACCCGTACGGGTCCATTTGGTTTCACTTTGTACACTCTGACTTAACCACTTGAAGCCTAGCATCACTATTCTCAACATTCACAGGAAAATCTACAAATCTACGCAGATCTACAAGCTCCCAACAGGTTGTGTTGCGATACATTGGGAGGTTGTACATTGGCTATTTTTGGCGAGTGTAGAGCAAAAACAGGAAGCGGGCCTTGTAGAGTCCTGGGGGACCACGGTCAACTAAGTATATAGGGTTTGAAGTGGTTACATTTGGATGTTACTGTTTGGCTTCCAAAGTGTTGTCCTTGAATGGTTACCAGCGGTGTCTTATAGACATTTGGAAAACATCACTTGATAATAATATAAATATGGACCTGAGGGCCAACTTATATCCAATCCAGTACTCCTCCAAAATGACTTAAATACGTGTGTTAACCACTCAGATTTCCTTTAATGTTTTGAATAATTTAGGGTGCCCAGTAATAGGACATTAATACTGTACACACGGGTGATAAATTAAAGGAAAAACCTGAATAAATTGAGTCGAGAAACAGGTTTAGCAGGGCTCAGTAGGAGGGGAATCGGTGACAGTGGGATTTTTCCATTCAAATGTACTTGGTGTGCGTGGCACTGCTTTCCATGCACCAGGTATACTCACAGTACATCACATCACACTGAAATAAGATCAAATGTAACATACTGTCTGGACAGAGGCTCCTCTTGGACAGAGGCTCCTCGTGAGTATAGATACATACCGGTGTTGATTTCGTCGACTAAGGCCTTGGCTACACGTACATGGATCTTTTACTAAACGGATATTTTAGTCCTCCGTTTTTAAAAAGAATCCCTGGCCACATGACAAAGATAAACAAAAATCCCTGTCCACACGTAGACGCAGAAACGCATCGATCAGCTGCAAGTTTCAATTTTATATCAGATTTTATATTTACATTTATTTTATAATTATATATATGAGGGGCCAAATACAAATACATTTGTAATAACATGTTAAGGCCCAATACTGCAATAGCTGCATTATTTTAATAGCATACGTGAACATAAACGAAAACAACATTATTAGGGCGCAGCTGCAGCGCAAACAGTAGCCATGGTTCACATGACGCTGTCGAGTCTCTGGTTTATAGTGGTGTTCGTTTTTTTTTTACATTGCCAACTCTCACATGTACATAAACGTTCAGATTTCAAATATAAAGTGCTTACCCCTGAGCCACGGATGTTACAAGGCAATCCGGACCGTGATAAGTACCCGTATCTCCCGTATTGTTCAATAAAAAACATTTTAATCCCATCGCCGGCCATTTTCTTTTTCTGTTATTTTATTTTGGTAATGTATCAGAGTGCAATACACCTTCCAACCATTGGTGTCGCATGGTTGAAAGCATCGGAGAAAATTTGGAGAAAATGGCCGACGATCGGATTAAAATGCTTTTTATTGAACAATACGGGAGATACGGGTACTTATCGCGGACCGGATCGCCTTGTAACGTCCGTGGCTCAGGGGTAAGCACTTTATATTTGAAATCTGAACGTTTATGTAGGCTACATGTGAGAGTTGGCAATGTAAAAACATCGAACACCACTATAAAGCAGGGACTCTCGGCACCGGGGCGATTGTGTTTTAGGACGACAGACCCCACATTCAATCTGTGTACGCGCCGTGTGTTCTACTTGGCGCAGAGAAAGAGGGTTTTCGTCACACAGTGAATGAGCTACTTTTCCCACCACTGTCTTGTTATTAATTATGACATTATTTAGCCATAAATGAGCGTGCCTTGTTTCATAGACTGTAAATGTTGCTCTCTCTCTCTCTTCATTTATTATTAATGACCATGAGCAGTCCGGTGTTTATATTATTATATTATTTATTATTATAATGACCATGTGCGAATGCGCGATGACGTCATCGTTTCTCAAAATCTCCGGATTACATGTCCACACAGATCCACTGAAACGCATGTTTTGGAAAACCTTCACTTATTTATCCGTTTACAAAAATATCCGTTTTAGCGGCCAAAAACACCGTTTGCGTGTGGCTGAAAGGCCCAAACGCACACAAAAATGTCCGTTTACAAAAAGATCCATGTACGTGTAGCCAAGGCCTAAAACTATGAGGAAAAACGTCCGTCGACTACCTTTTTTCACCAACGAAAATGAAATAAAAACGAAATAAAAACTAAGCTACGATGACTAAAACTAAGACTAAATATATTGACAATTTTGTCAACAAATATAAACTAGACTAAAATGTTAGTGAGGGACTAGTGGAGAAGATATCCAGTAGAACTAAAAGACAAGTCATTTTATGTTTGGTTGCGCTTGGGTGTTGCGCCCTGAAAATAGCAGATCTACAAGCTCACAACGTGCGTTGTGAGCTTGTAGATCTGCTATTTTCAGCACGCAACCAAGTGTAAAATCAGCCATTACGATGCCATCATCAAGGCTCGCCAAAATACATTTTAGTCGACTAAATCAACTGTATTTAGTCGACTTTAATCTTTCCACATTTCAAATGACTAAAATATGACTAAATAGAATTTTATTCCAAAGACTATGACTAAAACTAAATACAAATTTGCTGTCAAAATCAACACTGATACATGCAGCAGGAGGTCTCTCCACTATTAAAACCATCATAATTCGCTGAATCTCAACCGATTTTCAAGCGCTTTAATTTGGCATGGTGATATAGTAGGATACTTGGTTAACCCATTTAGACCTGAGGCCTATTCTAAAGATGCCTTCTAAATATTTTTGAATAAAAATAAAAATATTATAATAATGTTGCTATATACTGTATACAGCAACAACAACCCCAAAAGGGGTTCCCGGATAGAAAAGTATAGTTAGGTATTCTAGGTCGAAATGGGTTAAATAAAAAATGTGTGCTTTCATACCAAAGCACATTATCTTACGTAGATTATTATTTTTTGTCTCCGGTACTTTAACAGTTACAACTCATATATATTTCTTGCAGTGAAGTTATGGCACGTTGCCCCTGCCAATATGGCGACAAAGCTGACATACAGCCGGGCGTCCAGTGCAGCGCTTGAGCAGCGGCGCATACAGAACTTGTCCCATGATTGGGCCTGGGAAAATCTTTGAGATGACAAAGCTCCACTAGAGGCTCTTCCACCGTTGACAGTGAATCACTGTTAAAATCACTGGAAGTTAAAATGGTGTGATGTGTCATGGAACCATAATCCATACAAATTAATTGAATTAAATGAACACACACATAGTTACGTTACACATATGTTTTATGGTACATGTATTGATACACGTTTTGAATGGTTGGTTGGATGATTGATTGATTGATCTTACAATGCATACCTATGCATAAACATATGTATGTGTACATATCAGTCAAAAGGATAAAGCGTTTTTCCATTGTGGTCCTTTGATTATGATTTCATTGATTTCATAATACAGTGTATGGGGGTGGAGCTTAGCCCCAAGTCACAACTGTCAGTTCTCAATCGATCTCTATTTCACCTACTGTCTGTAACTTAATAGTGCAGATAAAATTAAATAGTTTCTGGTAGCATTTTAGGCAAGAAATAGGCCATGCAGTTGATGAAGATTGATTAATTTCACATTTACAATGGTGTTATGTTATCACTTCATAGTAACCAACAACTCAAATGTTTTTTAACAACAGACTTCCATCTCCTGTCCTCAACACTCCTTCACTCCTTAACTATCGGCACCCTCTGCTGGCTGGATGCTGTAACGTGAAGATTAGATAAAGCCACAATAGACAGGTTTAGCCAGAGAAGACAAACCTCAGTGAAACTCTAATAGACCAATTATTTGTTTACTAACATTGAGACTGGACGCACAGGTGATTGTTTCATGCAATCAATTGCCAACATATTGTTTCGGGGAGCGCTGGTTTCAGTTCATTCAACCTCCTCTTGTGTGTTGGCTAGTGAGGCGCTTCCTAGCGAGACATGACAGAATGGGTTTCATTTGGTGCCGGCCTGCGCGCGCATACTGGTTCTTATCAGTGTGACGTCGTCTGTTAAGGGGGTCTATATAATTGACATAATCTCATAAGCAGGGTACATGGACCTGTTAACATAAACAGTACAATCCTCAGTGTTAAGTTGCTTGAGAGTGTACGAATGGACCCTTACAGTCTCAAAGTTATTTTTACGATGCCACATTTCTATGATTGTAACTATAGATTATTTTCATAGCTATTATTCTTTGGATAATTATTTATTACGTCATTTAATGTATTTTTTATTTTTTATTTGTTATTCATCAATGACTCGACAGGAGAAAATTCAAATATAATTTTATATAATCGAATAAATCAATTAGTCGGATTTTATTGTAAGCCATATTTTATGCTTTGCCTTGCAATGGTGTTAGGAAAAAATAGCTCATCTATTTTAGCTATTTTCCTGAATGTGAAAAAACAACAACAAACAAAATTTCTAATTTCTGGCCAAAATGAGTTTTGTTTTTATTATGTGCACTTTGTTATGCATTGCTTTATTTGTATATATAATTGATTAAATCTATTAGTTCGATCAACTGTTGCACCCCTACACACACACGTACATTTCAGACTCATTATTGTGTATCAATCACACAGGGATGAACGTCCGCAACGGCACGGACAGAGACGCAGGCGAGCTCTTCAAGTGCTTCAAGAGCCTGGGCTTTGACGTGTGCATCTACAACGACCAGACCTGTGAGAAGATGGAGCGTCTCCTCAAAGATGGTGAGTCCTGGATCGCTCACAGACACAGGGCTACACAGTGGAAGCCACCTGGACCAGGGGAGCCAAATGGAAAGGAGAGGGAAATATAAAGAGGATTGACTTTTATAAAATGACAGAAAAGAAATAATGATCGTGGTTACAATATTATAGAAATAATCAGGATCATAATTTTAGTCATAATCATGCGGCCCTAAATGTGACCGTTCCATGATAACTGATAAACTAAATAGTTAATGTCCTAATTGACCCATTGTCAGACTTCTGATTGGTCCCTGTGACTCCCTGACCGACCAACCAGCAAGCTCCTTGCTGGTTTTGTGACATATAGCTTGTCTTATGTCTTTTTGCATAAAATGTAGTAGTTGTTATTTTTTTCTCAGCATTTATCATTGTATTATCATTTTCATATGAAATACTTAGCTTAGATTCAATTCAGGTCACGTAAAGTTATTTTATTAAGTTTGCCTGAATTGAACTAATTCAACCTTAATTTATTATAAATGTACCATTCCTTCAGACTCACAAGGCAATCTCAACACTTAGCTCAACTAGGACAATTTCACAGCTTTCATTCTTAGAACTGGTATGTCTAAAAAATAAAAAACGGCATTGCCAATCAAAAGTCTTTAGGGCGGTCCTTCATATTGGAGGGGGGACATGATTGGTTTCCAAAGCAGTGGGCGCAGGTTTGTTAGCGGCTGTAACAAAGATACGTCTACATTGCATTTAGAAGACTCTGGATGTATTGGTAAGTGTAGATGTCTGATCGTCTGGCATTGTGATTTACCATTATTAAACACGCCATGCTGATTAGTGTAGTCACCGAATAGGATTTCTATAGCACTGATTTTCACTTGAGTGAGTGCATGTGGTAGGTTGTATAGGTTTTTGACGGGCGATTATGCAGTGTGTTCTCTTCTCTATGCATCAAATAGGCTCTATGCACAGCAGCCATATTGGGAATGAATTGGGCCCCTTCCTTACTTCCTTCACAGGTGTTACCAATAATACTAATTAAGGCTCCGTTCCATTTAGTGTAGCACAGTGGTTGTCTTATTTTCAAGGACCCCCATAACTCTGAGAGTGTACAAATGGAACCAAATGGACCCTTACGGGTCCATTTGGTTCCATTTGTACACTCTCAGAGTTACACACCCACCATAAGGGGCCATTTGGGAACCAAAATGGAGCGTTTCTAGTGAGCCAACATGCACGATATCAGCACCCTGACCAGAATGGAACAGAGCCTTCATTAGTATCATTGGTAACACCTGTAAAGGAAGTAAGAAGAGGCCCAATTTCTTTCCAATATGGCTGTTGTGCATATAGCCTATAGTGCTGCTTGGACTGGTACCTTTTCCCCATGCTGATGCCCAAGGCAACCGTCTGTGTACTAGGTTGATGTAGCTGTGTTTTCAAACATTTCAGATGAAATGTTTAATGATCACATTGTAAAATGCTACATTCAATCTGACACTTTCGTCACGGTGAACCATTTATTGCAGTGATATTGGCCGTGTGGCTCTGCCCCCGTGATACTACAGATGATGACTCACACTCTGAGATCACAAACCCCACCCCCCCCCCCCCTGAAGCAGAGCCTAAAGATGAGAGTTATTACGTGGACATGACGACACCATTTGAACTCTTCATGGGGCATAACTTAACCCATTAAGACCGGGAACGCATCTGTGTCATTTTAGATTTCTTTGGCTTTTCAAAAATAGCAGATCTACAAGCTCATAGTCAGGCACTGAGTGCCGCGCTATGAGCTTGTAGATTTTTTGAATCGTGACATTTTTAACATTTTTAATCTTCTGGGGATTCTACAAATGTCTTCTAAATCCTAACGTTGCGATATCAGTGGTCTCAAGCTATTTGTCAAGGACCCCCCAAATGATATGTATTTGTCCGCGGACCCCCCCATCTCAAAATATTTTGTTCCAGGGACCCCCAGAAGCAAAGATTTGAGTTAAAAAAAACTATATATACTTTCAAAGATTTACACACATTTTCATTTCAGTTTTCAAAAATAGCAGATCTACAAGCTCATAGTGCGGCACTCGGTGCTGCGCTATGAGCTTGTACATCTGCTATTTTTGAATCGCCAAAGAAATCTTAAAATGACACGGATGCGTTCTCGGGCTTAAATAGGCCGCCATTGGATAGATTGAACCGTCAGGATTGAGGATGTATGATTGTGTTAGATTGTGGGCGTATGTACCCTGTAATTGGAGGGTGAATGAGCATGCACCAGCTTGACTTCCGTGCCTGCCCAAACTACCGTGATGCTTGATTAACCTAATTTATTTGTGAGAACCACATTAGCCAGGGAGCTAGGTAGTGAGTTTTCTTGTTTTCCTTATTGTAGCTGAAACTGGAGAACATGAATAGGTCATTTGTACAAAACCAGTAATACCTTTTTGAAGTCTCATTTCACTATGATTCTGGGTCCTTCTGGTTCTACACAGTACCTGGGCAGCTATAGCCGAGTGGGTAGATAGAGTCCGGCCGTCTGGCCTTGGAAAAGGTTGCCGGGTCACGCTCTGCTCAGTCCCTGAGCATGAGTCCCCTGAGCAAGACCCTTAAAGGACGACTTCACCACTTTTCAACATATCTTCATATAATAGGTCCTCACTAATGCTCATGATAAAATGGTAAAAAAAAAATCTAATCAGTCTGTGTCTCAGAGGAGGGCAGTTCAGAAACCCGTCTACCAGTGACATCATCGATGGGGAATCCAAGCTAATAGAAACTGCAGGCTTTGTATTCCTGGAAAGTTACAATGCAATAATAGATCCCATTGTTCTCACCTTAATAAAAATCTGAATACAAAAATTGTAATCTTTTTGGAAAAAAGAATCCTGCCTAACAATGATATCACTGGTAGACGGGTTTCTTGACTGTCCACAGCCCTCCTATGTGACACAGACCAAGTAGAACATTTTTTTATCATTTTATCATGAGCATTAGTGAGGACCTATTATATGAAGATATGTTGAAAAGTGGTGAAGTCGTCCTTTAACCCCCCTAACAGCTCCCCAACCGAGCGCTCATCTGAGCACTGGCTTTGTGTGTGTGTTTATGTGTGTGTTGGGTTAGCCTCGCAGGAAGACCACAGTGACAGCTCGTGTTTCGCCTGTATCCTTTTGAGCCACGGCGAGGAGGGTATGATATACGGCACGGACGGCGCCATGCCCATCAAGACCATGACCTCGCTGTTCAGAGGGGACATGTGCAAGAGCTTAGTGGGCAAGCCAAAACTCTTCTTCATCCAGGTATGCATTTGCAGACACGTGGCCCGTTTTATGTGTCCGGTTCTGGCTGTTTTCTTACGGAGACTGGGCTTTTTGAAAAAGGACATAATATGCTTGTTGATTGTTCGTGCGGATGCATTACTGGCAGTAATGTCTGATTTTCAAGTTTTCAGCTCACTACTGTGAGCCAAGCAGAAAACAAAAGACAACACAACCAAGTTTTACCGTGGCACTAAATGGCTCTTAACTCTCTCAGTGCCACGCCCCAAGATACCCCAAGTTTTCCCCGAGTACCCTCGCTGCCAGAACGAGAAATCCAGAGTTTTTACTTTTTACTGTGGTCGCGCTATTCTATTTATTTTTCATGATCACTTTCACTTCCTGACTCCTTCAGAGTCACTGGGTTCCGTTTTCATGACGCAGATTCCGTTTCCGGTTCTCATTTTTTTCCCGCGGTCATTTTCGGCCAGAATAGGGAAAGTCACGGTTTTTCACACGGTATACAAAACGAACGGAGAGGTCTACTGCTACTCTCTTTGGTCTGGGTGACGATCAGTCATCGTAGTCGTGTATAACATCGTATTTTAACCCGATCAGAAATTGTCGAAAACGTCACATCCGTTTATGACCGGATGTGACGTCGGCCTGTTTGGGAGGGGGCGAGCGAGTCAACGAGGTGATCAATGTCTCGATTTGTCGCTCTCTACTGGTAGAACTGTCGTATGAGTTTACAACTGCATATAGACAAGCTATTTGAAAATTAAATTACAAAATAACACAAAAAAAAAAATGTAATCGAACCACTTAAACCTTCTACACTTAGTTGACCGGCTGCCCCAGGGCTCTCTCCTTTTTTCCCCCTATACAACAAATCTTTTAGCTGAAAATAGCCAATCTACAAGCTTTAAGATTGTCTCTTTTCGCCAAATGTTTGCCCCAGAACAGGGACTAGCTAGGGTTCAAGTGGTTACATAAAGGCTGTATTGTTGATTTCACATGCATAATGTCCTCTTTCAGACTGCCACGTCGACACGAATGGAACACATTTCATATCTCTACTTCTAAATGTTCAATTCTTAATTGCCTCACCAGGTCATCGTTGAGAAAGCTACTCAGGATCTCAGTGAAATGTCATTTCATTTGCTCCACCAGGCTTGCCGCGGTTCCGAGTTCGACGATGGTATACAGACAGATTCGGGACCCCCGAACGATACCCTCGAGACGGACGCTAATCCCCGGCATAAAATCCCTGTCGAGGCAGATTTCCTCTTTGCCTACTCGACCGTGCCAGGTAAAGGTCACAGCGCGCACCTGTCAGTTCCACAAAACATTTGTCTCGTTTGCAAGGTAGATTAGGAGTGTCTGATAACAAGCATAGGATACATCCTTGTCAGGATCCTTGATTTGGTGAAAGTTTGTTGAAAAACAGGGAGGTTTATTGGCTGAGTAGGATATCCCATAAGCAGGGGTGCACATAACTGGTGCGCAGGTGCGCATGCGCACCCAAAATAAAAAATGCGCACCACATCAGGCAACGCGAGGCGCTTTTGCGCACCAACAGCTGGGACAGGAATTTCCAAGCTTTTATTTTTTAGCAAAACTAAAAAATAAAAGCCTGGAGATCGAGGCTAGGAATTTACTTCCTGAAGCCACACTCACACAATCACTCTAAAGCACCCGTCGGCCCCATGTACAGCCATTAGGCGGAGGGGTAGAGATATGACTCGCGTCGCCTCGCATCGCCCCGCATTGCCTGGCTGCGTGCACGCAGCCAGCAGCGGCTGTTAGAGGCACTCGTCACCGATGATGAACGCACCGTAATGGTGCAAAATATGCCGTGAACGTCCCAATCTGGCGGATAAAATCAGCGCAGCAGCACAGGGCACCAACCTTGTGGGCTTTATCTAACAACGTGAGAAAAAAAACGGCGAAAATCGGCGGAGTTTAGAAGCAGATCGTCCTTTTTTTCTCGCCCCCCCCCCCCCCCCCCCCCGTTGACAAAACTGTCCGATGGCACCGTGCTGACCCCCCCCCCCCCCCCCCCCGTTGACAAAACTGTCCGGGCTGAACCCCCACCCCCCCCCCGTTGACAAAACGGGACGGGCTGAACCCCCCCCCGTTGACAAAATGGGACGGGCGCCATGCGCACCAAGTCACATGTCCAGGTTCTCTTCTGCGTACCAGACCTAAAAAGTTATGTGCACCCCTGCCCATAAGGCTGTCCTGTTAGGCCAATGACCCTTAAGTCCGGTTATTTCAACCACATAAGCTCTATTTCATATACTAGGCCTATCTTACATAGTACTTACTTTAGTTTCATGAATGTACCAAAGTACCCATCATAATTTTTTTTTCATCACTAGAAAGTATTCCACTTCCAAGGAAATATGACATTTTTGACACCAATAAACCTTCACCGGGTTATATGCATCTTAAAAATCACGTTGGGGCAATTAAAAAGGATGAAATGTGCTATAACATCTCCTGCCACAAGGTGGCCGCAGTGCACCCAGCTGATTTTCACACAATGACAAAAATGTGACTGCCATAGATAAAAGAAGGAATTTCACACTTGCATTCACGCAATGTATCTTGGGATAGTATTCTAGACTCTGAATTGGAAGTGTGAATCACTGTATTTAACATTCAGAGTCTGTGTTTTTACATTTAATTGATTCTAGAAGCTGTAGTTCCAAAACTGGTGGGTCAAACTAAGCTACCAATATCTCATGCTATGAATCTCTCACATGAAAAAAAGACCAGCGTTTGCTACGTTGGGCCACATATGAATGAATGTATGAATATGATACTGTATGTGTCTGATCACTTACAGCAGTGGTTCTCAAACTTTTTCATGTCAAGGACCCCCAAATTGACACTTATTAGCCCGCGGACCCCCATTTGAATAGATATGCCAGGGACCCCCATAAGAGAAGATTTTTACGGCTCATTAGCAGTGATTCTCAACCATTTTAATTTCAAGGACCCCCAGTTTGACATGCATTTAGGCTACGGACCCCCATTTAATGACATTTATATCTCTGGGACCCCAATTCATATTGTAAAATCAATGTTAATCTAACTCTGAGAGTGTACAAATGGACCCTAACGGGTCCATTTGGTTCCATTTGTACACTCTCAGAGTTACAGACCCATAAGGGTCCATTTGGTTCCTGTCCATCATTTAGCTGGGGACCCCCTGGAACCCCCTCAAGTACCCCTGGGGGTCCCCGGACCCCACTTTGAGAACCAACGACTTACAGTACCCCAGCGAGTTGCTCAGCCCGTCAATGAAAAAATGCAGTTTTACAATTAATTAATTATAATCATAAAGAGGTAGGCCTAATAAACAATAATCAGCATGCATAATAAACATGTGTTGTTCATCTCCTTATAGGCCTATTTGTCTACAGGCCAGTAATACAATTATGTAGGGTTACTGTTATCAGGCTGAGAGTTCTAATTCCATCTGCTTCTTGTACAGTTCCCTCTTTTGGTGGCAGCCGTGCGAAAAGGCAGCAATGATATTACTCTGGAGTCAGAGGGTGTGCATAGTGCTGTCACGATTACAACATTAACCCAATTAAGACCTGAGGCCGATTCTACAAATGCCTTCTAAATCAGCAGTTCTCACACTTTCAAGAAGAAAAAAAATAAAATAAAAATATTAGATGTACTGTAGCAGCTCATGCTTTCTTTTAATGGGTTAAGTTGACGATTAATTGTCACACAAATAATTGTGATTAACGATCTAATACTGTTTTTGGCATTGAACATTTAAGCATAAGAACTTAATTTATGTTTGCCTTTTAGGCTTCGTAATAAAAAATTGCACAGGGCAGATATGACAAATAACGTAAATATACAAAGAAATTGCTGGCATATTTAATAATTTTAAAAAATGTAAAAATAGCAGCTGCGTTGTAAGCTTGTTGATCTGCTATTTTTGGAAAATGTTTGAACATTTTTCAACATGCAAACGATTATGATGATTATGCTAAATAATTGCAATTATCACAAATAATTGTGAATAGGCGATTATGTAATAATTGTGACAGGCCTAGGTGTGCTCTGTTTTTTGTCTTTGGTCCTGCCATAAAAGCCAGGTTAAAGGGATAGTTCAACCCCAAAATGTATTTTTTCTATCGATTAGTCACCCCATGGAGACTTGAATTCATGGATACTTTTTTGTTTTTGTCGCATTCCTAAGACAATAATTTGATGACCAGCTGACCGGTAGGCAGCGCTTTCGGTAAGAGACACAAAGAAGACTCTTTGTGTCTCCTACCGGAACCGCTGCCGGTCATCAAATTATTGGCTTAGGAACGTGACGAAAACAAAAAAGATATCCATGAATGAAGTCTCCATGGGGTGAGTAATTGATAGAAAGAAATTAATTAAGGTTGTGGCTGAAACGGTTAGGCCACGGCCAATACAGGGACATGACTGCTGCAGCAGTGTTGGCACCGTTGTCTGTGGTTTTGGTCCACAGGCCCAGAGTTTATTCTCATCGAAGTGCTGCGTGTCTGCTTGGGCTCCACATTGCACAATATATAAATCAGTTTCAGCATTGACATCTCAATGTGCACGTGCCATAGTGAGATCGCAAAGGATGCAGTGTAGCTAAGGCATATTGGGCCAGTCACATTGTACAATTTTACTGCTTGATGGAAGGAAAACTAAATGCAACACAGTTCCATGACTAATCTGGAAGGAAATAATTGAATGATTTCTTGGTAGCTGGTCTTGCACATTTTGCATTCATTGAGGCGTCGTCAACCAGATTATTGAAAAAAACAAATTTCACACTCTAAAATCACACTAATCATTGCAACAGTGATATATTCTTTTAACATTTAGCTACTGAAGTTATTCTTTAAACATTTAGCTACTGAAGTTAGATCTGAAGAAATGATATAACTTACTTTTTTATATCGCCATATATATTACAAAAAAAACAAAAACGTTGCAATTTCAGTTATTTCCAATATCATTCAGCTCTAATGTCTGCTATGGCTTTCATAACTGGTCTGGAGCCATTTAGACATTCCACTCAGGTGTCATGACGTGGACCGCCAGGAACATGTATTGTATGGTGTCACCTTAACTGACGACCACAGTTGTCACTGGATAGCTGCCTGCTGTCAACAGCAGCTCTGTTGCTCTTGTCTAAATGTATTGTGAAATTCTGGAATGCCTGTTTTAGAAAAAGTAATTAACATTCAGGCAGTCTAGACTCTAAAGCTTTGATCACGTTCTTAAAGGGTAAGACCACTTTGGTTGAGGTTTGGGTTGTGTAGTTACCTTGCCATGATGTAACTCCAAAGGTGGGCAAGAAATAAAAAAAAATTGCTCCATTGATTAGAAATTGATAATTCAAAATATGCTCCTCATTGACTTACATTGTACGGTAAAACAGCTCTCAAAGTCACTCTTTTAACATGTAAATGAACCCAAACAAAGTTGATTCAGACAATATAGAGCATCACCAAACCCAGTACTGCTTTTTTTTTTTATAAAAATGTCAACTTCCTGTTGATTTTACTATTTGGAGATCTGGATCCGGATCCGCCGATCCAGTCCGGGTTTTTTACTTATTAAAAATGGCAAAATCAACAGGAAGTTGACATTTTTATTTTAAAAAAAAAACAGTACTGGGTTTGGTGATGTTCTATATTGTCTGAATCAACTTTGTTTGCGTTCGTTTTTGTGCTAAAAGAGTGACTTTGAGAGCTGTTTTACCGTACAATGTAAGTCAATGAGGAGCATATTTTGAATTATCCATTTCTAATCAATGGAGCAATTATTTTTGATTTCTTGCCCACCTTTGGAGTTACATCATGGCAAGGTAAATACACAACCCAAACCTCTACCAAAGTGGTCTTGCCCTTTAAACAAGTTTCTTCCCACTTTGTGGAAACGGAGCATTTCTTTTGCCGATCCTGTGCATCACAGCACATTTTCCCCTTTGGACTTGGTTGCTTTCCAAATGCACCTGTTATTGACGGTTGTGTGGTGTGGTGGGCCTTTCAACTTGACGACAAATAATGAAAATATAAATTCTCACACAACCCGGGATACCATATTACCCCCCAACTCTAGTGTGAAGGTGTTTTTGCTATGTTGTATTAGCACACCTGAAAAATGTGCCTTGACGTATGGCTTACTGCTAATTGACTTTAGGAAAGAAGTATTCACTTTATTCATTGATATCATTACTGCACTTCGTGCCTTTTAGTTTGCTGTGTGTCACTGAATGAATGAATGAATGCTACTTGAGTGTTATAGCGGTTTGAGTCTAGTTTGTTGTGGCCGTGTACTTGTGAGAGTACTGTACATGGGATGTGTGTTCCATCGTTCCAGACCCCATTCATTTTTCCACATAGAGATTTCCAAAAAATATTTGTATAAATTATTTTAGAAAAACGAATGGAGTCTGGAACGATGGAACCAGAACATGGCCGCCACTGCTATGCCCTATAGTGTTCAGCATTAGAAATGATTTGGTGCATTCGTTCAGGGTATTACGTGTATAGTGTTCAGTATAAGAAGTGACATGGTGTATTTTTTCAGGGTACTAGAACTATAGTGTTCAGTATTAGAAATGACTTGGTGCTTTCGTTCAGGGTATTACTCATGTAGAACTATAGTGTTCAGTATAAGAAGTGACATGGTGTATTTTTCACGGTACTATTACTATAGTTTTCAGTATAAGAAGTGACATGGTGTATTTTTTCAGGGTACTACTCTTGGAGGAACCCCGGCCGGGGCTCCTGGTTCGTCCAGGCGCTCTGTAACGTCCTCAACGAGTTCGGGAAGCAGCTGGAGATCATGCAGATCCTGACCAGGGTCAACTACATGGTGGCCACCAGCTTCGAGTCCTGGTCCGAAGACCCGCGCTTCAGCGAGAAGAAGCAGATCCCGTGCGTGGTGTCCATGCTGACCAAAGAGCTGTACTTCAACTGACCGCCCAGCTGACCCACGCCGTGACCACGCTGAAAAGCTCATTTAGACTTGGTCGCGTGTCCCTTTGCTTCGACAGAAATGATGAAGTTTCATCGGGGAAAAAAAACAAGGGTCGTGCGATTTAAGTATAAATGACCTGACTGACTGACTGACTGACTGAAGCGCAATACATGGTCCTTCCGACGTCCAAGCCTTTTTTTGGGCGGTGCAACCGCCCCTATATGTGAGGTTTGGACAACGACATTCGCTGCACTGTGATTGGCCACCATTGTACCCCCTAACCCTGCACATTCAATGCAAATCACTGGCCACCATTGCACCCCCCTAACCCTGCACCGTGATTGACCACCATTGTACCCCCCAACCCCTATTCAGGACTGTGATTGGCTAGTGAAACACGTGACACGTGTGCATAGCCCTATAAATAGGGCTTTCACTTTAAAAAAAAAACACATTTATGTTTTTTTTAAGTGAATCACCCATTGTGGACCAACCATTGTTTATTGTTAATAAATAGCACCACACACTTCAGAAATATTACTTTTCTTTAAGTGAACCTCCATCACTGTGATGACCACTGTGACCACACCGCCCACTTCACACTGGGTGTGATTTTTACTTTTTCTTCAGAAAAGGAGTTAACTACATTCTGACGCCATTCAGAACTTCTGATAGCTTTAAATTGGACGCTCCTGCACTCCCAGATGTCTGAACGAGTTCAAAAAGCCAGTCTGAAACAGACGTTTTTCCCAACGTTGAAAGGAGCATGTATTGACCTGAACTGACTGAATGGCTGACTGACTGAACAGACTGACTCACTGACTGACTGTTAAAGGCGCTGACTAAAGCGGTCCAAATATTCAGGGATGATGAGCCCGGTGGGACGTTGCACCTTTTGGGCATGTATGCCATTTTGCATGTCTGAGCTGGGCCCAAACCTCCGAGCTTCTCCAAGAGAATACGAATCTTTACAGTGGCACTCCGCGTTCATGTGTTGATGATGATTACCTGCCTCTCCTTCAGGTTATTCCTTGGAATAATGGCGTCACATTTGATCTGATCTTTGTCGACAGGCAATGTGAAATATCCATGTTATTCCGCCGACCCGGAAAAGTTGCTGCCATTTTTTCCGTGGGTTCGGGGAATCGTATCTGAAAATGGCTTCCTCCTTCTTCCAGCATTGACAGTCGACTTTTTGGAAAGAATTTGTACAGGATTCTAGTGAGCATGGCTCACCTCATAGTGTCCTCACAGCAAATTTTGAATTGACTTCTGACCCCCAAAAACTGAATCAATCCACATTGTTCTGAGAGTCTCTCCAGCAAGTAATCCGAGAGGAGTCTCAAGGACAGATTTGCACAGATATTACTTGAACAGTATTCTGCTATTGTCATAGCGTACAAACCAAACGGCAACATACTTTTATATGTTGTTAGAGCGCTGCCATCGTGAGTGAATGCTGTCTGACTTGATAATAACGACATGCAGCCTGTACTAATAATAATTGCTCTGTAGGATGCACTACTAAATGTTGGGGTACTTTGCTTTGAAGGAAACCGAATATGAAGTCCTGTCAGGCACACTCTGTAAGGAATATCGAATAGCTGGAAAAGTGATCGGGTCATTTTTAGCTATGGCTGTTTTGATGTTTTTCTTTTCTTTTCTTTTCTTTTTCAACTGTCATTGGTCAAAAGAACAACAACATTAAGGGACTCGGTCTCACTCCTATGAGCAAACGAACCTGCCATAGGCTCACACAGTCTCACTGTTAACACACACACACACACACACACACACACACCACGTAGCCGCCCGCTGCTCTCCTCAGGTTCCTTCATGAGCGGACCAAACTTAACCAGTGGCTAAGAAAGTAGCGATCACAACACTTTGAGTCCTAGCAATAAGTAGTCCACTCCATAAAAGCAACAATAATTTGACATTTTGACTGTTTTCTTGAGACGCATAGGCTACATTAATCTGCAGTGTTCAAGATTACAAGTCGGTGTATTTGCACATAACAAAAACAATGCACTTGTCTTTATCACAAAGAAAAGTCTTGTGAATTTCCTCTTTGTATTAAAGGAATGCATACACCCAAATAAGGACTTATTTTCTATCAATTACTCACCGCATGAAACGGTTTAGTCAAATAATAATATTGGCTTATTGTCTCAGGAATGCGACCCAAAAAAGAAATCCATGTATTCAAGGCTTCATTGGGGTGAGTAATTGATCATTTTTGGGGGTTAAGTATTCCTTTTAAACTTAAAATGCCTCACAGTAGCTACTGCACTTGGCGTTCCGAAAGATGTTGAAACATTGGGGGAAATCTAATATCATCTCTGTCGGGTGGGAACCTCACACGTCCAAAACTGATACTTTTCAGGATTCAAATAAAAAAAAAGTAGCGGATCCACAAGTGCCACGTTTTTCGAGCTTCGAGCGCTTTGAGTTTTGAGCTTCGAGCGTTTTGAGCTTGTAGATCTGCTACTTTTGATGCCTTTGTGTGACGCTGTAGGATGACCAAGTCGGCCGTTAATTTACGAAAAGAATATGTAGATAGGAGGTTTCTGCCCGACGTCGACGATATGCTGGATAAGTTGGGATTGTGGCCTAAAGCACAAATGACCACAGGGTTTCACTGTATATCAGTGTGATAGATGTCAGTTTCTACCATTATGCCACAGCAAGAGAACCCTAGCAATGTCTTTCCATTGCTAAATGCACTCCAAAGGATTGTTTGCATCGATTATCTAAAACCAAACTAATAAAACAAAAACAAAACAAAACAACATGAAAAGTTAGATTTATTTAATTTGCTTGCTTTAATTTATTCTTTTTTTTTTTTGGCAGATTTTATCACATTGCCAAAGCTAAAACAAAAGAAACAAAAAAAAAAGAATGTGATAAATATTCGGAGTAAACCAAAAACACATCTTTTTTTTTTAGTTCATGAATAGCGTCATCTGATTGAAAATGTACACAAAAGGTTACAAGTTTAATCATATACATGTAGACTTGCTGAGGGCCATTATAACACACACATATTGTTTTCTGCCATTAACACTTTGCGTTTTTGTCCCGTAGTCGTGATGTGTCTTGTCTGTCAATCACGGAGGCAGCTATTACTGGTAGTGACAAAGTCTGAGCATTCACTGTTTCTCAACGCCGGGTTCGGGGACCACCGGGAGGTCCGAATGGACCCTTAACGGGTATGTAACTCTGAAAGTGTACAAATTCCATTTATACACACTCAGAGTTAAAGAAGCACTTAGTACAGTGTAGATTGGGGTTTGAGTATAGCTTAGCTCAGCGAATCTCGGAAATAGCCACAACATGAAAGCTGAATGGTTAATGAGCCCGCCTAGGATTCCGGTTGCACAGACCCGTAATGGGGTCCATTTGGACGCCCATGGTGGTCCCCGGACCCGACATTGAGAACCAGTGCACTATACGCATCCACGCCGCACACGCCCACGTCGCTGCATACACAGTCTGCATTATCCACACGACTGCATGGTGTCAGGTTACGTCGGGTATAAAGTTAGGTGCTAGCTTGAATTTCTTTGCTATTTTTCCTTTTTTTCAGTCGTTGTACTTTTTTTGAATCATCAGTCTTTTCTTTTTTTTTATTATTATCTCCAACACTTACACTCTATTTCTCAGTGCTCAGTTCTCTCTGGTTGAAGCCTAATTCATACTTTGTTGTACGACTGTGTCGCTCACAAAAACTGATCTTTTTCGACGGAAAAACGTGATGTATCGTGTGACACATCAATTTTTTTCCCCTCCCCCGGCGATACGATGAAGTATAACTTAAGCCTTAACATTTTACATATTGTAGCTGTATACAACACACACAACTCTTGAATCCTCTCAATGCATGGATCTCTTTATCGGTGATGTAGTGCCCAACCTGTACTTAAAGGACTGTTTTGCTCCACTTGTTTTGGAATGGAATTGAAGGGAAAACAAATTTTATTTTTAGAGGTAAAATTTTTTAATGCTTTTCCGGTGTTAAATGCTATTGTCCTCAGGAATATATTTGAAAAGATTTGGATAAATGAATGGAAGAAATAAACTATAATCTGGCCCCACTTTTGAATCTGGGGCGATAACATTGTTTAAATTACTTAAAGATCAGAGGAATGCTTATGTAAACCTTATTTTATTGTATTAAACATCAAGAATTGTGTAATGAGTTGTGAGTGTGGTTCTTTTTTTTGTCACCTTTCCTTGTGTTTATCTAAATATGAAGCAATAAGCACCTCTTCATCAGGTAAAGAGGTTATGGGAGGTTAAAGAAGTATGGAACCCTATATGAGAGTGTAGTTTGTTTTCCAGTTCAGTTTAAAAACTACAGCATGGTTTAAAAACAAAAAGAGATGTTAACCAGTGGTTCTCAAGGTGGGGTCAAGGACTTCCAGGGGGTCCCCAGCTAAATTAGCTAATAGCATCAACATCTATTTACCGTAACCACTTTAACCCTAGATACATGGGCTTTTTGGGATTTGCAAATCTTGAAAGAATGTGGGGGGAAAAAAAGATATATATATATATTCAGATGGGGGGTCTGCAGCTTAAAACATTAATTTGATATCAAAATGTTTGATAACCACTGATGCAAACAACATTTAGGCAAGTGTTCATTGACAGTATTATTGACTACTGTGGCTCTGGATACACCTGAATCGAACACACCCATTATTCATGTGATTAGCCACAGCTGGGTTGCTTACTAGCCTGCCGTGTTTTTAATCTGCTGTAATGTTTACCCTGACCTGGAAACAAACTTCAAAATCAGCCTGGGGTTTCATGCCCCTTTAACTCGCAGAAAGTAGTTTTCCTAGCGTAAGTTACTTAGATTTTGTCCTGCACCTGTTCCAGTACATAAACAGCTGATGCTGTGTCATATTGCCAGAATATCCACTGACGTCCTGAAGCAAAGCACATTCCTGACATTCCAGTCCATAATTTCCACCTGCGTGGGGGAATTCCCGGGCCCAGCCCCTCAAAGCGTCGGGGCGGATCGGGAAGCGTTGCAGATCTGAAGAGGCTTCCAGTTGGTGCCCTGGTTGTCGTGCCCGGGGCACACCGCCTGCAGGAGGACGTCCCTGAACGTGCCGGCGCAGAAGCAATGGAGCGGCGTCATGGTGTCGGCGCCGAAAAAGCTCACCAGGCCGCCGGGGAAGCTGCAATACACCCCGACGCGAGTGAACCGCTGGCCCGCCACCAGAGGGAGCTCGTGCGGGACACCGTCGTGCCAGGCCGTGTAGTCCCCGTCGAAGTATTCCACGCACCAGGACTGGCTCCCGCGGCCCAGCCAGCAGTACTCCTCGCGGCCCTTGCGGGGGATGCTGGGGTAGGTGAGGCCCAGCTCCCAGTAGGTCTTGCCGCTCACCTCCACCTCCCAGTAGTGGCGGCCCTCGCTGAAGCTCTGGCTGCTCACGGCGTTCAGGGTGGTGTCGAAGCGCGACGCCGTCTCGGGGACCTCCTGCCAGGTGTCCGTGTAGGTGGCCGTGTCACCTTTCGGGGAGATCATCAGTTTGGGGTGGGCCGAGTTGGGGTCCAGGGCAACATCTGCAGCATCTGTGCCAAAAAAAAACAACAACTAGAAAAAGGGCTCCTCAGAGCACAGGTCTCCGCCAGGTCAGGTATAGGTTATTGTGGGCCAGCAATGTTCACCAATCAGGATGGAATATGAAAAATGGGACGGATCCGTCTTGATCATAATGTGTACCGATTTGCGTGATGTTTGGACAAAATTTGTGGGAATAATATAAAAGAAAACGTTTCGCAAAAATCGGCCTCCTGGTGCGGCTATAATTGGGCAATGTTGAAAGGGTGGCATTTGTTCCTCAACGTAGTGTGAATGTCGTGAAAGTTTCACCGCAATCGGACGCAGACGTTCATGATTTGCGGCATTTTGTTCAAAACCACTCCAGCAAACTTTAGATGTCAATCTTACCCAATCAGGATGGAATATGAAAAATTAAACAGATTCGTCTTGATCACATGACTATAGAGATCATGTGTACCGATTTGTGTGAAATTTGGATAAAATCTGAAGGAGTAATATTAAAAAAAAATGTTTTATACCAGTCAGCCTCCTGGTGGCGTTATAAAAGCCAGATGTGAAAAATGCAGGGCAAGGTTTTACACAGATCGGTGCAGTTATAGGTAAAAACACGAGATTGGGACGCGGTGGTTCGATTCCCTGGGCCAGGTCATACCCAAGACTATAGAAATGGGACCCAATACCTCACTGCTTGGCACCCAGCATCAAAGGTTGGATTAGGGGTACAGTAAGTCCCTGCTACGTACTAGCGTCATGTCCAGGGGGTGTACTTGTATCAAATCGCCTCACGCTACAGAAATGGGAGATATGCTCCTGCCCTATGGGCCACGTGGCTCTGAGTCTGCAAGGCTTACTATGGCAGGGTTGTTGCTATGTGGCTTCTAGGTGGTTACTAGGTTAAATAAGGGGTTGCTAGGGTGGCGTGTGTGCGTGTGAACTCACAACATTGGAACAGTCTCTTGGTGACAGGGACCTGCGAGCGGATGAACAGCAGCAGGTTGAGGGTCTGACTGAGAAGCTGCTCGTTCTTGAACTCGTCCATCTGGATCAGAGCCGGGTCGGTCCACTTCAGAGTCTCTGAGATTCTGATAAATGTAACAGTAGTTGGTTAGCATTAAAATCAGGGTTATATTTACAATAAAATAAAAACATTTTTTTAACCACTTAAGCCCATTATATACTATACTATACTATAGCTAAAATAACTGATTTAAAGGGATAGTTCACCCCCAAAATGTGTTTTTTTTTTTCCTATCGATTAGTCATCCCATGGAGACTTGAATTCATGGATATTTATTTGTTTTTGTCGCATTCATAAGCCAATAATTTGATGACCAGCGCAAAGGAGACTCTTTGTGTCTCCTACTGGAACCGCTGCCGGTCATGAAATTATTGTCTTATTGTTGGAATGCGACAAAAACAAAAAAAATATCCATGAATTCAAGTCTCCATGGGGTGACTAATCGATTGGGAAAAAGTCATTTTGGGGGTGAACTATCCCTTTAAAATGGCTCTTTTTACATTTGAAAAATACATTTGTTCAAAATAGTGAATCACTCAAGTGGGACAAGTTTGACCTAAGTGTCTCTAGAGACTGGAGTATGTTTCCTGTCATTCCTGAGGCAGAAATATCCCACAATCTCATAACAAAATGAAAGGTGTGCAGCTGAGAACAACAGTACATGGAAGTACACATGCACAATACAAGGTCTACTAAACTGGAAGGCTCATAAAGCACTAAGCTTGTTTAAAATAAGATCCCCATGCATACAAATCATGATGACATAAAAGAGACAAGACAGATACACACTACTATACAGAATGTCATACAAACAGCTTACAGGTTACTGGTATGAAAAATAAACAACATGTACAAGAGAAAAAAGTGGAAGAGTTCGGGGAGGGTGGGTTAGGCTAAGACTTTGACAGGGGCCATTTTCGAATTGCAGTCTCCTGAAGGTGTTTCTTTAGGGCAGTTTTGAAAGTGAGTAGGGTTTTACACTCCTTTACTCCTTTTGGTAGGGCATTCCACATGAGAACGAGTTCATTCCCTTTGTTGTGCCAAATCGGGGTTGAACATGATCCGTGGAGCTTCCTCTGGTGTTATGATCGTGGACTTCATTTACGTTTTGGAAGTATTTTGAAAAAAACAGGGGGATCAATGTTGTGGCGTATCTTGTAGACCAGGCCCATTTTAAGTTGCTGTACTCTGTCCTCAACCCTAAGCCATCTAATCCTAGCAAAGTGAGCAGGGGTTAGATGGGTTCGGTGTTTGAGGCCAAGAAGTAGCCTTAGTTTGTTTTGGGATGTTTGAAGCCTTGTGGTTAATGTATGTTTAATAATCAGGGGTGCACATAACTTTTTAGGTCTGGTACGCAGAAGAGCACCTGGACATGTGACTTGGTGCGCATGGCGCCCGTCCCGCGAGAAAAAAAGGACGCTCTGCTTCTACATTCCGCCGATTTTCGCCGTTTTTTTTCTCACGCTGTTAGATAAAGCCCCCAAGGTTGGTGCCCTGTGCTGCTGCGCTTATTTTATCCGCCAGATTGGGACGTTCACGGCATATTTTGCACCATTACGGTGCGTTCATCATCGGTGACGAGTGCCTCTAACAGCCGCTGCTGGCTGCGTGCACACAGCGAGGCAATGCGAGGCGATGCGATGCGAGGCGGCGCGAGTCATATCTCTACCCCTGTGCCTAATGGTTGTACATGGGCCGACGGGTGCTTTAGAGTGATTGTGTGAGTGTGGCTTCAGGAAGTAAATTCCTAGCCTCGATCTCCAGGCTTTTATTTTTGAGTTTTGCTAAAAAATAAAAGCTTGGAAATTCCTGTCCCATCTGTTGGTGCGCAAAAGCGCCTCGCGTCGCCTGATGTGGTGCGCATTTTTTATTTTGGGTGCGCATGCGCACCTGCGCACCAGTTATGTGCACCCCTGTTAATAATGTAATAATTTATATCTGCAAAGTAACTAGTAACTAAAGTTTTCAAATAATTGTAGTGGAGTAATACAATATTTGCTTATGAGATGTAGTGCAGTAAAAGTAAAAGTTAAATTGGAAATCCTCCAGTAAAGTAAAAAAGTACTTGAGTAAATGTACTTAGTTACTTTACACCACTGGTTGCGGGTTATGGTTTTCTGGGCAAATAAGCAAGTGTAGTTGCTTATTTGGGCGTGCTTCCTAATGGTTCTCAGTGGTTCTCAAACATTTTCATGTCAAGGACCCAGCAAATGTAATTGTCCACGTACCCCCATCTGAAAACATCAGGGACCCCCGTACTAGATTTGTGTTGCTAAAATGTTTCAAAAAATATTTGTCACTTTTTTCGCCAAGATATTATCACTTCCTTCACATGTGTTACCAATGATACTAATGAAGGCTCTGTTCCATAGCACAGTGGTTTCCACGACCCCCATAACTCTGAGAGTGTACAAATCCATTTGGTTCCATTTGTACACTCTCAGAGTTACACACCTGTAAGGAGCCATTTGGAAGCCCATGAGGGTCCCTGGACCCTAACTGTGTAGACCCACTGGAGTAACAGAGTGGTTCCAGTGAGCCAACATGCACAATATCAGCACCCTGACTCTGTTCGACCAGAATGGAACAGAGCCTTCATTAATATCATTGGTAACACCTGTGAATGTCTTCATAATATGGCTGCTGTGTATAGACCAATTAATTGTTTACTAACATTGAGACTGGATGCGCAGGTGATTGTTTCACGCAATCAATTTCCAACCTGTTGTTTCGGGGTGCGCTAGTTTCAGCACACCCCAACCCCCTCTTGTGTGTTGGCTAGTGTGGCACGTCCTGGCGAGACCTGATAGAATGGGTTTCATTTAGCGCATACTGGTTGCACGCATACTGGTTCTTATCAGTGTGACGTCGTCTGTTAAGGGGTCTATAGAGCCTCCGATACAGGTTTAAAGTGCTCATGTGTTAGTCACTTCTTTTCGGCTTGTTTTCATAGACCTGGTTGATTATTTCTCTCGCAAAATCTGCAACACTGACCAGCAGCCATGCCGTCAGTGTGGAGCCAAATGGCTCCCGTTTTGAAACGCCATGGTTTTTCAAAGTTGTCCAAATTGAACAAGGAAGGAAGCAGGCGTTCTCATGTCTTACTAAATAAAGTACATCAATCAATCAATCAAGCTCACAACGTGTCGCATCGCGACGCGTGTAGATCTGAGCTTGTAGATCTGCTATTTTCAAACATTTTAGTTTGTTTACTTTTGGTACTTTAAGTACATTTTGATACCAATACTTTTGTACTTTCAGTCAAATAGCGGACATGGCAACACGGCTGTTGGTAGGCTACTGTAGATAGAGAGTTATGATGAGTCATGATGGATGACTCATGGGTTTTGTCCAGCACAGATGTGTAGCAACACTGGAAAAAAATGTAATCAAGTCATCGTTCTAACGTAACTGTTCACCCAATTGGAATTTTCTGATGAAACATGTATCAACAATTGGCAATTACACCACCACAAAGACACAAAGTCCTTCATGGAGATAATCTCCATTATGCTCGTTCACAACCTCATCAAAGCAGTCTCTGTCATGTAAACAGATAAAGGGAGTGTTTCAAAGAGTGATTGTATCTGTTAAGAAACCAAAGTTACTAAACCTGTTTCTTCTTTAGAATCTTAAGTCTAAAATAGTTTACAGAGACAATATCTGGGTCGGTTTGATCTGTATCTCTTACTGTAAATCACTGGCTTACGTCTACTGGCAAAAGTGATCTTAATCTTTGTCACTTGTGTAATACTGTAGATTTAGTTCAATACATTCTGCTCTAGGGTGCGTTCGTAAATGCACACGGGAGCGCGTATTAGTTTGTATTGGCCAGTGCGCTCAGTGCTATATCCAAACGCACCCCTTAATTTTAATTGCAATTGTGTCAAGGTGGCCCTATACTGTATATACACAAATTCACACACTCATCATGTCACTGTCACAATAAAACACACATTTCTTAAATGAATTCATAAAATATACTGGGGGTCTGAGTCCAATATAGAGACATCTGCGTATCACCAGTCATCAAAAACAAACATAATGTGTCTTCAGTTGATGTACAGTACAGTATAGATAGCAATATTACATATTTTGTTTTTTTTTCATAGTTAATATATATATGTATATATATATTATTATAAAGTATTATAATTGAATAGAACTATACAATATGCCCAAAAGCTGCGGAAACCCCCAAACACTGCAAGTCTGTCTGTGTCCCATCTTGAACAGCCCATTCAAAATGTCCTGTACATGTCACAGCGTAACAGCCATTCAAACTACTTCAAGAGGTGAGGTGGTCATGTTTTCTAAAAATGTATTATGCATAGTTCACACTCATTTTACGGGGCAGGGAGGCAGCAAAGTCCTCATCTCCTGAGGTGGACTTACTTTTTCTCCATTTCAGCACTCTGTATAGGGAAAACAAGAACAAAAATATTACAGTTATAGATGCGTACATGAGTTAAGATGCTTAGCCTAAGACTAATACATGTACTTAATTATGTTCAATGAAACATTTCAAATGTGAAGGACTTGGTCTCATGACATGCACACTGGATATCAGTTCCCTCTTCCCTCAGCTGTCATTTCTGATCATCCAAACAGGCTTGAGAACACCACATATTTTAGTTTTCAAGTTTAGGGTTAAAGTTACAACAAACTGGGACTTTTTTTTAATGAATACAATTATATTTTAATGAAACTGTATGATATTGTTGCAATTACCTCTCTCTGTCAGGAGAGGGAGACAACAGAGATAAACCAACAACAGTGTCAATGTTGGTTGTGAGTTTCACCCAGTGGTGCAAAGTAACTAAGTACATTTACTCAACTACTGTACTTAAGTACAATTTTGAGGTACTTTTTACTTTACTGGAGTATTTGCAATTGTCAGTACTTTTACTTCTACTCCACTACATCTCAGAGGCAAATATTGTACTTTTACTCCATTACAATTATTTGAAAACTTTACTCACTAGTTACTTTGCAAATATAAATTATGACAATATAAAACATACATTAACCACTTTAGCCCTATTTAATACATAGGCTATTTGAAAATAGCCGATCTACAAAATAGCCGATCTACAAGCTCACAACTTGTTGTGAGCTTGTAGATCGGCTATTGTAGATTTGTTGTGAGCTTGTAGATCTGCTATTTTCATTTTGTTTGTACTTTCACTTTTGGTACTTTAAGTACATTTTGATGCCAACACTTTTGTACTTTTACTCAAGTGCATTGCAGTATTGATACTTTTACTGAAAGGGGAATACCACAATTTTTTTTGTGATTTTGGCTGAGGGGGCGGAGCCAAAAGTACACCCTGCGTATGTCACTGATCACATGACCTCAATCAATTCTTGTTCTTATTTCCACACAACAGCTCTAAGGTGTATTAAAGACATAGTTCAATGTTGAAAATGAGTGGTATTCCCCTTTAAGTAAAGCATTTGAGTACTTTTCCCACCACTGGACTATCACCTGAGCGCCGAGCTCCTGCTGGTCTTTCTCCAGCTGGGTGCTGATGTTGGAGATCTGCTGCTCCAGCTCCTGGCTCATGGTGTAGCACTGCTCGATCTTCTCCTCCACCAGCGTCTTGCAGGCCTCCTGCTCCATGTCCAGGTGGGTCAGCGAGATCCTCAGGTCTTCGTCCAGGACCCTCCTCATGTCCTTGTACTTCTTCTTGACCTTCTCTTTGAACGCCTCCGTCTTTTTCTGCCGTGGACAAAGCAAGGTGTTGAGGGCGTGAGTGAGCTGAATGCATGTGCGCGCACACACACACACACACACACACACACACACACACACACACACACACACACACACACACACACCCGTGCTCGGAAGCACTCTAAGTTTTTTGTTTTAACCACATGAACCCTAGCGTCACTATGGGGCAAACATTCGCTGAAAATAACTGCTCTACACAAGCTCACAACGTAATGCCTTGGAAGCTTGTAGATCGGCGGTTTTCGGCGGAGAGATTTGGTGTGTAGAGGGAAATGCTAGCATCCCCAAAACAGAGCCCTGAGGGCTCTAGTATATAGGGTTTAAGTGCATTGAAAGCACACTGTTGTGTGAATTTAATTTGATGTAATGTTACACTGGTGTTGTGACGGTTCCCTGGAGCCTTAATTTGCCAGGGCTCTGTGTAACTATTTTCTGTTGCAGCGCCGTTTGGAAGGTGGAGTCAGAGTTAATCAGGGGAAGGGGAGACACCTGGCCACTGTCTCCACACAGTGAAAACAAACTGCCCTTTCCATAGTAGTTCCTCCACAGCAAAGAAGAGTATTTAAGTTTGATTGCCTTTGATAGCCTATGTTAAAATGGGCAGCATGTTTTCCTGCCTGTTTATGTTGGAAACTACATTCCTTGCTTGGAATTTTCACCATTTGTTAATACAAATCACCACTTTTCCCCCTTACCCTGTGTGTGTTTCCCCTTAATTTGTTGTGGCTTAGAGCCACAGTAGGCTATAAATACATTTGTTCATTTACACAATATGTGTGTACTTCCCCTGTATGGTACGTTCAATTTCCTTCGGCAGTCGACCTGCCGTGACAAACGGTAGAGTTGACTAACACCAGGTTGACACCTGAAGAATGACGGTTGTTAAATAAAAAGGACGACCTTCGTCCAACTGGTGTTTCTAGTTCATTGCCATTTTGTCGCCACCGGGTCAGTTGAATGTCGTTGCAGTGGCACGCCATTCATTCACACCAAACCAACAGAAATAGTTTGGGGAGGGGTGGGGCGGATAGGCTACTCGTAAAAAAAATAAGGTTATTTTTGTCCGGTGACACGGCCATGCAACAAGCTTATAAAGCCTGATTTATGCTTTGCCCGCTGCTGTACAGCAGTATAAATACTAAAGCATGCAGTACATTAGCCTTTAGTTAAGTCAGTCACCAGCCTAAGCTGGAGTCATACTAGAACTATAGCCCTATGCATATAAATCCATTAATAGACCTTTTTTACAGCAGACATGCCATTGAAGGGTGAACATGGCTGACTGACATTAATGGTGTGTGTGTGTGTGTGTGTGTGTGTGTGTGTGTGTGTGTGTGTGTGTGTGTGTGTGTGTGTGTGTGTGTGTGTGTGTGTGGGGGGGGGGGGGTTACATGTTTCTGTGTGCCAGCATGAAGTTAACCATACAGGAAAATGCAGGCAGATTAATGTTATTACTTTCAGTCATGTCAAAATGTACTGTAGGTATGGAGATAACAGTGAAACTCGATCAAAATAGACATTCTTGTACGTTATCTAGTTGTATTTCCTTGTACATGTAATAATGGTGACGATTAACAATCTAGCATTTAGATGAACCCCCCGCTAAGGGACCCATGTGGGCCGCCATACCCCGAACCAGTAATTTACAGTAGGCGGTCTCATTGACTTAACTGCAATGTCTTGCTGCTTGGCGGTCAGCTTGTTCATCCTGTAGGCCAGGACATCTCTCTGTTTCTGCAGGTGCTGCTTCTGTTGCGTGACAAGCATTTCCTTGGGGGGCCGCATGACGAGACAAGAACCAAAACAGACAGGAGACCATGAGAGAAAGCACAGGAAAAGTTCTCCATGCAGAAGTTGTCCATTGTTTTGGTCATCTTATACGATTAATACTATTAACCCTACACATAGCTGGCTGTCAGGCAAAGTCAGGCAGGCTGGCTGGGCACTGAAGTTCAGCCAACCCAAGGCGCAGCTAGGAGGGGAAAGAGGCGCATCACCTATTTAGACACGCTGCGCTGCGACAGCGGAGCTAACAACGCTGCAGAGCTCATAAGACCCTGATGCTAAACAGATGGGTGTGGAGGGCAGCGATCCAGTTGGTGTTGGCTATTCTCACATCGCATCCTCGCATAATAGGCTCTATGCACAGCAGCCATATTGGGAATGAATTGGGCCCCTTCCTTACTTCCTTCACAGGTGTTACCAATGATACTAATCAAGGCTCTGTTCC
Source organism: Gymnoscopelus microlampas (assembly GCF_963454915.1). Taxonomy (NCBI): domain Eukaryota; kingdom Metazoa; phylum Chordata; class Actinopteri; order Myctophiformes; family Myctophidae; genus Gymnoscopelus; species Gymnoscopelus microlampas. Next base: position 2,913,065 of record NC_139951.1, read on the forward strand.
ATTTAGTGTGGCATAGTGGTTGTCTTATTTTCAAGGACCCCCATAACTCTGAGAGTGTACGGGTCCATTTGGGAACCAAAATGGAGTGTTTCCAGTGAGCCAACATGCACGATATCAGCACCCTGACCAGAATGGAACAGAGCCTTCATTAGTATCATTGGTAACACCTGTGAAGGAAGTAAGAAGAGGCCCAATTTCTTTCCAATATGGCCTGCTGTGCATAGAGCCTCAGCCTATTGAAAAAGTTACACAGTATGACTTTAAAGCTACAATCCAGGACTTTTTTAAACCCATTTAGACCTGAGGCCGATTCTAAAAAACCCTTCTAAATCTAGTTTTCTGAAAAACTTCATTCAAAAATGTTATACTGTACTTAGCAACAACAACCCCAAATGGGGTTCCCAGATTGAGAGGTATAGTTACGTATAGGGGTTCCCGCCCAGTCTAAATGGGTTGATGAATAAAACATTATTTGAATCAATCTGTGGATCTGTGGTAGAGTAGGCCTATGTTAATATATATACAGTATTGTCTCGTATTGTCTTGTATGGTCCAAAACTGTTACTTTTCAGAATAATAATAATAACTAGCAGATCGGCAAGCTCAAAACGTGACGCTTTGCACCACATTTGGAGCTTGTGGATCTGCTACTTTTGGGTACTTTTGTGTGACGCTGTTGTATTATAAAGTAGGGCATTCATTTACGAAAAAAGTCAACATATGGAGATAAGAGGTTTCAGCCCGACAGCAACGATATGTAACTAGTACATGTGTTACACACACACACACACACACACACACACACACACACACACACACACACACACACACACACACACACACACACACACACACACAGTGGTTGGAGGGATTCTCCCTACTCTTCTTGAGACATTTAGACTGTGGTGTCAGGTAGGAAACCTACTGGTTCACAATGTCAATAAAGTTATTTGAAGCAGACGGCACACCAGATTGGACTGTAGAGGACATGAGACATTAAACATACGGACTACAGCTTTCATGAGAGTGGTATTATAGTGGCAGGTTACATGTCGGCTTTCCGACATGTCGCCTTTCCGACGGTTACTAACCCTATACCTAACCCTAACCCTAACCGCACGCGGAAGCCACGTAGTCAGAGTAGTGGGATGTCGGAATGGAAGGCGGTTACCATAGTGGCATCGCATCCCAGACCACAGGATGATAATTCAAAGAGAAATAATTATAGAGTGTTTGTTCAGTAACAGTGGTATCCCCGCATCTCCATGGCATTTTAGTAAACAGAAAATAATTGTTCAGGTTAGGATACCAATAGGCTCTATGCACAGCAGCCATTTTGGAGAGAAATTGGGCCTCTTCTTACCTCCTTCACAGGTGTTACCAATGATACTAATGAAGGCTCTGTTCCATTCTGGTCTAACAGAGTCAGGGTGATATTGTGCATTTTAAAAAGGTGTGTAACTCTTTTTTTTGGTTCCATTTGCACACTCTCAGAGTTATGGGGGTCCTTGAAATTAAAAGTTTGAGAACCACCGTAAAAGCCTTCATTAGTATCATTGGCAAAACCTGTGAAGGAAGTAAGAAGAGGCCAAAGTTCTTTCCAATATGGCTGCTGTGCATAGAGCCTATTTAATCCAATCGGGAGAGAGAGCTAGTACAGGATACAGGACAAGCGACGAAAGAAAACAAATAAGCAGACACAACTGGAACTGGAACACTATAAAACTTTGAATGAAATTGGTGCTTCAACTGGAAATGCATTTTCTATTTACTGAAGAGACGCTATTACTGAACAAACACTATAGCAATGATTAGCCTGCTATCAGAATACAGAGCTTTATAACCTTGTAACAAAAACAAATGGACCCATAAGGGCCCATTTGGTTCCTAGCTATATCTAACCATCAATCATTTAGCTGAAGTTCCCCTGGAACCCCCTCAAGGACCCACCAGGGGTCCCCGGCCCCCACTTTGAAAACCCAGTGCATTTTTTTTAATTTTTTTTTGAAAACCCAGTGCATTTAGAACACTAATGCAATGTCCAGATAGCCACATGCAAATCAACACAGCGTCACAGTCGGTATCAAGCCCTGTATACTCACTTGTTTGGGGTCTTTCCCTCCTTGTTTAAACATCGATTCCACCTCCTTATTGTAGGATCTCAGCTCTGCACACAATCAAACCTAGAAACATGAACCCACCAATGAAGCGGCGAGCACCGGGGGGCTTTTTATACCTCGGAATGAGATGCCAAGGCATTGTAACAGGGGCAATGGTGGAAAGTAGCTAAGTACATTTACTTAAGTACTGTACTTAAGTACAATTTTGAGGTATTTGTACTTTACTTGAGTATTTCCAATTTATAATTCTTTTACTTCTACTCCACTGCATTTCGGATCAAAATATTGTACTTTTACTCAACTACATCTATTTGAGAACTTTAGTTACTAGTTACTTTGTAGATTTTGATTATTATTGCAAAACATAAAGTAACCACTTCAGCCCTATATACATTTCGGCCATTTGAAAATAGCCGATCTACAAGCTCACAATGTGTCGCGATGCGACGCATTGTGAGCTTGTAGATCGGCTATTTTCAAAAGATGTTCATACATTTGCATAATGAGTACTTTCCACTTTTGGTACCTTAAGTGCATTTTGATGCCAATACTTTTGTACTTTTACTCAAGTAGCCTACATTTTGAATTCCAGACTTTTACTTCTAACAGAGTATTTCCATATTGCAGTATTGATACTTTTACTTAAGTCAAAAATGTGAGTACTTTTTCCACCACTGAACAGGGGGGAGGGTGGGAGGACAGGATATCTGAGTGGTCCTGCGACCAGCTGCTCTGGGAGACAACTATGTCCTCTATTCCATTCACGGGGCAAGAGCGTAAATCTGCGCTCCGGAGACAAGGGGACGGAAACAAAGCCAGGGAGCAATGCCCTTCTCTTGGAGAATAACTCGTTTATAGGGGCCATGTCCACACAAAATGATTTTTTTTAACACAGAAAGTGTTCTTTTCTGACAACCATTTCTATAGTAAAGGCACACTGGAGCGCTCCTCTTCCCAGCAGCCAAGCAGCGCGTTTCAGCGCTCTCGAAGTGGAGCGCCGCTCATTTGATTTCTGTGGTTGACAACGCGGCCATTTATAACCTGATGTTGAAACTGTGAGAAGTCCATGTCTACGTTTAAGCCTATATGTTTGTCATAATAACGCAAATGACGAGTACAGCAACTGTTTGAATGTTGCGGGCGCCAATAAACACTGCATGTGAGCGCTTTGGACACGATTTCCAAAGCTCCCCTCCGCTCATAAAAAGCTCTAGTCATTTATTCTGTGTGCGTTCTTCCCGGCGTGACAGGAATATCGCCAGGGCATTACGTAGGTTTTACCAGCTCAGTGTCCTTGTGGTTCGAGCGTCCAGGGGCGGTCAGGGGCCAGGTAATACCAAAGACTATAAAAATTGGCTCCCGAATGCCTCCCAGCTTGGTACTCGGCATCAAGGGTTGGATTGGGGGTAAGTCCTTGCGACCTGTCCAGGGGGTTTACTTGTACCTCATGGCTGGGGGATGTACTTGTGGATCATGTGACATACTAGCGTCATATGTCCAGGGGGTGTACTTGTACTTCAGGCTGCCTCACGCTACAGAAACAGGAGATAGGCCCCTGCCCTATGGGCCACATGGCTGGTTCCCAAATTGTTACTGATTTAGACGTTTCGTTGTGCAGTAGTTTTTGCTGTGTAAGAGCACCAGCTACTGTATTAATGTAAAGACAGACTGTTGTGCAGTGTTTCTACAGTCTGTCTGAAATTCTGTGTACATACTGTGTACGCACACACACACACACACACACACACACACACACACACACACACACACACACACACACACACACACACACACACACACACACACACACACACACACACAATCTGTTATTTCGGGTGGGTGAGGTGCTAAGCTGTTACTCCCCTGTTACTGGTTCTTCAGGGGTTCTACTGGTTTTTCTTGCTTAGTTTATGCACCTCTGGTTCTATAACACCATTTGATAAAGGTGCTACATACTGTATACTGTAGCACCTTTTAAGATAGGTGCTTTGAAACCTGGGCTGACACGGGTCATATCTCTGCTGTCGGGCAGAAACCAGCTAACTCCAAAATGTTTTTTTTTTCAGGAAAAAAACAAAACAAAAAGTGGAGTTAGGAGGTTTTGTTCATCATTGATAAGAACAGCTGAATGGACCTCCAAGCTCACAATGAGGTTGGAGGTCAAGGGGGTGGAGCCTGGAGTCAGCAAAACCAGCTAACTCCACCCCCTTTGGTGGACTTAGCTGGTTTAGCAGAAAGTTTGAGGATCCAATGGAGTTAGCTGCTTTTGTCAGAAGGGCTTTTTAATACTTTCCATTGGTTCAATATGTTTTTTTTACCGTTGACGTAAAGGGTGTTCAATAGCACTGATTTATGGAAGAAAAATCAAAAGTGTCAAAATGGAGTTAGCTAGTTTCTGCCCTACAGCAACGATATTATACATTGTAGTCCAGAATATGTGTGTGCGTGCGTGTACAAACATGTACTTTATCTTCATGTGTAGCTTATAGACGCACATAGAGACACGTGTGCCTCAGACCAAAGCTGTCTACAACACTTGTCTCAGATGAGCAGATCGCTTTCAAGTACCAAAGTACTTGGAACTTAAAGTACCAAAAGTAAAGTAGCCATTGTGCAGAATGTCCCATTTCACAAGTTTTCAAATGTATAAAATGTCTAAAAAGCCTTTTTAAAATAGTATATCTATACAAGCTCACAATGTGTCGCATCGCGACGCATGTGAGCTTGTATAGATCTGCTATTTGCTTGCTTGTAGATCGGCTATTTTCAAATAGCCTAGGTATAAAATAAGGCTAAAGTGGTTAATGTATGTTTCATAATATAATAACTTATATCGGAAAAGTAACTAGTAACTAAAGTTTTCAAATAATTGTAGTGGAGTAAAAGTACAATGTTTGCCTCTGAGATGTAGTGGAGTAGAACTAACAGTATTGGAAATTGGAAATACTCAAGTAAAGTACAAATACCTCAAAATTGTGCTTAAGTGCAGTACTTAAGTAATTGTACTTAGTTACTTTCCACCACTGACACACACACACACACACACACACACACACACACACACACACACACACACACACACACACACACACACACACTGTAGCCTAAAGGACACGTGCGCGTGTACAAGTGTGAAGATTCCAGCGGTCCGGACTCGACGGCACCTGCCGTACTAAGGCCACACAGCTTATCGGCTTAAACGACACAACAGCCAACATGATTACTATGTCCTTATCACATCATATCAACACCAGATTAAATGATTAATATGTTCTTATCACAGCGTATTAACACCAGATTATACTCTTAAGCCAGCGTTCTCAAAGTGGATTCCAGGGACTCTCAGGGTTCCTTTAGCGGCATCTATAAATGGACCAGTGGTGTACATTTACTCAAGTAATGTACTTAAGTACAATATTGAGGTGCTTTTACTTTACTTTTACTTTACTGGAGTATTTCCAATTGTCTATACTTTTACTTCTACTCCACTACATCTCAGAGGAAAATATTGTACTTTTACTCCACTACAATTATTTGAAAACTTTAGTTACTAGTTACTTTGCAGATATACATTATTACATTGTAAAACATACATGAACCACTTTAGCCCTATTTTATACCTATCTATCTACAATATATTTTTTGAAAGCGAACATTTTTAAATCAAATTGAACCGCTGATATAGAAACATACGTTTTTTCAAAAAAAAAAATAGGATTTAGAAGATATTTATAAAATCCCCCAGAAGCAAATATTTGAGTTAAAATGTTCAAGATTTTTCAAAAACAGCAGATCTACGAGTGCTGCGCTATGAGCTTTATATATCTGCAATTTTTTGATTAGCCTAAGAAATCTGAAATGACAGAGATGCTTTCCTGGTCTTAATGGGTTAATACAATGTGCCCTGGTGGCAGCCCAAGGCCCTCGGAAAGCTCTTCAAACTCCTATATCGTCGCTGTCGAGTGGAAACCTGTCCAAAACTGTTAATTTTCAGGAAAAAAAAAAGAACACTGTATTCCAATGGATTCAATGTACAGTTAAGATTTAGTCACAGGCTCTTGTAAATACTGTACTTTTCATTGGTTCAATATTTATAAAAAACACTTTCACTTTCAAAACAAAAATAGAAAAAAAAACAGATCTCCAAGCTCTCAACATGTTGTGATTCTGTAGATTGGCTTTGTTTTTGCAACTTTTGCATGACGCATACGGTTTTTTTTTTTTTAAATAAAAATGTCAACTTCATGCTGATTTTACTATTTGAAGATCCGGATCTGCGGATCCAGTCCGGAGTTTCTTCTTAATACAAATAGCATAATCAAGGGTAATTTAACTGTGGAGATACAAGGTGTCTGCCAGATAGCGAACTTATGCTGTGTGAGTCAAGCCATGACGCATGGCTCATATATCATCTCCAGCAGTATCTAGTACACAGTAGCCACTTCAGCCCTATCTACAAGCTCACAACGCATCACTTTGGGACACGTTCTGAGCTTGTAGAGCTGCTGTTTTTCAAAGCATTTTTATACATTTGGATACTTGTGAAATGGGACATTCTGCACAATGAGTACTTTTACTTTCAGTACTTAATTTTACGTGAATGCTTGTGTACTTTTGCCCAAGTACATTTTTAAGGCCAGACTTTTCTACATTATTTCACAATGTATTTCTACATTGTGGTATTGGTGCTTTTACTTAAAGGTAGGGTAAGTGATTTACTTTGGTTAAAAATAAGTGTTAAATAGTTCTATATTCAGATAGTACTCATTGCTATAGAGTGTTTGTTCAGTAAAAGGAGTCTCCATGTCTCTCCAGCTCTTTATTAAACAGAAAATGCATTTTCAGTACTCTCTCCTGATTGGCTTAAATGTTGTCAACTACCAGAGAAATGTACTATCTGTTTACTAAAGAGCTGGAGAGACCCCTGTGACCGAACAAACGCTCTGTATCAGAATATAGTACTTTAACCTTTTTAACAAAAAAAACCCCCAAAATATCACGTACCCTACCTTTAAGTATACAAAATGTGAGTACTTCTTCCACCACTGGCTCACACAGTAACTGAGGCTTAACCTTTACCCGAGAAAACAGGGCGTGGCATTCCAACCCGACAGGGGCTCCCATGAAGGGCCTGTTCTTGTCCGACTGAGGGTCAAAGGTCAGAAAAAGGATTGTTTTGTTTACTCTGTTAACCACTTCGTGAAGTGGACCCTATACACTGCGTTGTACGTCACAGACAAAAACACGCTTGACGATTTATGCTGGGGTTCACATGTTAAACCAATCGTTTTTTGTTAAAAGGATAAAGGACGATTTCCCACATTTTCAACCTATCTACTTATATAATCGAGGATTGACTTCCGCCCCGCCGCTGACGCCATACCCACAGCTCTGTTGTCGAGTAAACACAACACCGACACACCACATCTCGCCACCACAGTAGCCACGGCGTGCGCGCTGAATTTACGGGTGGCGTAGGCCACCTATCATTGCTCACTACATATTTTCCACCTCGCAACATAATTAATTCTACTCACCACATTACGACCCCAACGGAAGGGGAAACAGTTCCGCACCGTTTACCGTGCGCACCACCGACACCGAACGCCGACGGGTTTAGCCGAAACAACACGAAGCGGCCGCCATTGAAACTCCGCATCTCTGCATCGCCAGCAGAACAACACAAGCGCGTCCTTCGCTTCATCCCCCCCCCCTCTAGCTTACCTTTTTGATGACCCAGGCCGTTGCTTTCACTTCAGTCATGTCTGTATCACAATATGTCCGTCATTCACGTGCCATGTACATCCCAAACACAAAACAAAACATGCAGCCGACTTTCTCATGTCCCCACAACAACGACACAGTCAACACACGCTGGCTATCTGCGTTGCCACGTTGCCCGAAGACAAGCACAAAACACAAGAAAATATCAGTGTTGCCACATTTGCGCCAGAAACAAGCAACCACCTTCATGAAAAAAAAATAACAGGCGAAGGGGTCCGCCATGTTCCACGGGGGTCCGTGGGGGAACCAACACTCCCAGGGGGTCCGCGGACCCCCAGAAAAAAAAATTATATATATATATATATATATTAGGGTTGTCCGATATTGGCTTTTTTACCGATAACCGATATACCGATATTGTCCAACTCTTAATTACCGATACCGATATCAACCGATACCGATATATGCGGGGATTATTGTGATTAGGGTAAGCTCAAATTTCATATCACACACGCCATATACAGTAAGAACTCCTGTAACTTATTTATAAAGCAAAAAAATATATATATATTATTATTATTTATTTATTTTTCAAAAACCGATACCGATATTTTCCCGATATCAATTTTTATGCTAATATCGGCCGATAATATCGGACATCCCTAATATATATATATATATTTATATATATATATATATATATATATATTTCTTTTTTACTTTTCTTTTGGACATTTTTATCCCACGATTTTGGTACCCCGTGCGCGGCTAGTTGGGCGGCCGCCCATAGGGCGGCCGGACCTCTAGTCTTCATATAATTGGTCCTCACTAATGCTCATGATAAAAGGGTACCATTTCTATCTACTCACTCTGTGTCTCAGAGGAGGGCTGTGGACAGTTCAGAAACCCGTCTACCAGTGACATCATCGATGGGGAATCCAAGCTAATGGAAACGGCAGGCTTTCTAATCCATTGTTCTCGCGTTAATACGAATCTAAATAATAAAATTGAAATCTTGTTGGAAGAAAAACTATCCTGGCTAACGATGATGTCATGGGTGAAGTCGTCCTTTAAAGCACTATATTCTGATAGTAATCATTGTTATAGTGTTTGTTCAGTAACAGGCCTTCCCATCTCTCCAGCTCTTTAATAAACAGAAAATACATTTTCAGGTGTGTGGAACTCTCTCCTGATTTTCAGCCAATCAGGAGAGAGTACCTACAGTATTTATCAGCTTCAATTGTATAGTGTCGCAACAGTTCCAATTGTATCTGCTCATTTCTTAGTGCCGTCACTTCCAATTTAACTTGTTTAAATCTGCAAGTTCTCTCTCCTTATTGGATAAAATGGGTATCCCTGCCTGAAAATGCGTTTTAAGTTTATTAAAGAGCTGGAGAGACATGGAGACTGAGTCCTCTTACTGAACGAACACGCTAGCAATGAGTACTATCAGAATACAGAGCTATTCAACACTTATTTTAATGAAAAGAAAATCACTTAACCTACTTTTAAACCAAACTTTATGAATTTTCTTTCTTTTTTTTGCCACGTGCCCAAAATAGTGAAAGTGAAAAGGGTGCCATTTCTTCTTAGGCCTTTCACGGCAATCGGACACTGCGTTCATGATTTGAGGCATTTTGTTCAAAACGAACCAATCCTGCAAATTTTGGAATCCAACCCTAGCCAATGAGGATGGAATATAGAAAATCGGACATATCCGTGTTGATCACATGACTATAGAGATACTGTGTACCGATTTGCATGACGTTTGGATAAAATCTGTAGGAGTGATCGGCCTCCTGGTGGCGCTATAACAGGCCCATGTGAGAAATTTAGGGCAGAGGTTCTGAATTGGCATTGTATCGAGGGAGTGTGTGTGCACAGTTTCGCAGCGACCGGGCCAACGGTGCCGGAGATAAGCTGTTCTAGCTGACGGACGGACGGACGGACGGACGGACGGACGGACGGACGGACAGACAGACAGGGTGCAAAACATAAGGAGATAAGAGTATTCTGCCCGACAGCAACAATATGTTTTTGTTGTCTTCTAATGTGAAGCGTCTTCTTCTAGTTTACTCTCTATAGATATATCTTGGTCACTTCTTCTCATGTTGTTTGCTACTTGTGTTATTCTCTTGACCACAAACGTCAGAATGTTTAGATAGCAAAATGTTTTGACAGAAGCTAGATTCATTGTTTACCTTGTATCCTCGTTTCTTTGATGCTCTCCATTTTTCTCTCTGCACTCTATTTATGTCAGTAGTTCTCAAAGTTTTTCATGTCAAGGACCCCCGAATTGATATGTATCTGGCTGCGGACCCTCATCTGAATATGATTTGTGTTTAAAAAAAAAAGAAATTCCAAATTTTCCACTTTCAACATTTTTCAAAAATGCTCAAAAATAGCTGGTGTTCAAGCTCGAGCTTGTGGATCTGCTATTTTTGAATAGCCAATGTATAAATGGATAAAGTGGTTCAAATGATTGTGATGCTGTATGTACGTGCTGTATGTACGTCTGCTAAATGGCTAAGATCGAATGGCCAACATCGAGTTGGCCTCGTATGAAAATATGCTGTTCGAATCACACTGACTTGACTGCCTGTGGGTACGTGAAAATGTAATGTATGGATGGAATGTCTCTTGTTCAGAGGGACTTCCCGTGCCAACCGATTGAGCCTTACGGTAAGTTGAAGAATGAAATACCTTCGCCACCTCAATCAGATGTTTACTAATTCCCGCAACACCTCTTGTGTTCTTTCCAACATCAGAATTCCCCTGGCTCCTGTGGGCTGGCAAAATATTCTCCTCAAACCTCAAACCCTAAAGTGGTGAATAATTAAATATACTGCAGTAAATATTAAACTGGAAAACGAATTAATGTAAGGTTGGGCGAATGATATATAGAAAAAGAAAAAAAAACGTCTTCATGATACAAACTAATGCTTATTTTACCTGACCTTGACATTTTTAGACAGTTGCGCAAACCTATTTTTTTGTCTGCTGTTATATAAACTAGCATAGATATTTCTTCAAAGGAAATCTGTTGTTGGTGAAAATATTATTATAAGGGGGAAAAAAGTATACTTGTAGACTAGTTTGTGTTGTATATTTATACTAGTCCATACCCAGCAATGCGCACACTCAAAATATTTGCAGACTTTGGGTTATGCGCTGTGTGTACATGCATTGCATTTGTATTGCTGAACATCCCTAAACAAAGTAGTAGTAGTAGCAACTATTAGCACCATTCAGGACAGGTGAATTAATTTTATTTTTTGTGAGACAGGTCGACCCTCAGCGAATGCTTCGCGGACCCCTTGGGGGTACGCTCTGCTGCACTGCCCGGGGATATGCGCAGTCAAAGTATTTGCAGACTTTTAGTTATGTATGGGCATAACTAAAAGTAAAAAATCAGATGTAAAAAATCTTTATTTATTTCTATAAATGTTTTCCTTGATCACAGATGTTAAGAATGTAGTTTAGATGCCACGTTATTTTTAGAGAGGCCAGGATCATGGCTTACCTGGTAACCTATACTGTAGTTTGAATGCACTGATTGTTATTTAGATAGCATTTTGTTTAGACAGAGGCTATATTATGTTCATGGTTTACCTGCTATCCTAGTTTCTTGGATAAGATGCCTATTATATTATAGACCCCTGGGGGACTCAGCGGTAAACCGGAGCAGTGTGAGCTTGTAGATCTGCTATTTCCTTTTACCAATATTTATCCCAGAATAGGGACACGAGGGTGCATAAGAGGGTTCTTAAGTGTGCTGTTGTTGTCTTTTTTTCTATGCACGTTAATGTGCCTGATTGTCTGTGTGTGTATGTGCATTGTGTAGTGCATGCACGTCTAGCCTTTTTTTTCTATTTCCCGCTATTGCTTTGCATGTTTTCCCTTGTCCTCTTGTGAATGCACATTGAGCTCTATTTGGACAACAAAGGTTGCCGTGTCCATGTTGTTTACAGCATTGGTTCTCAAAGTGGGGTCCGGGGACCCCCAGGGGTTCTTGAGGGAGTTCCAGGGGGTCCCCAGCTAAATGATTGATTAGGCACCAAATAGACCCTTATGGGTCTGTAACTCTGAGAGTGTACAAATGGAACCAAATGGACCCGTTAGGGTCCATTTGGTTCTCAGAGTTAAATTGACATAGATTTTACAATATAAATTACGGTCCAAGTGATAGAAATGCCATTCAATGGGGGTCCGTAGCCTAATGCATGTCAAACTGGGGGGGTCCTTAAATTACAATGATTGAGAATCACTGCTAGAGCCGTAAAAAATCTTCTCTTATGGGGGTGCCTGGCTTATCTTTTCAAATGGGGGTCCGCGGGCTAATAAGTGTCAATTTGGGGGTCCTTGACATGAAACAGTTTGAGAACCACTGGTTTACAGTACATGCATGTCTAGCCTTTTTTTTCTTTTAATCTATTTCGCACTACTGTTTTGCATGTTGTCCCTTGTGCTCCTGTGAATGCACATTGAGCTCTATTTGGACAACAAAGGTTTCCGTGTCCATGTTGTTTACAGTACATGCATGATGATCTCATTCTGATTGAAGTTTGGCTCTGCCTCCTGCAAGCCCATACTGTAAATGACGGTAAATGACAGCACCGGGCAGGTTGCAGAGCGAGTTGGACTCATCGCAAACCCGCACGGTTTGCAATGAACCGTCAGCCTCCACATTCCTGGGATCTTCCCTGATGTCATCCAAAAAGTGGAAACTTTTGAAACCCCGGTAAAAGGAAGGAATGTCCTGCCAGGAATCCTGTACTGTATCTGGCCCACGGATCAACCACCACCGACTGTAAAAAAAAAGTGCCAAATGAGAACCAGAAACTCTTGCTTTGTGGAAAGACGACCTCTGTAGCAACACCGTCACAGTAGTCACAGTGTCGTCTGACGAGCCAAGAGTTGACACAGGAGTGTTGACACGCGCAGGATCTGAGCACAGGCGCAAACAACAGGTAAGCGTGCTTCTTTCTCTTGCAAGTATAGAGATACTCTCATGTGTATCGTCGCTGCCCGTCAGAAACCTATTATCTCCATGTTTAAACTTTTTTTGTTTTTTCCGCATCAAAAGTAGCAGATGCACAATTTTGAAACTTGTAGATCTGCGACTTTTGCTGGTTTTGACGATATGTGCTGTGTATTAGGATTATTTGCATCCTTTTCAAGCTTGTGTTTACGCTGTAAATCTTTGCCGTGGCTGACCTTCATCTGTTTCTCGATTGTTTTGATGTTGATTGGCGTTTTGATTGGCAAGAATGCATATTATGACATATTTGACGATATCTGTGAAAGGATAAAAACACAAAAAAAGCTTGAGAGCTTATTTGCATTGCAGTCCTGACCGCTTAAGCTCAATTTCAGACTTTCGTACAATGGTGTCACATAGCCTATATTCACAATGTGTCGCGGTGTAAGCTTTAGAAAGCTTCTAGAAACTTTTTTGACAATGACATGCCCAGTGACGCCAGGTTGCAAGTAGTTAAAAGTGCCTCACTGATCGACCCTGAATCATGCCTGAACATGTCTTTCAGTCATAGAGTGAGTGCACGAAATAGATAAAAAAACATACTCAGAATGTGCTAAACGGTAACCCAGTTCACAACAAAGTGTGACAAAGGGGTTTGCAAAAGAGCAAACCTGGCTTTTGTGACAACACTCGCTTGCACAGATTGCCTGCCATGAATAACATGCGCTACAAGTAACGCAGGAGCAGCAAGATTTAGTGCAAAACATGGTTGCGCTTAGTGGGTCAGTTTGTCAAGAAAATATCATGGCAATACTCATTAGTCCATTAAGACCGGGAACGCATCTGTGTCATTTTACGATTTCTTTAGGCTATTCAAAAATAATAGATATACAAGCTCATGTGCTTGTAGATCTGAAGAAAAAAAAAGAGTGGAAAATGTGTGCAAATCCTTGAATATATATATATATGTTTTAAAGTGAACATTTTTTACTCCGATCTGTGCTTCTGGGGGTCCCTGGAACAACATATTTTGAGATGGGGGTCCGTGGCCAAATGCATATATCGTTTTGGGGGTCCTTGACATGGAAAAGTTGGAGCACCACTGATAGCAGGATTTAGAAAACATCCCCATCTCAAAATATGTTGTTCCAGGGACCCCCCCAGAAGCAAAGATTTGAGTTACAAATGTTCGCTTTAAAAATATATATATTCAAAGATTTGCACACATTTTCACGATTTTTCAAAAATAGCAGATCTACAAGCTCATAGTGCGGCACCGAGTGCCGCGCTATGAGCTTGTATATCTGCTATTTTTTTATAGCCCAAAGACATGACAGAGCTGCGTTCCCGGTTTGAATGGGTTAATTTAAGAACACAAAGGTAATCTACAGACAGCGGAGCTCCGGCCATGTTTATGATTGTGGAACTCACTCAGTGTTTATTTTGCTCGGTGTTACTCAAATGAACCCTAGCCCTAACTGAAGTCATGTACATTAAATACAGAGCAATTCAAACAACATAAACTCTGGAACTTTTAAATGAGGTAAACGCTGAGGCAGCATTTCACTGATTCTCACAGGAGATGTTTGTGAAGAATGTAAACAACGCAAGTTCGGCATTTACAGATTTATGGCTTGTCAAAATGTCTGGAGTGAAGAGTGACCAGGACGAGTGTGTGTATGGCACATTGCAACAACAAGGCAATTTGACATGAAACAGCTTTACATAAAATATTAAGCATTAAGACACGTGTGCAAAATCAACACATTATAAAAGGGCATTTCAATACAACATGAAAATAACATTATATATTGTCTATTCTACATTAGAATTGTATTATTTAAAACATTTAGTGAAAATAGCCGAGCTATAAGCTCAGTTGCGAGCTTGTAGATCTGGTATTTTCATTACTTTTGCGCGACACTTTTGTATGATGGAGAAGGGCGTTAATTTATGGAAAAACATAAACATGTGTAACTTGGAGGAACAAGGTTTCTGTCAGAACGCAACAATATTACTTATTTATTTGTTCTGCTTTATTTTTGACAGTGAGAAACGGTGAAGGGAGGGGGAGGGTGCCATGCAACGAATAGCCTCAGGTCAGCTGTGGAAGGAGTATAGCCTTATTTATGTGCTATGTGCTCTAACCCAGTGGTTCTCAAACTTTTTCATGTCAAGGACCCCCAAAATGATATGAATTTGGCCGCGGACCCCCATCTCAAATATTTTTGTTCCAGGGACCCCCAGAGGCAAATATTTGAGTTAAAAATGTTGTCTTAAAAAATATATATATCCCAAGGTTTGCACAAAATGTTCAGGATATGAGCTTGTAGATCTGCTATTTTTGAATAGCCAAAGTATATAAGGTTAAAATGATTGTGACGCTATATTAACACATTTTGCTGGGGACCCCCTGGAACCCCCCCCCAAGTACCCCTGGGGGTCCCCGGACCCCACTTTGAGAACCAATGCTTTAACTAGGGGAATTTTTGCCAAATTTAAGGAGTCACCGACCAAACGATATTAACCCGTTGCACTGCGAAACAAAACAACTCAGCTGTTGTTGACGATTCAGCAGGTTATTGATGGCCTCACAATATTTTAACACAAATCTTCGCTTCTGGGGGTCCCTGGCACAAAACATTTTCAGATGGGGGTCCGCAGCCAAATGCATATCATTTTGAGGGTCCTTGGCAGAAAAAAAGTTTGAGAAATACTGATTTAGAAGGCATTTGTTACACCGTCCTCAGATCTTAATGGGTTAAATGCCGTATGCAAAATAAGACAATTAGATAATAGATGAAGAAGGTGACAAGGCAGGCTCCAACATTCTCTAGCAGGGTCTCTGTCTTGAGTATTCTGACTGGTCCTTCAGGTAATTCATGTGAATAGCTCTTTCAGGATGCTGAAGAGGCAAACAAACAAACAAACAAACCAAAAATACATAATTACATGCAATAGGCTCTATTCACAGCAGCCATATTATGAAGACATTCACAGATGTTACCAATGATACTAATGAAGGCTCTGTTCCATTCTGGTCAAACAGAGTCAGGGTGCTGATATTGTGCATGTTGGCTCACTGGAAACACTCTGTTACACCAGTGGGTCTACAGTTGGGGTCCAGGGACCCTCATGGGCTTCCAAATGGCCCCTTACAGGTGTGTAACGGGTGCATTTGGTTCCATTTGTACACTCTCAGGGTTATGGGGGTCGTGGAAACCACTGTGCTAGACTAAATGGAACAGAGTCTTCATTAGTATCATTGGCAACACCTGTGAATGTCTTCCTAATATGGCTGCTGTGAATAGAGCCTATTACAGAAGTTCCAATTCTCACATAATATAGAAAGAGATTGTGTTAAGAGTTAGTTAAAGCATGTAACTCTTCTCTTCTAACCCGGATTTGAACTTGGTTTGCTTAAGTGCTGACATTTTTACCATTGACTAATAGAGCCCGCCTGCTTGCTCAGGGGATACATTGAATCTTGACCATCAGGTCCCATTTTCTGATTCTGTCAGATCCTGTGTCTGGGTGAGACATGACCTTTGGCACGATCTATATGTCTCAATAGAAGGGAGACAAAATACAACCTCCCCAGTTATTTAAGTTATATTGTATTAACATACTCTACCATACAGATTGTATAAGTTATATTGTATTAACATACTCTACCATACAGATTGTATAAGTTATGTTGTATTAACATACTCTACCATACAGATTGGACAAAATTATTTTTTATTCATTAAAAATAATACCGTAGTGAGGCTTTAAGACAAAAGGTTTTGCTCGCAGAGAAACTCATTCTTGCTGCGTGAAACAAGGCCTTTTCCTAACTCTAGTTAAGTAGATAGAGAATAACCTCCTAATGCGTAAATGGTGCATTTTCATAACATGTCTAACATACATAACAAACATATATGTCCAAAGCACTTTACAATGTGCATTACATTTACAGTCACACACCGATGGCAGAGCCCTGCAACCATAAAGGCACTAACCTGCACTGATTAGCAGCAGTTGGGGCTTGTGTCTTGTGGTTAGAGTGTCCGCCCTGAGACTGTGAGGTCAGGGTTCGATTCCCCGGCCAGGTCACACGAAAGACTATACAAATGGGACTAGTGGTGGGAAGTAACTAAGTACATTTACTTAAGTACAATTTTGAGGTATTTGTACTTTACTTGAGTATATCCAGTTTCCGATACTTTTACTTCTACTCCACGTCATCTCGTGTCCAAATATTGTACTTTTACTCCACTACAATTATTTGAAAACTTTAGTTACTAGTTACTTTGCAGATACAAATGATCACATTATAAAATATACATGAACCACTTTAGCCCGCCCCTATTTTATACCTAGGCTATTTGAAAATAGTTTGCTGTTTGAAAATAGCCGATCTACAAGCTCACAAGCTTGTAGAGCTTGTAGATCTGCTATTTTCAAACATTTCAGTACTTTTACTTTTGGTACTTTAAGTACATTTTGATACCAATACTTTTGTACTTTTACTCGAGTACATTTTTACTTGTAACGGAGTACTCCTACATTGCAGTATTGATGCTTTTACTTGAGTAAAACATTTGAGTACTTTTTTCCACCACTGAATGGGACCCAGTGCCCCCCTGGTTGGTAATCCGTGTCAAGGCTTGGATTGGGGGTCCCTGCAACATACTAGCGTCATGTCCAGGGGGTGTACTTGTATATCATGGCTGGGGGGGATGTACTCACACGTCATGGCGGCCTCACAATACAGAAATAGGAGACCCGGGGATAATTAAGAACCAAATGCAGTTAATGCACCCTTACAGATCTCTAACCCGGAGAGTGTACAAAATGTATGGACTTGTAATGTTCCATTTGGTTCCATTTGTACACTCTCAGAGTTATGGGGGTCTGTGAGGCCTAATGCATCCCAAACTGGGGGGTCCTTGAAATGAAAGAATCGTCTGTCGTTGCTGGAGCCACGTCCGTTGTAACTCCACTCAGCTGATTCCAGAACAGTTTCATGTCACTGATCACAGCGAATACAGCTTCACATAATGATTCCCTTATCGAGGCGACCTTTAGACCAGTGGTTCTCGGGGGGGGTTCCAAGGGGTCTCGAGTAAAAGTAGCTAACATAGCATCAGGATCATTTAAACCACTCTATCCATGTATATGTTGGCTATTCAAAAACAGCAAATCTACAAGCTGCGAAAATGTATGGACATTTTTGAATAATCTTTTTTTTTTTACATTAATCCCCTCTTCTGGAGGTCCTCGGCTCAAAATATGTTCAGATGGGGGTCCGCAGCCAAGTATGTATCAACTTGGGGGGGGGTCCTTGACATGAAAAGGTTTGAGAACCCCCAAAATGATGATGATTTGGCCGCTGACCCCCATCTCATAAAAAAAAATAGGAAATTGTGTATTTTTTTGGAAATCTTTTGCAATCTAACCCTAACCCTAACTAATTTAGCTGGGGACCCCCTGGTATCCCCCCCCAAGGACCCCTGGGGATCCCCAGACCACCCTTTGAGACTTTAGACCACAGGTTCTCAAAGTGGGACCATTTGTTTCCATTTCTTTCTTCGTTCTGCATCTTCCTCAGTCACTAACCTGCATGTCTTCTCTCACGGTATCCATACACCTCCTCTCTGGCACCTCCTCTTCTCCTCTTGCCTGCAGACAGCTTCATCTTCAGCATCCTTCTCTCCGTGTACCCCTCATCCCTCCCCCTGCACATCCTTAACCCATTAAAGGTAGGGTAAATGATATTTTGGGGTATTTATTTATTTTGTGTTAAAAAGGTTAAAGTAGGGGGCACGGTGGTGCAGTCGGTAGCGCTGTCGCCTCACAGCTAGAAGGTCCTGGGTTTGATTCCCGCAGGGGACGCTGTGGGCACTGGGGGGCGTGTTCTCTCCTCCGCGTCATCAGCGCCCATACCCGGTGGGGTTGGCGAAAGGGCCTTTCTGTGTGGAGTTTGCATGTTCTCCCCGTGTCTCCTACGGTAGGTACCCTCACAAAAACATGCAGTAATCCTGGTCACTATACTGCCTCCCCCTGGCCAGCCTGGGCGCCTGATGGAGGGAAAGGGAACTGGTTGGAATAACGTGTTCCTTCCACGCGCTACATCCAACCAGGGAAACTCCCCCCTGTCAGGTGACAAGAAGGTCAGTTGGCTCTCATGCATTGAAGGAGGCATACGCTCGGCCCTGGCCTCCCTAGGTTGGCAGAGGGAAGGTAGTGCCCAGGATTACATAGACAATTGGCACTGGGTGTTAAAAATAGGGTTACAAAATCGTGGGATAAAAATGTTGTTAAAAAAAAAGCTTAAAGTACTATATTGTGATAGTAATCATTGCTACAGAGCGTTTGTTCGGTCACAGGGGTCTCTCCAGCTCTTTAGTAAACAGAATATAGGTGACAAAATGTAAGCCAATCAGAAGAGAGCACTGGAAATGCATTTTCTGTTTAATAAAGAGCTGGAGAGACATGGGAGACTCCTTTTACTGAACAAACACTCTATAGCAATGAGTATAGAGCTATTTAACACGTATTTTAACCAAAGTAAATAACTTACCCTATACCTTTAAGACCGGGAAAACATCTGTGTCATTTTAGATTTCTTTAGCTATTCAAAATATAGCAGATCTACAAGCTCAAAGCTCAGAGTGCCGCGCCACAAGCTTGTAGATCTGCAATGTTTTTAAAAATCGTGAAAAATCTTTGAATTTATATATTTTTAAAGCGAACATTTTTAACTTAAATCTTTGCTTCTGGGGATTCTACCAATGTCTTCTAAATCCTAACAGTTTTTTGAAAAAACATATGTTGTTTTTTTCATGTCAAGGACCCCCAAAAATTATATGTATTTGGCCGCGGACCCCCGTCTCAAAATATGTTGTTCCAGGGAGAGACCCCCAGAAGCACAGATTGGAGTGAAAAATGTTCGCTTTAAAACAAATACAATGATTTGTCCACGATTTTTCAAAAATAGTAGATCTACAAGCTCATAGCACGGCACACAGTGCCGTGCTATGAGCTTGTAGATCTGCTATTTTTGAATAGCCAAAGAAATCTTAAAATGACACAGATGCGTTCCCGGTCTTAATGGGTTAACCATCTCAACATTGCCTCTGCTGTTTTATCCCCAAACCTGATACTCTAGGCCTGTCCGATCAGGGACCCCCCGATCAGGGACCCCCCAGAAGAGAAGATTTATGTTAAAAAATACAAAATGATTATATTTATATTCTATTATATTTTTCAAAAAAATTCAAATATTTTCAAGATGTTTTTTTTTTTTTAATTTTACCGTCGCTATTTAAAAATTGCAGATGTACCATCTCGCAGCACGGCATGAAGTGACGTGCTGTGAGCTTGTATATCTGCTATTTTTTAATAGCCACAGTAACAAATTATGCTGGGGACCCCCTAGGACCCCTCCATGTTCATAAATGTATGTGAGTGTTCAGCCACACCATACAGCAGAATGCATTTATAAGTTAAACGACCGTAAACGCACCAAACGAGGAATTAGTATATATCCGCTTCAGCTTTGCCAAAACAAGCACTATAAAAGAAAGAACAAGCGCAAATTAAAAAAAAAAAACATGCTCGATGTCGCGGTGCAGAAATGTGTTTCAAGTACGGGACTTCATCTTTAGGCGGCGTGTTCGCTCCTAAAACAAATAAATAAATAGACTCGGGGACAAAGGGAAGAATGTGCCACGTCAAAAAATCCCTCCTGTTTGCTTTTCAAACGGTTTGCCACGCGAGGCATCAAACCAGTTCTCCAGCACGTTTGACCCTTAAATAAGACTCCGTCCCCCACTGTCTGAGGAGAGACTTTGAAAAGAAGAGCAGAGATAAAGATCTGTCTTTTCCTAAGTTAGAAAAAGATCAAATTTAAATTATAACGTAAAGCGGTGCTTCTCAAACTTTCTCAAGTCAAGGACCCCCAAATTGATATATATTGGGCCACGGACCCCCATCTGAAAATGTTTTGTGCCAGGGACCCCAAGAAGAGAAGATGTATGTACGTAAAAAATATATAAAATAATAACCAACATATAAGTGTTAAAAGTGATCGTGATGCTATGTTAACTACTTTTTCTGGGGACCCCCTGGAACCCCCCCCAAGGACCCCTGGGGGTCCCCGGACCCCACTTTGAGAACCAATGACGTACAGGGCAGCTCTGCTCAAATGTTCCTTACATGGAACCCTTTCATTACTTCTATTTCCTTCAACCCACACCCTCCCTCACCTCTTCTTTCTACTGTTTCTTTTTTCTCTTTCTTAACTAGATCTTAGTTATCTTTATTCATTCACTTTTGTGTTAGTTAATTGCTTTCCTAATGGGGTTTATTTAAATCTTTTATACGATGCATATTTGGGAAAACCATTTCCATGTTTAATACACTTGAAATAACACACATAGCCTACGATAACTGCCAATTATATGGTATTTTCTTCTTTGTTTTAGTTTTTTTTACATACAGAGATAAATAGGAAACTGTAAAAATCTTTTTTTTTTAAATGATACAATTGTACACTTGTGCCTCTGTACTGTAATTTCCCCCCAAGCTAAATGTTAATAAAAAACAAATGACTGTAGAAGCTAATAGAATAAATGTTTGCTATCTTTTCTTGTAGGGGTGTCAACAATCAACATGCTCAGGGGCAGCCATAGCCAAAAGATTCCAGGTAAATATGCCGCCAGACTCCGTCAGATGTCAACTCCGTCAGATATGCCATCTTGACATCTAACAACAAAAACTGTGGGAGGTTGGCCCATTACATAGTTTAATAGTTTAATATAGTAGTTATAATAGTTTAATCACCACGTTGATCTTTTAAAATATATTTTCCCGGCATAATTGAAGAATATATACAAAAATAGAAATAAATAAAGGATTTGTCCCGATTCTCAAGAATGGGTGATATATTCAATGATTTGCACAAATTGTCCACGATTTTTCAAAAATAGAAGATCTACAAGCTCATGAGCTTGTAGAGCTTGTTGTTACTTTTCAGGATTCAAATTCAAAAACGGCAAAAGTAGCAGATCGACAAGCTCAAAAGTGCCGCATTTTGAGCTTGTAGATCTGCTACTTGTGATGCTTTTGTGTGACGCTGTAGTATGATCAAGTAGGGTGTTAATTTACGAATAAACACAAAAAGTCACTCTGACACTGCTGCCTGATTTATCGTACGACACAGCCAATCTACAAGCTCACAACACGTGGCAAGCTTGTAGATTGGCTGTTCTCGGCAATGTCTGAATACACAAACCCAATATGATCACGGATCTCACTGCCATATGAACTAAGATAATGTACGATTAACATAAACAGTCAGCATTGAACTTTTGCTGCACTGTATGAACTGGTTCTTTGTTTTAAAGGGATAGTTCACCCAATTCTATCGATTAGTCACCCCATGGAGACTTGAATTCATGGATATTTTTTCTGTTTTTGTCGCATTCCTAAGCCAATAATTTGATGACCAGCGGTCACAAAGGAGACTCTTTGTGTCTCCTACCGGAACCGCTGCCGCACAAAAACTAAAAAATATCCATGAATTCAAGTATCGACTTGAATCAGGCCCTCATTGGAAACAAGACCGCAAGGACTTTCATGAACGGACCTGTTAAAAGGAATTATCCTTATCCTTAATCGAATGGATTAAACTAAAGAAATAATGGAAGGTCACACCATGAGAGTGTATAGTATTAATAATGATGTATTATGTGTGTTCTGTTTCTTGTTAAAGGTGAAAAAACGTTGTTCTACCCAGTGGAGGCGCTAACAGAGGTGAAGGCTGGCTACCTGTACAAGTCTCCGCCCGCCAAATGGCCCAACACAGAGGTGGGTTCCAGTGGTGTAAAGTAACTAAGTACATTTACTCAAGTACTGTGCATTGTGAGCTTGCAGATATGCTATTTTCAAACATTGTAATACTTTTACTTTTGGTACTTGAACTATATTTTGATGTCAATTCTTTTGTACTTTTACTCAAGTAACATTTTGACCACAGGCCTTTTACTTGTAACGGAGTATTTTTATATTGTGGTAATACTTATAAGGGCAAGACCACTTTGGTAGAGGTTTGGGTTGTGTAGTGGGGTTTCCTTGACATGAAAATATTTGAAAACAACTTAGGAAGCAAGCCCAAATAAGCAACTACAAGCCCTAAAGAACGCAACCCGCAACTACCAATATGTACAAGCAACTTTATAGAAAAACAAGCCCAAAGTCGCTTATAATAAGCAGACGTGGCAATACTGGTCGAGGAGAACACCAGGGCGTCCAAACAGATCCTTATTTGTCTGTAACTCCAAGAGCATTATACACTTAACACATTGAGGGCCAGGTACTATGCTTCCAAAGTTCCAAAGTGCCAGCGTTTTTCATGTTACCTTGCCATGATGTATCTCCAAAGGTGGACAAGAAATCAAAAATAACTGCTCCATTGATTAGAAATTGATAATTCACTAAACAACCCAAACCTCTACTAAAGTGGTCTTGCCCTTTAAGTAAAATATCTGAGTACTTCTACATTATATAGAATAATGGTTGTCATCATAGCATGACAACAAACTATGGCGCTTTGTAGATTTTGGAAAACGTTAAGACGTTTTTCCATTTCAAGGACCCCCAGTATGACATGCATTTAGGCCATGGACCCCCCATCTGATAAACGATTTTCATCTCTTGGACCCCAACTGGAAAAACATAACTATCAATTATTTAGCCTCAAGGACTGAAAGCCAGTGTTTTAAGAATAACACACTCAATGTCACTGTTGTTGTCGGGCAGAAAAACCTTGTATGTTTCTTTTTCGTAAATGAATGCCTTCAGCATACTACAGTGTCTCACACAAAATAGTGAAAATAGCTGATCTACAAGCCCACAACGATTCGAGGCACTGTGGGCTTGTTGATCGTCTACACTTTCACTATTTTAATTTCAAAACCGAACGGTTTCGGAGTTATGAGGTTTCCCTCTCCCCAACAGCGACAATAATGAAGTACATGTCGGTGTTAGTGCTTTGTTCCGTCTCTCCTCCGGCAGAAATCGTGGAAGCGGCGTTTCTTTGTGCTGTACAAGATCAGCGAACAGGAACACCAGCTCAAGTACTTCAAGAACGCAGAGGACCGGGACAGACATCTGGGAGAGATCGACCTATCACAGTATGTCAATCAACTTTATTGTCACTACAGTGGTGTAAAGTAACTAAGTACATTTACTCAAGTGCTGTACTTAAGTAAAAATGTTTAGGTACTTTTTACTTTACTGGAGTATTTCCAATTGTCTGTACTTTTACTTCTACTCCACTACATCTCAGAGGCAAATATTGTACTTTTACTCCACTACAATTATTTGAAAACTTTAGTCACTTGTTACTTTGCAGATATAAATATATTACATTATAAAACATACATTAAACACTTTAGCCCTATTTTATACCTAGGCTATTTTCAAACATTTTAATACTTTTACTTTTGGTACTTTTAAGTACATTTTGATACCAATACTTTTGTACTTTTAGTAAAGTAAGTTTTGAATTCCGGACTTTTACTTTCAACGGAGTATTTCTACATTGCAGTATCGATACTTTTACTTAAGTAAAACATTTGAGTACTTTTTTCACCACTGTTGTCACATTTACAGGTTCGCAGGCGTGAAGTGGATGATTTTTTTTTGCGCAAGCTCCAACAGTCATAGTTTTCAGGAAGGGGAGGGGGGAGAGCAAGGAGAAAACATAGGGAAGAAACACACCAAAAGTCGAAGATATTTACATGTAATTAAAAAAAACTAAAAGTATAAAAAAGTCGCAGCTGTGTACGTGAGGTCAGACACAAAGGTGCAAAAAGCATCAACTCGTCGGTCCGCGTATAGACCCCTTATAGACCTCCAAACATCACACTGGCTCCAAGTGAAACCCATTCTGTCAGTTCTCGCTAGGACGCGCCTCACTAGCCAACACACACGAGGGGGTCACCCCAAAACAACAGGTTGTGAATTGATTGCATGAAACAATCACCTGTGCGTCCAGTCTCAATGTTGGTAAACAAATAATTGGTCATAGGAAGGTAGTCTGCATAAGGTTCAATCTACAGGTAAAATCCACATGGTACTGTAGGTCCACGTATAGGAAAGTAGTCTGCATAGGAGAACACATCCACACAAGGAAAAACAGTCCACTGCCAGAATGACACAGACAGTCTGTAATTACACCGCCTGATGTGCCCGAGTTGTCATCTGTTTGTTGTTTCTGTTCACAAAAATATATATTTTAAAGTATCTTCAAATTATGATTTTTGCTGTTAATCTGCAAGCTATACAGTAGATATGCTTCTAATTATTTGGTTTTCGAGTAGGAGTTATTTGCGTTGCATGCGAAGGTGAAACGGCACTATAGGGGGAGGCGGGACATCATTTAGCTTAAGCACTTGCGATGTAAAGGTAGGCCTACATACTGTACATACTGTTAGGCAGAAGCATGTTTTGTGAGCAAACAAGGCTGCTGTAAATGTTGTCATGTAAATGCTACTTTAAATGCTACCAATAAGTGGGCCATAGTTGACTGCAGTGTTTACAAGCAGTATTGCCAGATTTTGCGGGATAAATAAGCAACCAGGTCTATGAAAACATGCCCCAAAGAAACGACTACAGGTTACATGATCACATGCATATATATCTACTAGAGTTTCGGGGGGCACGGCACGAGCAGCAACACTGCCCCCATGGAAAGATGCCACGTTTGTCCCTTCAGGATGAGGCCTGTGCAATAGGGCAAGTGAATCAGAGTGACAGCATTATTTGGTGTCAGCCCTGGTACCATTTGCAAACTTAAGACCAAGTTCTGTGAGACTGGTGAAGTCAACAAGGAAGACAACAACCCAAGACCCCTTGCTTACTGTAACTGAGGAACCATAGATTTACAGGCCAGATTTGCACAACGGAACCAAAGACAGACGTCAAAGTTGCAGGACCCATGCTCAGGTGCCAGTCACACATGTGACTGGCACACACCTGCCTGCAAATGGTACCAGGGCTGACATCAAATAATGCGTAATCTGCGTAACAGAACATCAGCTTCACTTGCCCTATTGCACGGGCCTTATCCTGAAGGGACAAACGTGGCATCTTTCCATGGGGCAGTGTTGCTGCTTGGAGCATACACACTCCAACTCAACAAAGTTGCAGAACCCATGTTCAGGTGCCAGTCACTCACCTGTGAGGCAGTCACACACCTGTGACTACTGGCACACACCTCTCAGCAGGTGTGTGCTGGCAGGTTGCTCAAAACAAGAGCGATTACCAACAGAAGCATATTGGGTGATTTTGGCACATTTTTTGGAGGCGCTACCCACACGTTTAGCTGTGTTGCTCATTCCACGAATGCCCGATCCTTACAAGCTGTACCTCCTTGTAAAGGTGACTAATCAACGATAAAAATGATATAAAACACAATACCAATTGGTATTATTAAAGGGGAGATATAATTGTCCGAAGTTAAGTTTCCAAACTTTTTTTGAGCTGTTTACATCGGCTATTTGAAAATAGCCGATCTACTAGCTCACAACACATTGCAGGCTTTTAGATTTTAGGCTTTTAGGCTGCTTTCAAACAAATCTTGGAGAAAATAATACATATTTTTCTGAAAATTTTAACGACGCAAATCTAGTACGGGGGTCCCTCTCTGGGCACAAAATATTTCCAGATGGGGGTTTGTGGACAAATACATATTCATTTAGGGGTCCTAGACGTGAAACTTTTTGAGAACCACTGGTTTGAACAACATTTAGGACGCAAGCCCAAACATGGCGAGCAGACCATATACTGCATTATTTCACGCCGGTGTGATGTGGTCTGACATCCCATCACAATGTCGCGCTACATGAGGTCACACAAATATGATCACATTCTAAACAATTTGTCCTGTGTGTTTTCACACTTTGTATTGACATGCAGTCTCCTGTATTGAAATAACTATGTGAATGCAGGTCATGCGTGTGCACACACACGCATGCACACAGCCGCACACACACTCGCACACAGGCGCACGCGCGTTGGTATTACATTCTTGTGAGGACATCAACATTTTAGGATCGCGATTTTAGGAAGGCAATTTTGTAACTTCCCTCTGCCATTTTTGACCCTGACCCTAGTTGCACTTCGGTGTCACACGCCGAAAATAGAGTTGTAGAACTTGTAGATCTGCTATTTTTGGTATGCGACTCCGGCATTAAACTCTGCATAAATCAGCAGTAATTCCGACTCCTAAACCTAACCTCTCAATGTCTAATCCTAAACCTAACCCCAACCTGAATATTTTCCTAACTGTAAAAAATGTTTTTGTTTTTAACCATAACCAACCATTTATCTTGTGAGGACCAGGAATATGTCGTCACAATGTCTAGACAATGTCAATGACATTTGGTCCTCACAAGTACAGTAATACAAGTGCACACACTCGCAAGCATGCACACACACACACACACACACACACACACACACACACACACACACACACACACACACACACACGCACACACACACACGCACGCACGCACACACGCATGCGCGCGCACAGTGAATGAAGGCATCATAATTAGTCGTAGATTTACGATCTACGATCCTGTCTGGTCTGTCAGGATGTTGCACAACTATCACTAAGTGAACTGTGTCCTAAAGAAGTGTGTGTGTGTGTGTGTGTGTGTGTGTGTGTGTGTGTGTGTGTGTGTGTGTGTGTGTGTGTGTGTGTGCGTGTGCGTGTGCGTGTGTCAGGATCATGCGCTTGTACATCAGCCCACAGAACCATCCCAAGTGGAACTGGGTGCTGAAGAACTTCAAGTGTTCTCCTGCCTGTGTCCTCTTCATCAAGACCGCAGAGAGAGACTACTTCCTCATCGGAGAGAACAGGTCAGGAACATTAATGGACATACATATTTTACTGCTATTATTATTACTAGTCCATACCCGTGGGGGGACATGCGCACCTGATCTGGCAACCCGGGAGCCAGCGAACACAAAAACGCTAATAAACAGCTGACATTTGGTGAAAACGAAAAAAGGGGTTCACTGTTCCGTGCACATGGTAATGGTGAATGGCTGTGTGCAAATTCAGATCAATTGCTCCAGCCACTGAGGAGAACCGGGCAGAACAGTTTTGGTCTCACCACGCACTACAAACAAACAGACAGAGGTTTCTCAAATTATAGGAGGATTATCATTATTACCTATGCTGCTACGTTGTCTGAAGGAAGCCGAACAAGAATACATTTTATTATGGAGTGGAGGAGAAAGTACTCAAATGTTTTACTTAAGTAAAAGTACCAATACTGCAATATAGTCCAGAATTCAAAATGTACTTGAGTAAAAGTATAAAAGTATTGGCATCAAAATGTACTTAAAGTACCAAAAGTAAAAGTACTAAAATGTTTGAAAATAGCTGATCTACAAGCTCACAACGCGCTGTGATGCGATGCGTTGTGAGCTTGTAGATCGGCTATTTTCAAATAGCCTAGGTATAAAATAGGGCTAAAGTTTATGTTTTATAACGTAATCATTTATATCTGAAAAGTAACTAGCAACTAAAGTTTTCAAATAATTGTAGTGGAGTAAAAGTACAATATTTGCCTCTGAGATGTAGTGGGAGTAGAAGTAAAAGTATTGGAAATTGGAAATACTCAAGTGAAGTACAAATACCTCAACATTTTATTTAAGTACAGTACTTGAGTAAATGTACTTAGTTACTTTCCACCACTGTGATGTAATAATAAAACACAACCTTGAACCACATGAACCCTAGCGTCCCTACCCTGGGTACGTCATAGTAGGCGAACAAAATAGCAGAGTTTGTATTCACCTGTTTCCTATAGGCTGTGTGTTTTCCACTTCCTGTCGATTTCATTGGATATCATTGGTCATCTGACCAGTTTCATTGGATTTCATTGGATGAAATCGACAGGAAGTGGAAAACACACAGCCTAGGAAACAGGTGAATACAGGCTATTTTTTGTTATTTGGCGTATATATATATCGAAGTATAGGTTTGAACCACTTGAACGCACTGGTTTTCTTTTTTTATTCATGTCAAGGACCCCCAAATTAACATATTGTAATGTATTTGGCTGTGGACCCCATCTGAAAATATTTTGTGCCAGGGATCACCATACAAGATTTGTGTTGTTATATTCCCCATTTTTCCAAATATTTTCAATCTTTTTTTTTTTAAATAGCCGATCTACAAGCTCACAACGCGTCACGCTTGTACATTGTCTATTTTCAAGTTAAAGTTATAAAACTTATTTTGATGCTATATTAGCTACTTTTGAGGACCCCCCTGAGACCCCCTCAAGGACCCCAGTGTCCCTATTCCGGGACGAATATTCAGCGATAAAATAGCAGATCTACAAGCTCACAGTGAGCTTGGGACTGTGTGGTCTGCAGGCTAGCTGAGGAGAGAGAGAGAGAGAGAGAGAGAGAGAGAGAGAGAGAGCGAGAGAGAGAGAGAGAGAGAGAGAGAGAGAGAGAGAGAGAGAGAGAGAGAGAGAGAGAGAGAGAGAGAGAGAGAGCCAGGCAGTGAGACCCTCCCTTCCACAGAGAGAGAGACAGACAGGCAGTGAGACCCTCCCTTCCACAGGGAAGTAAAAAGAAGAACCTGACCAGACAGGACAGACATGAGTAAATACCTGTGTCCTATTGTTGAGTGGATGAAAGAGCGGGCGGTGGATCTGAATAAGAAAGATAAAGACACCAAACACCCTGTCTGTTCACACCAAGGCCCAGGGCCGCGGGGTATTATTGAAGCTACCGTATTGCAAGACTTCCGCATTGAACCCTTTCAATCCGGGAAAGGATCTGTGTCACTTCTTTGGCATTTGAAAAATAGCAGATATACAAGCTCATAGTGCGGTCGTGCAAATGTGTGCAACTCTTTGAATATATATTACACAAATGTCCTAACAGTTTTTTGAAAAAAAATTAAGTTGCTATATCAGTGGTGCTCCAACTTTTCCCATGTGATTTTCTTTTCCCCAAAATGATCTGTATTTGGACCCCCTTATCAAAATATGTTGTTCCAGGGACCCCCCCAGAAGCACAGATTGGTGTTAAAAAGGTTCCCTTTAAAACATATCTTACTATCTTACTATCTTACTACTGTATAATTGACAAAAGCTCAGAAAGTTTGTCCGGGGTCGCAAGCACAGGATCACTCCACATGCCTCCAAGACCAATCTTGGATCGGGCCTAGTATATATACATTCAAAGATTTGCACAAATGGTCCAAGATTTTTTTTTTAATATATATATCTGCTACTTTTTGAATAGCCAAAGACGCGTTCCCGGTCTTAAAGGGTTAAAACGCTACTGCGCCCGCGGGAAGGCGTTTTAAGTTAGGGGTGCTGTAGTAGGAAGTACATTTTTGCTTCTTATTTTTTTTGCGGGGGGGGGGGGGGGGGGGGGGGGGTCACTGCACAAGCTTCTTTAAAAAAACAAAAAACTCTTCATTTGGCATGAAGCCAAGCGTGTTATGATAATAAAACACCACAACAAAGCCATCTGACTAAGGGGTCACGTTTGTAACGTTTACTCAAGGAGCATACCTCTAATTTAGGCTGCATGAACACATATTCACCCCACAGGTACCATAACCAGTGGTGGAAAAAGTAAAAAAAAAAATCACTTAAGTATAAGTATCAGTACTGCAATGTAGAAGTACTCTATTACAAGTAAAAGTCCGTAATTCAAAATGTACTTGAGTAAAAGTACAAAAGTATTAGTAACAAAATGTACTTAAAGGAGGAGTTCACCCAAAAAAGTACTTATTTTCTATCAATTGCACACCCCATGAAGCCTTGAATTCATGGATTTATTTTTGTTTTCGTGGCATTCCTAAGCCAATAATTTGATGACCGGGTGTGTATCCAGTAGGAGACACAAATAATCTACTTTGTTTCTCCTACCGGATACATTAGCCGGTAGGAGACAGGAATCAAATTATTGGCTTAGGAATGCCACAAAAACAACAATAATTCCATGGATTCAAGGCTTCATGGGGTGTGCAATTGATAGAAAATAAGCACTTTTTTGGGTGAACTCCTCCTTTAAAGTACCAACAAATATATAAAAATGTATAAACATCTTTTGAAAATAGCAGATATACAAGCTCACAATGATGCGACGCATTGTGAGCTTGTAGATCGGCTAATGGCCGAAATGTACAGTATATAGGGCTGAAGTGGTTAAGTTGTATGTTTTGTAATCAAAATCTACAAAGTAACTAGTAACTAAAGTTTTCAAATAATTGTGTAGAGGAGTAAAAGTACAATAGATTAGAGTACAATAGATATACATTTCGGCCATTTGAAAATATACAATCTAAAAGCTCACAATGCGTCGCGATGCATTGCTTTTACTTTTACTCAAGTAACATTTTGAACACAGGCCTTTCACTTGTAACAGAGTATTTCTACATTGCAGTATTGATACTTTTACTTAACATGCTGACCAAAAAAAATGCTGCATTTTCAGTGGAAAATACAGCATTCATTTCGAGTATGAATGACAAGTAATGGGCTGACTCACAGGGGCATCTGAGGTCAGCTCCATAAGCTTTATAAATAAACTGACACGACTTGATAGACTGTTAATGGATGATATTAATAGTTCCATCAGTCTGCACCTCACCAACACACCCGCGGTTAAGCCACAGACCTGTGACTACTATCCCCAGACCTGTTCAAACGCAAACAAACGTCATTAGACCATGACATTTGTTACCATTTGTTTTATGCCTCCGTTTCCCAAACAGTGGGTCGGGACCCATTTTTGGCCTGCAAACCCATGCGTTTTTTATGGGTAAATAGCCCATTATTTATTATTATTATTAGTATCATTTCAAAATATATATAGGCCTATATGAAGCAGTGAAAGAAAGCTCACAATGTGTCGCATAGCTATGTGTTGTAGATTGGCTATTTTTGCTAGTTTGGATCCAGGGAAGACATGCAATTTCTCTTTTGGGTCTCAACAATCAAAAACGTTTGGGAACCCCTGTTTTATAGCTTGCGTATTGGGGGAAAAAAAGAGGGGGCCCAAGTATACTATAGACCCCCTGGGGGACTCCGGTAATGGACTCTAACGGGTCCATTTGGTTCCATTTGTACACTCTCAGAGTTAAATCAACATTGAGTTTACAATATAAATTGGGGTCCAAGAGATAGAAATGTCATTAAATGGGGGTCCGTAGCCTAATACATGTCAAACTGGGGGTCCTTGAAGTTAAAATGGTTGAGAATCACTGCTAGAGCTGTAAAAAAAAATCTTCTCTCATGGGGGTCCCTGGCATATCTTTTCTAATGGGGGTCCCCGGGCTAATAAGTGTCCATTTGGGGGTCCTTGACATGAAAAAGTTTGAGAACCACACTGGACTAGTGGACAGAGTGACATATAAATAAACAAAGCCTCATTATTATTCTTTGCATCGCTTCATGGCTCAAATAATGAACCGGAAATAAAACTGGACCAGCTATGTCCCCACATGGGCCAGGTCTGAAAAGATGGACTATTGTATCTAAACCACCCTGGGTCCAAGTTAGACGACTAAAAGCACTAAGGAGGATCCTGTTCAATGGTAAAAACAAACAAAAAAAACGATTATAGAGAGAGGGACTCTGTGTCCAGATGGGTTATAGGTCAAAAGGGTGAACCTAGACTAGACTATGAGCGTCGACCCTGTTTTTAGAAATCTACTAAACTAATAAATGCATTGCTGAATTGCTATGATTATTCAGTTCTTGGCCAAAGGATCAAATGAACATGCCCTCTGTGTTGGCCATGGCCAGAGTCATCAGCAGTGACACTTACTAGCTCATAAAACATGACAAGATGACACTGCACACACTCTCCTCAGGCTATTTTGGGGAAGAAAAAAAAATGATGATGTTGTCCGCTTGTTCAACTTCAATACGCTCTATTCACAGCAGCCATATTATGAAGACATTCACAGGTGTTACCAATGATACTAATGAAGGCTCTGTTCCATTCTGGTCAAACAGAGTCAGGGTGCTGATATTGTGCATGTTGGCCCACTGGAAACACTCTGTTACACCAGTGGGTCTACAGTTGGGACCCTCATGGGCTTCCAAATGGCCCCTTACAGGTGTGTAACTCTGAGAGTGTACAAATGGAACCAAATGGACCCGTAAGGGTCCATTTGGTTCCATTTGTTCACTCGCTTAGGAATGCAACAAAACTAAAAAATCCCCATGAATTCAAGTCTCCATGGGGTGTGTAATCGATATTGGGGGTGAACTATCCCTTTAACAAAAATGTGTATAGCATCACAATCATTTTAACCACTTTATCCATGTTTTATACGTTGGCTATTCAATAATAGCAGATATACAAGCTCACAGAGAGTAAGAAAATGTTTGAGAACCACTGCTCTAGCATGTAGCCTAATGATGGTATTTTTGTAACTATATATTCTATGTTTATGTGCTTCCAGCTCGGAGGTAGATGAGTGGTTCTCCGTGCTGTTTGACGCTCTGAAATATCGGCCGCATCGAGTGTTCGACACAGAGGTAGAGTAACTCACCTCACCTCTGACAGCCACACACACACGCACGCACGCACGCACGCACGCACACACACACACACACACACACACACACACACACACACACACACACTGACTGGGCTGAAGTGGTTAATGTATGTTTCATAATGTAATGTATTTATATCTGAAAAGTAACTAGTAACTAAAGTGTTCAAATAATTGTAGTGGAGTAAAAGTAATTGTTTTGCCTCTGAGATGTAGTGGAGTAGAAGTAAAAGTATTGGAAATTGGAAATACTCAAGTAAAGTACAAATACCTCAACATCTTACTTAAGTACAGTACTTAGTTACTTTCCACCACTGCTCGCACACACACACTCGCGCGCGCACACACACACACACACACACACACACACACACACACACACACACACACACACACACACACACACACACACACACACACACACACACACACACACACACACACACACACACACACACTGTGAATCCTGAAAAGTAACAGTTTTGGACATTATGAGGTTTCCACCAGACAGATACTTTATGCTGTCATACTGGTGCGCTCATGCAGTGGTGGAAAAGTAACTAAGTACGTGTACTCAAGTACTGTACACAAATTGGAGTACAATTATCTTTACTTGAGTAGATTTTCCACTTTCAATATACTATCCAGAACCTCTCGGAGGCAAATATTGTACTTTTTTTTACTGCACTATAATTGTTTGACAGCTTTAGTTATTAGTTGCAGATTTAGAATTCAAATTACAAAATGTACATTAACCACTTTATCCCTGTACTTTGGCTAGCTGATCTTATCATATTAAGTTATTTAAAAAAAAAGATTTGCCGTTTTCTTTTTTTATAGTACTTTTAGTTTTGGTACCTTAGATAAATGACTTATTTTCTATCAATTACACACCCCATGAAGCCTTGAATTCATGGAGGTTTTTTTTTGCATTCCTTTGTCAATCATTTGATGACCGGCGGAAAGATGCTAATGTATCCGGTAGGAGACACAAAGTTGACACTGCCACTCATCAAATGATTGGCTCAGCAATGCGACAAAAACAAAAAAATCTCCATGAATTCAACGCTCCATGAAGTGTGTAATCGATAGAAAAAAAGTCATTTTGTGGCTGAACTATCCCTTTAAGTATATGTTGACGCCAATGCTTTAGTACTTTCACTGAAGTAAGAAAGTTGAATACAGTACTTTTACGCAATATTCCATCATTGTGGTTATCTGAGTACTTATTTTTTACCACCAGTGTCCTCAGTTCACCTGTGAGTCACCTGCAGTAACACACAAAGGCTTGATATATAATGTTGTTGAGTTGCTTTCATGTAGATATGAATGTAGTGTCATGACTTCATTTAAACCCCCCCTCTCTCTCTCTCTCTCTCTCTCTCTCGCCACAGGACTCCAGTGACGCGTGTTTGCCGGCCGCTGAGGTAAACATATCTCTGTTCAGCTAACCTTCCTCCCAACCTGTCTGACCAGCCCCACAGCCAGTCCCACAGCCAGTCCCACAGCCAGCCACTGCTAGCTGCTTTCATCCATGGAAATACACTGAGAACACACCGCTTCTCAACCTCTGGTCCAGGGACCCCCGAGGGGTCCCAAAATGGTGCCCTTACGGGTCTGTAACTCTGACAGTGTGCAAATGGAACCAAATGGACCCTTACATGTCTGTAACTCTGAGAGTGTACACATGGAACCAAACGCACTTTACGGGTCTGTAACTCTGAGAGTGTACACATGAAACCAAATGGACCCTTACGGGTCTGTAACTCTGAGAGTGTACACATGGAACCAAATGGACCCTTACGGGTCTGTAACTCTGAGAGTGTACAAATGGAACCAAATGGACCCTTACGGGTCTGTAACTCTGAGAGTGTACAAATGGAACCAAATGGACCCTTACATGTCTGTAACTCTGAGAGTGTACAAATGGAACCAAACGGACCCATACAGGTCTGTAACTCTGAGGGTGTACACATGAAACCAGATTGACCCTTACAGGTCTGTAACTCTGATTCCAATGTCCAATGAACAATGAGGATTTCACAGTGTGGATTGTGGATTGTCCCAAACATTGTAAAAGTAATTTCCATTTGATTACACTCGCAGATGTTACAGACCTGGAAGGGGGGGGGGGGGGGGCATTTGGACCCCTGCTGTCCATGCCAATTAAGGACCCTCAAATAGCCATAGCCTTCGGCTAACGTATAAATGGATCAAGTGGTTAATATGATTGTGATGCTGTATTAACTATAGCTGAGGTCTCTCGGTTCGCCTCCCTCCCGGTCCGCCCAGTCTATCTGTGTGTCGAAGTGCCCCTGAGCCAGACACTTAACCCCTAACTGCTCCCCGGGGCGTTGTATTAACCCTTGGTTTCCACTACTCCTAAAGGTTAGGTCAAACGCAGAGGTCATGTATGTGCAAATGCACAGTGGAAAAAAATCCCCCAAAGAGGTGAGGACTAAATGATCATTTACTAATCTTATTATGAATTTAATTTGAATTGAAATTCTATTTTATTTTATATAAATTCCCACCACACACACACACACACACACACACAAACAAACAAACAAACATGATAGCGTGTAAATAGCGTACCACAACACTGTGTACCTGTCAAGATAAGACATGTCCTCCTTAAGCCTGATTTATAGCGGTCTTGCGCGTATCTCACAATTAGCCAATCTACGGTTTCACAATTGTAGATCGTCAATTTTTGGTGTGCGACACTGGTGCGCATCTACAGCAATTATAGCTCGGGTCGGGACTTAGAAATGAGGGGCTCATTTTGACCTTGTCCTTGAATGTAAACTTGTGCTTTGACCTTTTTGACCCCATAAGTTAATCATCTCTACGTTGCAGCATACCAATCAGTCATTATCGATCATAGACATGATTCTACCTTAATCCATTGCATTACTGAGAGGACTACTTTTAGTTACTTTAGATTTGCTTAGCATTACATAGTCGCATTATATTATAATAATCGTAGTAAAGTAAAGTAGTGCTGGTATTTACAGGCACTATCAACCACTTTCTAATAAATGCATTCATTAATGTTGACCCTCTTGCTGGCTGAGCCACCAAGGAACCCCAAGTTTGAATCAAGATTCCAGAGTTGTTATTGGTCACATGCTCACAGTGAAATGTTGGGGTGAGAAGACCGCTCCACACTGTGCTAACAAATGTCCACTATATGCACGTATAGCGGCGGAGCAGCGCTGACTCGGGAGGTAGAGCAGCCGCTTGGGGATCCGAGGGATCCCAGTTCGATTCCCAGGCTAGCACTGTCCTTGAGCAAGACACTGAACCCCTAACTGCTCCTAATGAGCAGGTTGGTGCCTTGCATGCATGGTTTCCTCCGCCGTCGGTGTGTGTGTGTGTGTGTGTGTGTGTGTGTGTGTGTGTGTGTGTGTGTGTGTGTGTGTGTGTGTGTGTGTGTGTGTGAAATGGGTGTAATGAACATCGTGAAGAGCTTTGGATAAAGGCGACATAGAAATCAATGTGTTTATCGGAGGGGGTTTCGGGGCCCACCAGTGGTTGGGTATTGCGTGGGTGAAAGCCTTTCTCTCTCCCTCTCTCTCTCCCTCTCTCCCTCTCTCTCTCCACCCTCTCCCTCTCTCTCACTGAGAGTGAAGTCAGCCCGACTTCACTCACAACAGAAACCGTTGCCTATAAAAAGGGGATATGTCCATATTCGGGAATCCACGATTTGCGCGGACGTCGGGGATCTCCGCATCCAGAGCATAATATTCTGGGAAAACAGACAAACCCATGTTGCAGCCCCCACCCCTCCCACCCCCACCATAAAAAAACAAGCATGTTATATTGTGTGGTGACAGTTCTGAGCATGATCTACAGTACAGTATGTATACTGTATCTAACTGAGTGGGTTGTGATTTCAATGTGTTCGTTCATTAATGAGTTTCCTTTGTGTGTTTTTTGTGTGTTTCCTCCCCCCCCAGGCTGATGTAATGAAGCAGCGCTCCATGTCGGACCCTCCTCCCAGCACACGCTGCAGGTCCATGTCGGAACCCGGACAGGTGCGAAAGGCTCATTGGCTCTTTGTTGAGCTGGTCTTATCATTTAGAATGCAGTCGGACATTGGCTCTCAAACGTTTTCTAGTCAAGGACCCCCAAATGTATGTGCATTTGGTCGCGGACCCCCGTCTGAAAATGTTTTGTACCAAAAAATATGTTCAAAAAGCTTGCAGTGGGCACAAAGTGACGCTCTGTGAGCTTGCACATCTGCAATTTTTTAATAGCCAATGTATAAGTGATTAAAATTGTGATGCTGTATTAACACATTTTGCTAAGGAACCCCTGGTATTAACAGTATAACCACTTTTCTCATATACATACTGCAGCTGTTTGAAAATAGCCTATCTACAAGCTCACAGCATGTCACATTGTGAGCTTGTAGATTGAGATCGGACGCACTTTTCCGTTGCACAAACATACAAACGATTCCCGACTTTGTTTGCCTGAGTGATGAAGGATTTTAATGCGGGTCTTATACTGCAGGGGTCTTCAACAGGGGGTCCGGGACCCCTAGGGGGTCCTCAGAGTTACTACAGGGGGTCCGCCAAATCTTTGTGTGATGTGATTATTTTTTTCTTTTAAAATTTTTATCCCACGATTTTGTAACCCTATTTTTTTTTTACCTTAACCACTTGGATCCTAGCATCCCTTTTCTGAGGAGAACTTTAGCCAAAAAATAGCAGATCTACAAGCTCACAACGCCTTGTAGATCGGCTATTTTTTGGCAAAGAGGTGTTTGGTGTAGAGGGAAAACGGAGCAGACCAAGTAAACAAAAACAGTTAAATCTGAAAACACAATTTGTATACAATATAGAGGGGGTCCCTGCTTCATCTCTCTGTCAGCTAGGGGGTCCTTGGCCTGAAAACGTTGAAGACCCCTGTTATACAGTGTTGTACATTCATATTATAAACCAATGGTTCTCAAACTGTTTTGTGTCAAGGACCCCCACATTGATATGTATTTGGCTGCAGACCCCCAACTGAAAAGGCTTTGTGCCAGGGACCCCCAGAAGAGAAGATTTATGTTAAAAAAAAATATCAAAATGATAAAAGAAATAGCATTTTTGTGAAGAATGTATAGCAAAAACAACACATTTTGAATAGATTTTTGAACACATAAATGGATATAATGGTTAAAATGATAGTGATAACTACTTTAGCTGGGGACCCCCTGGAACCCCCTGGGACCCCCATAAAAAAAAAATCAATGTTCAAAAATAGCAGATGTACAAGCTCGAGCTTGTAGATCTGCTATTTGTTTTATAGCCAACGTATAAAACTTGTAGATGAAGTGGTTACAATTGTGATGCTGTATTAACTTTTTTTTTTCTAGGGGACCCCAAGGACCCCTGGGGGTCCCTGGACCACACTTAAGGAGTTGAAATGAGATGTTCATTTGTCAAATATATTGTGTTTTTGTTGGCAGGGATCAGAACTCCCCAGAAGACCCTCCTCAGAGCCTGTGGATCTCTACGACTACCCCAGATCCTACCTCAAAGGCCTCAAGTTAGGCCTATGGGTAAGGAACAGTAAAGAAACATGCATACATAAAAGCAGTGGTGTAAAGTAACTAGGTACATTTACTCAAGTACTGTACTTTGAGGTTGTTTTTTTTTACTTTACTGGAGTATTTAAAAATGTCAATACTTTTGCTTCTACTTCATCTCAAGGGCAAATATTGTTTTACTCCACTACAATTATTTGAAAACTTTAGTTACTAGTTACTTTTAGATTATTATTATTATTAGATTTAGATTATTATTACAAAACATACATTAACCACTTTAGCCTTATATATACATTTCGGCCATTTGAATTTGAAAATAGCCGATCTAC
Source organism: Gymnoscopelus microlampas (assembly GCF_963454915.1). NCBI lineage: Eukaryota > Metazoa > Chordata > Actinopteri > Myctophiformes > Myctophidae > Gymnoscopelus > Gymnoscopelus microlampas. Next base: position 2,952,378 of record NC_139951.1, read on the forward strand.
AAGCTCACAATGCGTCGCATCGCGGCGCTTTGTGAGCTTGTAGATCTGCTATTTTCAAAAGATTTGTATACATTGTATACATTTGAAAACTTGTGAAACGGGACATTCTGCATAATGCGTACTTTCTACTTTTGGTACTTTAAGTACATTTTGATGCCAATACTTTTGTACTTTTATTTTAAAAAATAGCAAAAGTAGCAGACCTACAAGCTCAAAGTGAGCTCGTAGATCTGCTACTTTTGTGTGAGGTATGATCAGGTATTTATGAAAAAACACAACAAGTTCAAATATGGAGATAAGAGGTTTCTCCCCGACGATATTAAAACTCTATAATTGATTGATTGAGTGTTGCTGTGTCCTGCAGAAAAGGGATCCGTTTGATGACGAAACTCCGGGCACCAGTGAAGAGAACGACTACATGAAGATGGAGGCAGTGTGAGTGTCTCTTCCTCTCACACAGTGTGTGTAGATTGGATCATATATCAAATGACATAAATATGAATACATAAACATAACGTTTCAAAGAGATGTTTTTTTATCCGTTCCTTCCCTCTCCCGATGGAGAGAGGTACAACGATAACGGTTATGGTGTTTTATAGGTGTCCATGCACAATAATGACCTGTCCTATTAGTAGACTACTAAGTATTTTTCAAAAATAGCCAAAGAAATCTTAAAATGAAATGACGCAGATGCTTCCCGGGTCTTAATGGATTCAAGTCATGAGCATAAAGTGGGCTAGCTCCCTGTACTGTGGGCTACGCTAACTGTACTTAACGGAAAAGAACAGTAACAGCTGGTGCCTAAGTCACGTTTTGGCACCAAACTCCAACCAACACTCTTGTCATGTGTGACCCGCAGACACACTCTGTGGTGCCGTGACCTTCACGGTGAATTACAGCCTGCATGGCTTTGACATGTCCAACCATGTTTGCTCGGCCTTTTACATGCGTGTATTCATGTGTTTGCTGTCTCCTCTGTGTGTCCGTAATAGATATGAAGACATAAAGGAGGGGGACAGAGACACTCAGATGTTGTGAGTATATTTTATTTTATTAGATTTGTATTCTGTCAAATGTGTACAAGTATAATCAAACCCAGGAAAATGCATTAAAGCATAATTTAATCACTTGTTTCCAATGTGGTTCTGCAGCATAACTAAAAATACATTTTAGTTTATTTATTAGTTTATTTGCAGCTGACAGTTACCTGCTTTTAATAATAGGAAAGTAAATCAATGTAATTAAAAAAAAACGGCAACGAGCCACCTTCATTTGGTGTTTCAAAGTTCTATTAATCACTGTCACATGTGGAAACAAAAGTAGGCCTTGTTTGTCTGACCCTTCGTGTGTGTGTGTGTGTGTGTGTGTGTGTGTGTGTGTGTGTGTGTGTGTGTGTGTGTGTGTGTGTGTGTGTGTGTGTGTGTGTGTGTGTGTGTGTGTGTGTGTGTGTGTGTGTGTGTGTGTGTGTGTATAGGGACATTGAAGTCAAAGATTTTACGGAGGGAGGAAGCCTGGTCAAGTCTATAACCAAAGTCTACGACAGGCTCAAAACCCAGATGTCAACTGAGACGTTAAACACTGGAGAAAGGTACAATAATCATGAACTGTTGGTCACGTGCCTTTGTACACACACACACACACACACACACACACACACACACACACACACACACACACACACACACACACACACACACACACACACACACACACACTCACACACACACACACACACACACACGTTTTTTGGTTAAAAAGGTTAAAGTACTTTATTCTGATAGTAATCATTGCTACAGAGTGTTTGTTCGGTCACAGGGGGGTCTCTCCAGCTCTTTAGTAAACAGAATATAGTATATTTTCAGGTAGGTGACACATTTTAAGCCAATCAGGAGAGGGCACTGAAAATGCATTTTCTGTTTAATAAAGAGCTGGAGAGACATGGGAGACTCCTTTTACTGAACAAACACTCTATAGCAAAGAGTACTATCACAATATAGAGCTATTTAACACTTATTTTAACCAAAGTAAATCACTTACCCTACCCTTTTGAGTATCTGTTACTTTATTGTTCTTTTACTAAATGATTTATGTTTTGGAAGCTTATGACTTTCACTCAACTATTATATAAGACAAATATGTACTTTTGACTCCACTACATTTCTAGGAAGGGAGCAATTGCGTTATGTATTAACCACTTTAAACTGTCTTTCAAAAATAGTGAAAATAGCAGATGTATAAGCTCACAACAAGTTACATTGTGATGTGTGTTGTGAACTGGGGAGCTCACAAAAGCCTGAGTCGCCGGTAAAATTATAAAAGCATGTATTTTTTGAATACTTCAATATCACCTTATTAAACTAATGGCCTAAGTCATTTTTTCAAGGTTTTCAGGAAAAATAAAAAACTGATCCAGAACAAAACTATATGATATTTCTTAATCATTTCACCCAAAATGTTTATAACAAATTATGACTATTTAAATAGAAATAACACTGTCTGTCAGTTATGTAACATAAGAGATTGAAATAGGTTTAAATAGGATTAAATCTGACTTAGGCCAAAATAAAAAGCAAAACAAATTACAAAATGGCCTAAATCAGTAAATAATTTGGCTTAAGTCACAAAAACATGTGACTTAGGCCAAACAAAAGGCCTATTTTGTCCTAAGTCACACTAGGGAGTTAGGCCATTATACTAAAAGGGGCGTGTTTTATACTAAAAGGGGCATGAACAGCATGATCCTTTTCAATTAGGAGTTGGGCGATTTTACCAGAGGTGGCCAGTGTCATGAGGAGCTGATTTAGGCAAAAATATAATTTCCTCAAAAAATGACTTAGGCCATTAGTTTAATAAGGTGACGATATTAGTTTTAAAGCAAGTAAATACTCCACTACTTTAAGTCAAGTTCAAATTTGACCGAGCAACTTTTACTTGTAGTTGAGTATCATTTGACCATGAGTATCTATATTTTGACTCGAGCACTGGGGTTGAGTACTTGTCCAAACAATGTTAAAGGTAGGGTATGTGATATTTTTTGGATAGAACAAAGCAGTTTTTTGTTAAAAGGTTAAAGCTCCATTGTGATTGGCATTGCTTCAGAGTGTTTGTTCACTAACAGGAGTCTCCCTGTCTCTCCAGCTCTATAGTAAACAGCAAATGCATTTTCAGGTAGGTGACACACTTTCAGCCAATCAGTACCCATTTATCAACTTCATTTGTATAGTGTTCCAGTTCCAATTTTGTTCTGCTCATTTATTTGTGTCATCACTTCCAATTTCACTTGTTTAATCTGTATCCTGACTGAGTTCTCGATCCTGATTGGATTAAATTGGTATCCCGACCTCAAAATGCATTTTCTGTTCAATAAAGAGCTGGAGAGACATGGAGACTCCTCCCACTGAACAAACACTCTATAGCAATGAGCACTATCAGAATATAGAGCTATTTAACACTTATGTTAGCCAAAGAAAATCACTTACCCTACCTTTAATGTCTCTTAATAGTGCATGGCTTTAGCCTTGCATGCGTTGGCACGTGTGACTATATTTTAGCCTGCTTGTTGAGCCAGTGCCTCTTCGCTTGAGCGACACTAGTCTGTGTCCTAGATACCAAAATAGCTGCAGTCACCTAAACCAACAACCACAGTATATACTGTTGCTTCCTCTGGCTCAAATACCTGGACTGACGACAATTACTGAGCTGGTTTCTGCAGAGCCTGTCAACAGACAACAGGCTGCTTATACGACCGGTTTGGCGTTCCGCCGCTGTTGTTTGCACTTTTACCTCGCATATCCGTTTCAGGTCATTTTGTTACACTTAAAGGAGTTGTTCACCCAAAAAATGACTTATTTTCTATCAATTACACACCCCAAGAAGCATTGAATTCATGGAGATTTGTTTTGTTTTTGTCGCATTGCTGAGCCAATAATTTGATGACCGGGTGTATTTCCGGTAGGCTCAGGAATGCGACAAAAACTAAAAAAAGAATCCATTAATTGAAGGCTTCGTGGGGTGTGTAATTGATTTTTTGGGGGTGAACTACTCCTTTAAACACGATTCCCCGCAGGGCCATATGGTCACGGTGCAGACTGATTTGAACCCAAATGCAAAACCACGGCAAACAGAGCAGATTTCAAAGCATTTAACTCTTTCAGTGCCATACTTATTTGTGGCTGCGTGCAGCCACCGCCAGCGATCTTTCGATTTTCTTACCTTTTCAAGTAGTCACAGAATATGTATCTCCAGTATGATTGATCCCCTGATGGTAGAATAGATAATCACGGGAGGTTACACTGTGCTTCCGCGAAAAATAAAAAAAAATGTCATTGTGACCTACCGTTCGCTTGTTGGCCGTTGAAAATAGCATCTCTCGTCAAACATACATAAAATAAATAAAGTACATTTTGTTCCTTATATAATCATAGATACAGTAGATACTGTAGATACAGTAGCTACTGTAGATAGATAGACACTTGGGTTACAGTGTCCTCACTTCATTCATTCATTTGAAAACTTGAAAAGGGGCATTCCGCATAATGAGTACTTTTACTTTTGATACTTTTTGATACTACATATTGTATGAAATTGTGTTTCAGATTATTTATTTTTGTTTACTTGGTCTGCTCTTTTTTCCCTCTACACCTATATCTCTTTGCCAAAAATAGCCGTTGTGAGCTTGTAGATCTGCTATTTTTGGCTAAAGTTCACCTCAGAAAAGGGATGCTAGGGTTCAAGTGGTTAAGGTAAAAAAAATAATAATAATAATCATATCACACAAAGATTTGGCGGACCCCCTGTAGTAACTCTGAGGACCCCCTAGGGGTCCCGGACCCCCTGTTGAAGACACCTGCCTTACAGTATACGATATATACAATATCACTGTAGCGAAGGATCAGCCGGCTCATATTTCTGCAGACCGTTGCAGGAGTCAAGACAATGGAAAGCCAGAGCAGGGCCTAATAACAGGTTCCATGTTATCAGCCGTTAATTTGTCAGACTCCAGTGTTTATAATGAAGCTTGGCACACATCTCATGGCACGTGTCACCTCAACACAGTCCTGCCAACAAGATAGCGCCCAGGGCATTCGTTGTGGGAAAAATAAAGAGCCTTTATTTGCAGCAGGTGTAAAGTAACTAAGTACATTTATTCCAGTACTGTCACTTAAGTGCAGTTTTGAGGTACGCTTACTTTACTGGAGTAAATTTCCAGTTTTCACCACTACTTCTACTCCACTGCATCGCAGAGGCAAATATTGTACTTTTACTCCACTACGATTATATGGAAACTTTTGTTACTAGTTACTTTGCAGATATAAATTATTATATTATAAAACATGCATTTACCACTTCAGCCCTACTTTATGCATAGGCTATTTGAAAATAGCCGATCTACAAGCTCACAACGTGTCGCAATGCGACGCGTTGTGAGCTTGTAAATCTGCTATTTTCAAACATTTTAGTGCTTTTACTTTTGTTACTTTAAGTATATTTTGATGCCAATACTTTTGTACTTTTTCACAAGTACATTTTGAATTCCGGACTTCTACTTGTAACAGAGTATTTCTATATTGCAGTATTGATACTTTTACTTAAGTAAAACATACTTTTTCCACCACTGGCGTGCGCAGAACGGGTTTGATTGACAGCTTCCTCACAAACTCCATGTTGTGTTTAGTTGAGCTAAAGTTCACCTTGTTATCCTGCTGCTCCATTATGTATTTAAGGCATCCTAAAACTGTCAGCTTAAAGCTCCACCCAGACTCAAGCTTGTCAAAACAGGGTTACAAAGTTCCACCTTAAGGACAACAATAAGAATAACAACAACTATTCCAGGGGGTCCCCGGCAAAAGTAGTTAGCATATAGCATCACAATCATTTCAACCACTTTATCCATTTATACATTGGCTATTCAAAAACAGCAGATGTGCAAGCTCACAGCTACAGCCTCAGAGCTCACAGAGGGCTTATACATATCTCACAGAGAAATCTGCTATTTTTCAAATTTTAAAAAAATATATCGAAAATGTTAGAAAATGTTGAATCATTTTTATTTTTTACATAAATCTTCTCTTCTGGAGGGGGGGTCCCCTGGCACAAAACTTTTTCCGATGGGGGGTCCGCAGATACGTATCAATTTGGGGAGGTCCTTGGCGTGAACATTTTATTTATTTATAAGGCCTTGTGTGGAAAGCTTCCTTTGTACCTATACTCACTTCTGAAACCTCAGGTTACAGGTTATTCAACACGTTCACAAACAGCAAACACACATTAGATATACCAGTCCGCGTAAGAGCAGTGAACAAGGAAAAACTGCTTTCATGTATTATGCTCCACACAAATGGAACAAACTTCAGGATTCTCTGAAACTTGTGTGTATTGTATTGTATATGCTGTCATCAGGGCGTCCTCGAAAAAGAGAGCTTGCTCTCAACGGGCTTCCCTGAATAAATAAAGGAAAAAGAAAGAAAAAGTTTGAGAAGCACTGGTTTAACCCATTAGTACCAGGAATGCATCGCTGTCATTTTAGATTTTCATTGAAAAATCATGAAAATGTGTGCAAATCCTTGAATATATATATATATATATATATATATATATTATTATTATTATTTTTTTTTTAAGCGAGCCTTTGTAACTCAAATCTTTGCTTCTGGAGGTCCCTGGAACAAAATATGTTACAAATGTTCACTTTGAAAAATATATTTTCAAAGATTTTCAAAAATAGCAGATCTACAAGCTCGTGCCGCGCTACGAGCTTGTAGATCGCCTATAAAATATAAAATGACACAGATCCCATTAAGACCGGTTCCCCGGTGTTAATGGGTTAACGAACGTCAATCGATCATTTTTGTGGTCGTTTTTTTCTTCCAGGGATGAGCTCATCGAAGAGTTCCTGACAGACAGCAGTTGTCCCAGGGAGAACGGAGCCGTCTCCCCTGCAGAGAGAAGTAAACACGTCGCCAACACCTTGGAAAAACACTGCTCCATGGACAGGTGAGCATCACCAGCAGGTTGGATGTTTTTCTAGAGCATTCCATTGTGGGGATTTCAAGGAACGTGTTTTTTTTTAAGTCAAGTACAAAATGGAATGTGAGAAAATATTATCTCTAAAGTAACGAGAGGGACCTTGTCATCTCAAGTGGATGATGGGGGTGCGGCGGACAGTAACGGAGTACATTTACTTGAGTAGCCTACTACTGTACTTAAGCTCACATTTTGAGTATCGGTACCATACTGTACTTGAGTACAGTATGGTACCGACTTGAGATTTCCAAAAAAATGCACACATTTTCATGAGTTGAAAACACATTTTTCAAAAATAACTTCATGAATAAAATTCCCTAAATTAGAAAACAGTAGTGAAAATAACAGATCTGCAAACTGCACTAGACCTCCTCCTTTTTGCCTCTGCCCCAAATCTCTTTACCAAAACATATCCGTTCTACAAGCTCACAACACGTTGTACCACACAACGCAGTGCGAGGCATTGGGAGCTTGTAGATCGGCTATTTTCCCAGAATAAGGTCGCCATGTGGTTATGAACTGCAACATCCAATTTGAGTTGTTTTTTTTCCTTTCCATTCCAAGCATTGTCAACATGGCCCCAGAAGAGAAAGACATTGATGTCAACCGGGCCGATTTGAAGAAACACCTAACGCTGACAGAGATGGATGGTAAACCATGGTATGTACAGAACATAAAGTCTCTAATAGGCTGGGAGCGCTGACACCTCTCCAGGAATAGAGGCCTTTCACAGAATTCTCAGAATGCCCATTCATGTTGGAATACACAACGGTTGCAAATTAGGTGCAAAACCATACTTGCTATGTGTTGATACGTGACATACTGCACATACAGTATCGACATAATGGTAATAATTACATTTCAATTGTATAAAAGTGTCAAATTACAACAAGTTGTCTCAAGACACTTTACATGTAGAGCAGAGACCCGACAGTCCCACCCTGAGCAAGCAATTTTGTGACAGTGGCAATGTCAGGCAGACCCTAGGCTCTAGAGTGGGGGGCTTCTGCCTCGACCGTAGAGTTCTGGCTACGCCACTGAGTACTTGCGGAGGGCGGCTGTGGCTCAGGAGGTAGAGCAGGTCATCCAATTATCCGTGGGTCGGCGGTTCGAATCCCGGTTCGAATCCCGCTCGTTGCGATGCGACGCGTTGTGAGCTTGTAGATCTGCTATTTTCAAATAGCCTATGTATAAAATAGGGCTAAAGTGATCAATGTACTGTATGTTTTATAATAATAATACTTTTATAATATAATAATAATAATTTATATCTGAAAAGTAACTAGTAACTAAGTTTTTAAATAATTGTAGTGGAGTAAAAGTGCAATTTTTGCCTCTGAATGTAGTGGAGTAGAAGTAAAAGTATTGGAAATTGGAAATGCTGAAGTAAAGTACAAATACCTCAACATCTTATTAAGTGCAGTACTTAAGTAAATGTACTTAGTTACTTTCCACCACTGGTTTGTGTTGATCTATGCATTGTGTGTGTGGCAGTGTGTTCATCTATGCATTGTGTGTGTGGCAGTGTGTTCATCTATGCATTGTGTGTGTGGCAGTGTGTTCATCTCTGCATTGTGTGTGTGGCAGTGTGTTCATCTATGCATTGTGTGTGTGGCAGTGTGTTCATCTATGCATTGTGTGTGTGGCAGTGTGTTCATCTACAGTATGCATTGTGTGTGTTGCAGTGTGTCTGGGTGGACGGGCCAGCCTCAGACCATGTGTCTGTTCCACAAGGGAGACCAGATCCTGGCCATTAACGATCTACACACCTGCAGCGTGGGCGACTTCCACAACTACCTGAGTAAACTACTAAAGAACGACGTACGTTCAAAAAAGAAAGCCATGCATGCACCTGCACACGTTACAATCCTAATTTACAATAGGCTCTATGCACAGCAGCCATATTATCACCTCCTTCCCTGGTGTTACCAATGATACTGAAGGGTCTGTTCCATTTCGTGTAGCACAGTGGTTTCCACGACCCCCATAACTCTGAGAGTGTACAAATGGAACCAAATGAACCCATAAGGGTCCATTTGGTTCCATTTGTACAGGGGCCATTTGGAAGCCCATGAGGGTCCCTGGACCCCAAATGTAGACCCACTGGTGTAACAGAGTGTTTCCAGTGAACCAACAACCAACACAACCAACACAATATCAGCACCCTGACCAGACGCGTCGCTAGGTCTCTACTAGGTCGGGGGCTTAGCCCCGCAGGCAACGGGCACATGCACGCGCGCGCAGCGCGTGTGCATGTGCCCCTCCTCCCGCGCGCGCGGTTTTAGGGTTAGGGGTAGGGTTAGGTTAGGGTGATAGATATATAATTCAAAAAAAAAATTTTTTTTTTTATTTTTTCATTTTTTTTTATTGGTGGCTTTGGACAAAACATTGGTGGCTATAGCCACCGAAGCCCACCCCTAACGACGCCACTGACCCTGACTCTGTTTGACCAGAATGGAACAGAGCCTTCATTAGTATCATTGGTAACACCTGTGAATGTCTTCATAATATGGCTGCTGTGAATAGAGCCTATTTAGGCATTTATCTGATGCTTTCATCTAGAGCAACTTAAAAAGTGCGAAAACTAATGTCTAGATGTCATGAACACTAGTCGACAAAAGACCAATCTGGGAACCTATCCGTTTAACCCATTAAGACCGGGAACGCATCTGTGTCACTTTAGATTTATTTGGCTATTCAAAAGATATATGAGCTTGTAGATCTGCTGTTTATGGAAAAATCATGAAAATGTGAGAAAATTTGAATATATATATATATACATTTTTTGCAAAAATGTTAACGATTAAAAAAACTGATTTGCAAGCTCAGCCCGGCACTCGGTGCCGTGCAATGATCTTGTATATCTGCTAATTTTTTTGTCGGTTTGGCCCCTCCCCTGTCTCAGTCCACTTCCTCCCGGGTGCTTCTGGGTTTATTCCTACTAACAACATTACGTTTAAGGCAATGGTGCTGCTGGCAGATTCTGCTGAAGCAGAATTTACAAAAGACAGAGTAAATAGCCACATATTAAGTAAAGTGCAAAGAGAAAACAAAATGTGGCCTGGTTCCAGACCATAGACCGCGCCTCTCTTGGTCTGGTGTTGTAAATGTGAACCTATGATTTATGAGAGTCGGAGGTGGGGGTGGGGATCCCTTGTGATTGGTTTAGGGAAATTCTAATCCCCTCCCCCTTGTAATCGCCTACACTGGAGCCATTGTCAGACTGAAGCTCCACGCAGCTTCAGTCTGATAATCAGGTCAAACCAAATGTGCATCAAAGAAACTAAGGGTAATATTGGTCTGACTGTTAAAAACATGTCTGTGTTTTCAGGTGAAGATCACGATCTTGCGTTTGCCGGGATGCCAGCCTTTGCACTCAGTCAACTGTCTATGCAGTGATCGGTGAAGCCGTCCTGATTGGTCCATTGTCCCGTTGGAAACGGTCCAGCTGGATCCTGCTTGAAAGAGGGTGTCATCAGCGGCCTGCTTGGACCGTGGTTTGCATCGATCCAGCCTGTCTCATCAGCAGCAACACTTCTCTAGTTCAACCAGATTTGAAAGTTGTGAAATGTAGCTTTCTTTTTCAAGAACGCACTGTAACGTACCAATACTTAAATGTTCATGGGTGTTCAAAGCACATTGTTTCCGTTGAGTGAAGTGTTTCGCAACAACGACTCGATGTAACAATGATAATGCAGTTTCCAGTATGAATGGTTCCATCTGTGAGTAATGTCTTTCGGTAAGCGCTTTATCTTTTAACATTCCAAAACAAATAGCTGTGGGCAGCACAAGGTAACATAGTAAATGAAAAGGCTGATTCATCGTAATGGACATGCAGCAATACTTCCTCATAATTGCTGTAGCCAGTGATGCAATAGCAGACACGTTCGGAACGGATGGTAAGACGATATGTCGTGTGTACCTTTTCTTTCTTTTTTTTAAAACCTTTATATATCCAGGGTTGGTTCGCTGAGCATGAACGCTCTCTTTTTCAGAAACACCCTGACACAGTTGCACACATTCACTGCCGAGCACAGCCCAGTACAACCAGTGTAATACTGTTGTACTGGGAGCTGACCAGTACAACCACAGTCTGATACTGTTGTACTGGGAGCTGACCAGTACAACCACAGTCTGATTCTGTTGTACTGGGAGCTGACCAGTACAACCACAGTCTGATACTGTTGTACTGGGAGCTGTCCAGTACAACCACAGTCTGATACTGTTGTACTGGGAGCTGTCCAGTACAACCACAGTCTGATACTGTTGGTTACTGAGCAGCTCCCCTGGAGCATTTAGGGGTTAAATGTTTGCTCAAGGACACTTCAGCGTTTTTTTACTCTTGTGTACTTGTAAGATGTAACAAAAAGATCCTTAATCTTTATTCTCTAACTTTTGGGCTACTGCTGCCCCCTGCTGTAAGCAAACAGTACAGATATAAGCTTTGTTACTAGAGAATACACTAGATTTGAGATCCTGGCAGTGGAGGTTCTTGGTTTGATCCCCGACTCCTCCTGGCTGTGTGTGTCGAAGTGTCCTTGAGCAAGACACTCTGCTCCTGATTGAGCAGGCTGGTGCCTTGCATGGTTTCCGCCGCCGTCAGTGTGGGTGAACGTAAAGCGCTATTTATATAAAAGTGTCTTTTACCACCCTCTCTCAGCTTAGAATTAATTCAAATGAATAAAGATGTTCATTCATAAAGTAGATTAAAATGAGCCAGGTTCATGTGTAAGTGCAGAATTATAACTTAGGCTACTACTTTACTACTTATTACTAGTAGTACCTTACCTGTATTATAACGTTTTATTTGTATCTTTTCTTACCCACTTGTATTATATTTTGTACTATAGATGTTGAACATTGTACTTTTAGCACGGTCTGGTGGAGGCTGCTGCTGCACCAACATTTTACTGCTCATACATGTATGAATATGTGACAAATAAAGTCTTTGACATTGAAATTTCAAATGCTGAATTATTGGTTCCCTAACAACAGGCTGTTGCTGTCGTGCAGAAACATCTTATATCCATATTTTCACTTTTTAGCCTATGTTTTCTTTTTCTTTTGTAAATTAACGCCCTGTTTCATCATACTACGACTGCACACAAAAGTAGCGTTTTGAGCTTGTAGATCTGCTATGTTTGCCATTTCTGAAAACGGTAATGGACATATGAGGTTTCCAACCGACAGCAACGATATTTTGGTCAGAGCAAAATAATACTCAACACTAAAGAACGGTTGTGGTTTCAGACTGGATGACCAAAGTCCTTTAAAGGGCAAGACCACTTTGGTAGAGGTTTGGGTTGTGTAGTTACCTTGCCATGATGTAACTCTAAAGGTGGACAAGAAATCACAAAGAATTGTTCCATTGTTTAGAAATTGATATTTCAAAATATGCTCCTCATTGACTTACATTGTACGGTAAAACAGCTCTCAAAGTCACTCTTTTAGCACATAAACGAACACAAGCAAAGTTGATTCAGACAATATAGAACATCACAAAACCCAGTACTGTTTGTTTTTTTGATAAAATGTTAACTTCCTGTTGATTTTGCCATGTTTTATTAAGAAGAAAACCCGGACTGGATCTGCGGATCCGGATCCGGATCTTCAAATAGTAAAATCAACAGGAAGTTGACATTTTTATTAAAAAAACAAACAGTCAATCAATGATAACTGTCTGTCAGAATAGAGCTTAATTTTAATACAAGCAAATCACCCACTGCATCTTTAAACCTCTAAAGATGGAGAGTCCAGTTGATCAACTCAAAGGTATATGGAAGTTCATGGAAGCAGTGGTTCCCAAACTTTTTAACTCGAGACCCAAAAAAGAAATGTGATGTCTCCCTGGGACCCAAACTAGTGAAAATAGCAGATCTAAAGATCAGCTATTTTTGTGACTTCTTAAAAGTAATTATGAAATTTAAAAAAAAAAAAAAAAAAATGAAATTTGATTATTTTTTTTATTTGATCTTTTGAAGTAAGAATAAGAATAATATTAATGTATGAAAAGAAATCTTTAAAAATACTTGTCACCTCTGTTTGTACTGTAGGCTGAGGGGCCCTCATATCTGAGCGTTAACATAATATATATGTTATTTCATGTAAATATATGTGGCTTCATCCACTTGGACCGGCATGGAATCATAATGTAGTTCAGTGGCGCCCCCTTGTGAACAGAAATACAATTGTTCTTAAACAGAGTTCTAAAAATGTTAAAGGAGCATTTCACCCCTGGAAGAACTTACAGTAACTCAATGTTAATAATATTTGTAGTAGATAACAGTAGCAAATTTTTCACCGTATGGCCAGAACAATATAGAAGTCTGTGCTTCCTTGTGGGGAGGGGAGGCCGCGTGGGGGTGTGGTCTACATTGTAACTTTCCCCTCCCAGTTCTCACTACAACAACATCAACACATGTTGATGTTATCATCAACCAGTGTTGCCATGTCTGCTTATTATAAGCGACTCTGGGACTTTGTAAATATTGGTAGTTGCGGGTGGACCCTCATCTGAAATTATAATTTCTGCCAAGGACCCCTGTACCAGATTTGTGTTGTTAAAATGTTTCAAAAATATTCCATACATTTAGCGTTTTTTTTCCTCAAGATTTCTTAGAAAATAGCTGATCTACACCTCACAATGCGTCACATCGCTACGCGTTGTGAGCTTGTAGATCGTCAATTTTCAAATAGCCCATGTCTAGGAAAGTGCTCTTGGCCTAGGTATTATCTTTTGGGCTTGAGAAATAAGCAACCTGGTTGCTTATTTCTCTCACAAGAACTGGCAACACTGAATAGATTTGAATGTTCCGTTCTGTGAAACTATTCAATCTTTGCTGCTGTTCTGTATTCTGTATTGATTGCATCTTTTAGCAAACTAAATATCATGTGTAAATTAGCAGAGTAGCGCAAATGTGTGTGTGTTCAACATTCCTTCCCAGTTCCCACCATGAAGACAGTCAGGTGCTGGTGACGTCCATCTATAGTCGGGACATCCATGGCGATGAGGCATAGTCAACAATATAATAATAAAACAAAACGTTTCATACTCATGTCATGTGTGATTCCTTATTTCTGAGAACATAATGTTTCACTCTCATTTCCAGTTATATTCTTTGGACTAAACTTATAGAACACATGATGGCCATTACTTTAGAGTATGACATGCTAATGTTCAAATACTCTTGTCATACACAGCCTAATCCCTTTTTTTTTTCTATTTTTCAAATGAGACTGTTTCATGCTTTCAATTGGTGTATATGGATAACATTAGGTTTTACTATAGCCTATTGTATCTAAGACCAGTACAGTTGAATCCAATGTGCTGGGGTCCCCAGAAAAATAATGATTACATGTAGAAGTAAATACTAACAGAATGTACAAGAGTTTTTCACTATTATATCTGTAATGCTTACAGTCATGTAATTATGTACCATTCTGCCAAATGAAAGACCATCTCCTATCCTATATCATGAAACAGTTCAAAAGAACCCTTGTAGAATTGGGTGTTCATACATTTTGTCATTATAAATGCTTACACAATGTAGAATATACCATCATCAATGAGTAGAGCGAGCAGTGTGTAAATGTGACCGTTTTATTTAGAAAAATAATATATATGGCTGTAGTCCCAGGTCTTCATCAGCAGTTCCTTCATTTTTGCAGGCTGACGACAACTTTCTGTCCTGTCATTGGAAAGAACACATTAGATTAGACTTGTAGTTTACACTAGAAGTTCGGGCCGCTACGCGGCCCGAACGTCTAGCGCGACGCGTCGTTCACTTTGCAGTGCCACCTTACAGGCACCTCACAGTGTGAGAGAGAGTTTTGTGCTCTCCTAAATCCACGGCAGGCTTTGAAAGTACCCACTTCAGAAAGAGGTGACGTGCATCACCTCTCCAATGACCAAAACCCACTATGGAAGCCGTCGAACTGGTGCGATCTGACGGCATCCTAGAATTTATAGGTACGTGATGTCAGATTACGTCACACTGGCGTGATGTCAGATTACGTCACACTGGCCACATACAACGTTCGTACATACTGACAACCGACATGGCGCAGGATTCAAACTGTATATATATAGATGGATATCATCCGACGTGGTACCTAATTTATTCTTAGTTGCATGCGCACCGAAAATAGCAGACCTACAAGCTCACAAAGTGTCGAGTCCGCGACGTGTTGTGAGCTTGTAGATCTGCTATTTTCGGGACCCGACGACATCATGAAACTCAGTAGCCCTGAAACATGATAGTCATGGCGGAGCTTCAACCTGGTGTTTGCACTTTCTACATGTACAGACCGTACATCTACATAAACGTTCAGATTTCAAATATAAAGTGCTTACCTCATGCCACGGATGTTACAATTTGAATCGGGTGGGTCTAAGTACCAGTATCTTCCGTATTGTTTAATAAAAAGCATTTTAATCCAATCGGTGGCCATTTTCTCCTTATGCTTTCAATTACGCGACCCTATCGGTTGTGATGTGTATTGCACTCTGATACATTATACATCAATGAGAAAATGGCCACCGTTTGGATTTAAATGTTTTTTTTTATTGAACAATACGGAAGATACGTGTACTTAGACCCACCCGATTGCTTGCTGCTCCTCGTCCGCCACAGCAGCTACTGCTGCCCGCCCCGTCCCTGCGCTGCAGTTGTTCTTCGGTGTACTCGGGTTCAATAAGTAACCCTGCTGTATTTCTGACTCAGAGAAAACGTAAAAATAGTCATCTTCGACATAACGTAAAAATAGTCATCTTCCTCCATGGATTGGTCGGACTTTGATATGTTTGCAGACGCCATGATTGTGCATGTGAGGTAGCTAATGGGAGTGGCCGAGTGGGGAAAGAAGGGTGTACGAAATGTTAGGGAGACACCCTCAGAGGCCGGTCCTTTGAGCTATGGGGGTTGGTTTGGATTTGAACTACACCTGTAGTCACTTGCAGTCATGTAGTGCGGACATAAGGTGAGAACTGTCATTTGACGGTTTCGTTTGCGTCTCACGGATAAAAAAATCTAAAAACACAGATACAACACAAAAAACACACCAGGATCATGTTTATGGGTCCTAGACTTCATAAAAATAGGATTTTTATCAAAATCGGCAAAGTGTCCCTTTAAATGAAGTCTGCATGAAGTGGGGCTTGAGCTGGCGATCTTGAGGTTGTAAGGCAGACGCTTTAGCGAGAAGCCATTGGACCAACAGACCTATGCTAGTGAAAAAGGAGATAAGGCAGATGATACCGTTTCACGCAAATAGCAAAATAATCCTGGGTTTAAGTGATTTTCAAACTGCTCAAAATTGCGGACAATCTAAGGGCGGAGCTTACTGGTCAAAGTGATAGATGTGTTCCTCATGAGTCACAGGCACACGCGTAAGCAAGTTTCACGACTTTCGGCCAAACGAGGCATGACTCATGCCTGTTTAAAGTTTGCATGTTCAAAAAATTGCTATAGCGCCCCCCTTTGGCCAATTGGAGTAAGATTGGTTTCAGTGATATTTGCAATGACCCTCTACATTACTGCAAAGTTTCAAACAAATGTGAGTCTGCATGTGTGTGATAGGCGCAGATGAATACTTGTCATAAAACTGCAATAGTTAAAACCTACAGTATCTCCTCCTAGGATTTTTTAGCAATCTGCACAAAACATTTTACACATGAACGTATGACCTTTGCCGACAAAACATTAGCGGTGGATTTTCCATAAGTGAAAAATTTAAGCTTTTAACACATCGGGTGCCAAACAGGGTCTGAACCGTGTGTTTACATAGTGGCGGTTCGGTGCCGAACACGGTCTGAACCGTGATTTCAGTCTTTTTGTTTTTTTCGTTTTTCTCCGCGCGGGCGGGGCTAGAGTAGCTCTGGGAGCTCCGATTGTAATCCTGCGAAGGAAGTGCCAGATCGCTCACCGGAAACAAAAAAATAATTCCCATCCGGTTCCTGTCTATTTCCTACTTTGAAACGCCTATATCTCCGAATCTGTTTCCTGTGGGGAAAACCGGTCATGCGCGATCCCCCCCCCCCCCCGTTGTAACTCGCAATTGAAATGTTATGGTTCCAGGCTGTAGCCAGAGTCATCGCTCAACATGAATGGATGCTTTTTTTTCGTGTGGATTTGCTCGTCGCGGAGCCTACAGATTTAAACAGTAAAGCGCAGTCAATGGGGAGAATGCTGGCACCCAACGTAAGTTGTTATGAAAAAACGCTGGCACCCGATGTGTTAAGAGCCAATGAATGTTTTTCATATAATTCAAAATGGTGGAAGATCTAAAGGTCAGAGGTCAAAAGTCAGACCACAAAAGTTGTCGGGCATGAAGAGACGCATGTGTGTATCGAAGTTTCATGGCTGTAGGTCAAACAGGGCGTGAGTTGTACCTGTTCAAAGTTGGCACTTTCAATTGAGTGCTATAGCGCCACCCTTTGACGAATGAGTGTGAGAATTATTTCTTGAAAGTTTTTCATTACCCTCTACCATATGTCTGAGTTTTGTAAAAAGCGTATGCACGGTTAAGCCAGAACTGGCAAAAACAAGTGTTTTTCAAACTGCTCAAAATTGCGGAAAATCTAAGGGCGGAGCTTACTGGTCAAAGTGATACATGTGTTCCTCATGAGTCAAGGCACAAGTGTAAACAAGTTTCACGACTTTCGGCCAAACGAGGCATGACTTATGCCTGTTTAAAGTTTGCATGTTCAAAACATTGCTATAGCGCCCCCCTTTTGGCCAATTGGAGTAAGATTGGTTTCAGTGATATTTGAAATGACCCACTACATTTCTGCAAAGTTTCAAAGAAATGTGTGTTAAGTCAAAATGCAGGAACTGGAGCTTTGACTTAGTGCTTGGAGCTTCATTGCCAATCCTCTTCCTTATATGGTCAAAAACTACACCTCTACTCAAACAGCACTACACTTCCCAGAGTGCAGTAGCAAAATGGCTGCTCGTCATCAGATTGGGAGCACCTGAAAAGGACCAGAGGTGCTCATTCAAACAAACATTCTCCAGAGAAAGAGAGAAACTCCAAGTTGAGTTAAGCCCAAAGATGCCAATGGTCAGTGAAGTGTTTTATTTACTTTGTTTTGAATTGCTGCTTTAATGTGTTGCAATGTGGCTTAATGTGTCAGGTTTAACTGCTAAAGTTGTAAATTAAGGAACACATTGCAGAAATGGTTGAGGAACACATTGCAGCATTGACCTAATTTGTGTTGAAAAGTCAAAAGTATAAAATGCTAAAGAATACAAAGTTACAAAGCTAAAATTCTGTTTATTTGATATAAAACTACTAAAATGTAGAACTCATGAATTTGCCATGTTAAAAAAGGTTTAAAATGCCAAGTGGAAAAGAGCCGATCTACAAGCTTGTGGATCAGCTATTTTTTCTTAAGATGTCTTAAGCTTTATTGTAAAGCTTAAGACACCTGTGACTGGCACAACTGTGACTGGCACACACCTGGCAGCAAATGGTACCAGGGCTGCCTGACACCAAATAATGCGTAATCTGCGTAACGGAACACCAGCTTCACTTGCCCTATTGCAGAGGCCTAAAAGACGTATATATACGTCTTTGGCAGCTAATGTGTTAAGGGACAAACGTGGCATCTTTCCATGGGGGCAGTGTTGCTGCTTCGAGCACAAACAAACTCAACAAAGTTGTAAGACCCATGCTCCGGATTTTGGCAGTTTTTGGACGTTTTTAGAAGCGCCATCCACACGTTTGGCTGTGTTGCTCATTCCACGATTGCACAATCCTTACGTTTGGAAATGGTACCAGGGTTGACACCAAATAATGCCGCCACTCTGCATAATGGAATATGCTTCCACTTGCCCTATTGCAATGTTTGCACGACAAACGTGCCATCTTTCCATGGGGGCAGTGCTGCTGCTTGGAGCATAAACAAACAGAGTTGCAGGTACCAGTCACCTGAGTGTCTGGCAGGTCACTCAAAACAAGAGTGATTATCAACACAAGCATATTGGGGGATTTTGGCATATTTATTGGGGGCGCTACCTACACGTTTAGCTCCCTTGCTCATTCCACGATTGTACAATCCTTACAACTGTACCTCGTTGTAAAGGTGACTAATCAACGATAAAAATGATATAAAATACTATATAAATTATTATTACTGAAGGGGATGACAAATACAGTAATAGCACCCATACAATCATAAAATGACAAATTAATATTTGACAGTCCAATATTGACATACATGTTTTGTTTACAATCTCTTACTTGGCCATATTGCCAATTAGCTTATGGGCTTTATCAGCACTGGTGAGATGCAGTGGTGGACAGCAACGAAGTACATTTACTCAAGTAGGCTACATGTACAAGTAGAATTTTGAGGTTGTTTTACTTTCACAACGCAACGTGTTGTGAGCTTGTAGATCTGCTATTTTCAATTGATTTTTTTCATGTGATAACATGAAAAATTAATCAGTCTCATGTTAAAATGTGTCTCCCCCCCCAAATAAATCTATTGAAAATAGCAGATCTACAAGCTCACAACGCGTTGTGATGCGTTGTGAGCTTGTAGATCTGCTATTTTCAATGTTTTTCAATTGTTTTTATCTGATAACATAAATGATTTCAGTCTCATGTTAAAATGTGTGTGTGTGTGTGTGTGTGTGTGTGTGTGTGTGTGTGTGTGTGTGTGTGTGTGTGTGTGTGTGTGTGTGTGTGTGTGTGTGTGTGTGTGTGTGTGTGTGTGTGTGTGTGTGTGTGTGTGTGTGTGTGTGTGTGGCTCACCTGCTGACGTTTCTGTTTGAGAGTTGATCCTTCTGCCGTTTTCCTCTCACATTAATCACATTAATGTATTTTTGTCAATGAAACGCTGGTAGAATGTTGCGTGAAACCCAGCGTCCTCAGGAGGCTTGTAAAAACCCATATCCACACAATGTTGACGTTTATAAGTAACGTTGATGCACGTGCTGCAGTGGCCCTGAAACATTCAACCTGGTGTTTGCTCTTTCTCCATTAACGGCCCATACATGTACATACAAGTTCATATTTCAGATTTAAAGTGCTTACCCATGGCCATGGATGTTACAATTATGTACGGGCACAGAGAAGTACCTGTATCTTCCGTATTGTTAAATAAAAAGCATGTTTATTTATTTTATTTATTTATTTATTTAACAGGGACAATGCACATTGATCAACATGTCAGTTATTCACGTCCATGTAAATGAGCCAGAGTTAGCCAGAGTTGGCTAATTTTCATCTGTAGTCCCTGAGCAGGCTGTTAAAGTGGCATAGTTATCTATACAAAAAGAGACATCATCGTCAACAGTACAAAACAAGTAGACATAGTACAGAAGACAAAACAAATACAGTAAAATATGAGAAGACACACTGATTAATGGAGCTGATATTTACCCGTGATTACAAATTTGGTTAGCTTTAAGCCATCTTTTAAGGTTGAATTTAAAGGTTAGATAGTTGGTAGTCTCTCTTACTTCGGTAGGGAGACTGTTCCAGTGATGGGAGGCTCTAACAGAGAAGACTGTTTTACCAAACACACTCTTTCTGAATGGCACCTCACAGTCTCCTCTGGTAGTTGCCCTTGTTGTTCTGTCACCACTTTCTCTTCGCTCTATGAACTGTTTTAGTGGTGGAGGTGCAAGCCCATTTAAAACCTTAAAAATGAGACAAGCGTCTGCAAAATGTTTAAAGCCATCAAAATTAAATAAATTATACTTTTGAACTATATGGCAATGGTGGTACCGGTTGGGTTTTTGATCAAGTGTTTTTAATGCCTGTTTGTAAAGTGATTCTATGGGTTTGAGAGTTGTTTGATTTGTCTGTGACCAGGTTGTGAAGCAGTATGTGATGTGTGAGAAAATCATAGCATGCATGAAGAGTTTGGCTGCGTCTGTTGTTAGGTATGGTCTTATGTGCCTGAAATTAGACAGATTGAATTTGATTGTGTTGGCTACATTTTTAATATGTTTTTTGAATGTCAAATTTGAGTCTAGTGTGATTCCAAGATATTTAAATTAAGATACTACTAGGGTGACCACCTTCAAACAGACCCATTGAGGGACAGACGTGTCCGTTCCGCGGGGCATGCACGCGCGCTGCGCGCGCGTGCATGTGGACCTCCCGTGCGCGCGATTTTTTTGGGTCGGGTCTGGGCGGATTGGGTTTGTTTTTGGTTTCTTTATTTCGGTTTTAGGGTTAAGATTAGTGTTAGGTTAGGGTTATGTTATTTAATTCTTATTTTTGCCTGATTTTACCGATTTATTATCAAAAAAAAAACTTTTTTTTTCTTTTTTCATATCTTTGATTTTCGGGACATTGCTCTGCTTGTGCGGGACGCGGGACAGAGGGTCCAATTTCGGGACTGTCCCGCGAATTTCAGGACGGGTGGTCACCCTAGATACTACCTTAATAATGTTTCCATTGACGATAATGTCAGGATAAACAGTGTCTGTGGAGTTGCATGAAAAAAACATACAAACAGTAGTGTTTGTGTTCAGATGTAAACATGAGTTCCTCAACCAATCAGATACATGGGCCATGGCTGCAGTTAGTTTATCTGCTGCTAGTTGTTTGTTTTCAGCATGTATATAAAGAACTGTGTCATCGGCATACATTTGTATGGAGACAGATGGACAGACAGAAGGCAGATCATTAATATACAAACTGAACAAGATAGGGCCCAGTATTGATCCCTGAGGAACTCCAATGTTACTGTTAAGATATGTTGACTGTTTGTTACCAATACGAACCCTTTGCTTCCTGTTTGTTAAGTATGAATCAAACCATTTGACTGCCTCAGTAGAAAAGTTAAAGAAAGAGAGTTTCGACAAGAGTACCGGATGGTCTACAGTGTCGAAAGCCTGTTTAAGGTCCAGGAATACTGCACCCACTGTACCACCTTTATCCAAACTTGACTTGACACTTTCCAAAAAGTAGCAGTTTGCGGTTTCTGTAGAGTGGTTGGAGCGAAAACCGAACTGCAGTGGACACAAGGGAGTATGGCCTGTATTCAAATGAGCGGTCAGTTGTTGAGCAACCCATTTCTCGGCCACCTTGGACACTACAGGTAGAATACTAATGGGCCTGTAATTTGCCACATTTGTCTGGTCACCAGCCTTAAAAATTGGTGTTACAATGGCTGATTTCCAAGTGCTTGGAAAAGTGCATTGCCTGATTGATAAATTTATCAGATGAACTATGGGACAAACTAATGCATCCTTGTGTGTCTTTAGAAATGTTGTGTCCATGTCATACGCATCCCTTGCTTTTGAGTCTCTTAAGGAGCTCATGATCTTAACCACTGCAGATTCGGTAATTTCTCCTATCCTAAAAATGGGCTTGTCATCATTAATAGGGGCACATGTCAGAATTCTGGTGGGGAAACTTTGGGCCAGTTCCCCAACTGAATTTATAAAATAACTATTAAAAGTATTAGCTATCACCTCCTGATCTTGAGTCAAAGTTCCATTAATTTTAAGTTCATATTCCTTTGTTTTTTGATCCTTGTTTCTCCCAGTTAATTTATTAAGGGTTTCCCAAATCAATTTCCCATTTCCCCTTGCATCTTCAATTACTTTGATAAAAAAATAAGCTTTTGCTTTCCTTAAATTCCTTACTACCTTATTTCTAAGACTTGTGAAAATCTGCCTATCACTGCTGTAACCTGATTTTAGTGATCTTTTTAGTGCAAAATCTCGCTCTCTCATCTGCTGCCAGAGGGCGCCATTGAGCCATGGCAGGGTGTTCTTTTGTCTTGGTTTACACAGAATCTTCTTAATGAAGGGTGACACTACTCTGTTTGTAGTTTCCACAAAAATACTGCTGCCACTCTCTACATCTTGGCTACACAGTAGATTTGACCAATCAGTTTGTTTTAGGGCCCCATCAAGATTTTCAATTGCATTTTTTTGGAATAATCTGGTGAAAGGATTTAGGTTTTGTGGTATTGTCAAACCGTTTACTGGTGAGTTTCCTCACCAGTAATGTGATGTTATGGTCCGACATACCAGTTATCAAATTATATGATTTTGTTATTCTCTCTGGCCTATTTGCAAACATTAAATCAATTTGTGTCTGTGAGGAGTTTGTTATTCTTGTTGGACCTTTCACCAGTTGAGTGAGATTAAACTTGTCTGTTATCTCCTTACGTTTTTTCCTATCAGATTTGTTAGTCCAATTAAAATTCAGATCACCAAAAAGTAAAAGTTCCTTTTTTTCCCGGATGTTAATCCGATCGGTGGCCACTTTTACCATATCCTTTCAACTACGCGACCCTATTGGTTGGGAGGTGTATTGAGAAAATGGCCACGATCGGTTAAGAATACTCTTTATTGAACAATACGGGTATTTCTGCGGAACCATACAGAATTGTAACATCAGTGGCCATGCGGTAAGCACTTTATATTTGAAATCTGAACGTTTACGTAGATGTACGGGCCGTAAATGGGAAAAGTGCAAACACCTGGTTGAAGTTCGGTCGGGACAGACGACCGTCGTGTATCCATGGCTTGTTGTACATGTATCCCATCTTGTCCGTGTAAATTCCTGAACCTCTTCTTTCTGGACAGACATAAGATTCATATAGCATCGTTTCGAGTCCTTTTGAAGGATATTTTCTTTGATTTCTTTTCTTAGCCCATTCCGGACCTGGCAACCCTGACGTAGCCCTGACGGTAAGCGTATTGCGTCACTTCCTGTATTGTCTGAGCTAGCGAGACGTGTATCGTTTAGCTGCGCAAGACGTTAACGTTGATATTATTGTATTGTTGTGATTTGAGCACACACTGCCACTGCTAACTACCACCCTATCTCTCTACTGTGTGGCGACTTTATCGCTGCTTGGGCTGATTGTCTAGCTAAGGGACTAACTTTGCCGTTGGTTGTTGGCTTTACAATTAGCCTAGCTTTAGCTTAGCGGCTACCCTGGCCTGCTGGGCGATGGCTTCTCACTCCTCCCCCCGGTTCCCTTCTCGCTCTCATCCTCGCTCCTGTGCTGAATGTCACATGCATAGTTACAGCTCCGACGCCTTTATTGAATGTGCGGATGTATGTAACAAGTGCTGTGTGCTTGCAGCGCTGGAGAGGAGGCTCTGGCGGCTAGAGGAAACTATAGCTAGCGGTGCTCACATTAGCCTAGCCTCTGCTCCCGTGCAACAGGGAACAGGGGGACATTACCAGTCACGGTCACCGATCGTGACTGATCATAGTCCCCACACGCACCCCACGACCCAAGACGGCTGGGTGACTGCTCCTGGTCGTAGGCGTAGTAGGCCTAGTAAACAAAAGCACACGGGACACCAACCACTTCACGTTTCAAACAGATTTTCCCCACTCGCTGCTACACCCGTTGAGTTTAGCAGTGAGACGTTAGCCCCACTCGGTGACACGCCCCCTCCATATGTCACTGAGAAAACAACTCTGGTTATTGGTAGTTCTATAATGAGAAACGTGAAGTTAGTGACACCAGGGACCATAGTCAAATGCATCCCTGGGGCCAGAGCGGGCGACATCGAATCAGATTTAAAAATGCTGGCTACAAGTAAACACAAACGTTATGATACAATAGTAATCCACTGCGGTGGCAATGACACACGACTTAAGAGATCAGAGATCACAAAGATAAATATTGAGTCTGTGTGTACATACGCAAAGACAATGTCGGACTCCGTAGTTTTCTCTGGTCCCCTGCCAAATATGATTGGTGATGAGATGTACAGCCGTATGTCTTCATTCAACCGCTGGTTATCAAGGTGGTGTCCAGATAATAACGTGGGCTTTATAAACCATTGGCAAACTTTCGAGGGGAAAACTGGTCTGATGGGGAGAGACTGCATACATCCAACCTGGGATGGTGCAGCGCTCATCTCTAGAAATATAGACAAGTTTATCGACAATAAACTATGACCACCCAGAGTTGGGACCAGGAAGCAGAGTTGCAGTCTTACACGCTTCTCTGTGCTTCCACCAGAGCAGCCACCTACCCTACAAATCAGAACAATTGAAACTACTCGACCCCCTAGGCATGTGAAACCAAGGGCTCGAGGAGTTGTGCATAAAAACTTGGCACAGATCAAAATTAATGCAGTAGTGCCACAAAATAAAATAATTAAATGTGGACTCCTGAACATTAGATCCCTACGCTATAAAGGTGTATTGGTAAATGAAATCGTATCAGACAACCATCTTGATCTACTTTGTCTTACTGAAACATGGCTGGGTGAGCAAGAATACGTCCCCCTAAATACAGCCACCCCACCAAGTCACATAAATGCTCATATTCCCCGAGACACCGGCCAGATTGGAGGTGGCGTTGCAGCCATATTCAACTCAAGCTTAATAATCAGCCCCAGACCCAGGCTGACTTACAAAACGTTTGAAAGTCTGGTTCTCACTCTCTCGCACCCAAGCTGGAAATCATTACAGCCTCTATTGTTTGTTACAGTGTACCGCCCTCCTGGGGCCTACACTGAATTTCTATCTGAATTCTCAGAGTTTCTATCACGCCTAGTCCTAGACTCTGACAGAATCATTCTGGCTGCCGATATGAATATCCACGTGGATGTTGCAACCGATAGCCTCAGTAAAGCGTTTATTACATTAATTGAGTCAATTGGTTTCTCTCAGTGTGTAGATAAACCTACTCACAAGTTCAACCATACCCTCGACCTTGTTTTGGTCTATGGTATTGAAATTGAACATCTCATAGTCTTCCCATATAATGAGAACCTCTCCGACCACTATTTAATAACTTTTGATTTTACATTAATTGATTACTCACCATTGGACAAAAATGTATTTGGTAGAAATATATCTGATAGTGCTGTGGGCAAATTTAAGGAAGCAATACCATCAGCCATCAACTCAGTATATTCCAATACAATTGAAGATCTTTATACCTATAGCCCCTCTCAGGTCGACCACTTTGTTGATAATGTCACAGGCTCCCTTCAGACAACGCTTGACTCTGTTGCTCCTTTAAGAAAGAGGGTAATAAAGCAACAGAGGCTAGCCCCATGGTATAACTCTGGAACTAAAAATCTCAAGCGAACGTCACGTAAGCTTGAAAGGATATGGCGTTCAACCAAACAGAAAGAATCCTGTATAGCCTGGCAGAACAGCCTTAAAATATATAGGAAGGCTCTCTGCAATGCCAGAGCCACCTATTATTCCTCTCTAATAGAGGAAAACAAAAACAACCATAGGTTCCTTTTTGACACTCTAGCCAAATTGACAAAAAGTCATGACTCTACTGATCCGCGTATTCCTATATCCCTTAACAGCAATGATTTCATGATTTTTTTCTGGCTAACTATTTTTTTTTGGCTAACTATAGACCTATATCGAACCTCCCATTTCTCTCTAAAATCCTTGAGAAAGCAGTCGCCAAGCAGTTATGTGATTTTTTACATAACAACAAGCTATTTGAAGCTTTTCAGTCAGGATTCAGAGCACACCATAGCACTGAGACGGCATTGGTGAAGGTCACAAATGACCTCCTGATTGCATCCGATAATAACCTTCTCTCTGTACTGGTTCTGTTGGACCTCAGTGCTGCATTTGATACTATTGATCACCATATTTTGTTGCAGAGACTTGAGCATCTGGTTGGCATTAAGGGTGCTGCATTGAACTGGTTTGAGTCCTATCTGTCTGACAGATTTCAATTTGTAAACGTTAACGATACACCTTCACTACGCGAAAAGGTTAAATACGGAGTCCCACAAGGCTCTGTACTTGGACCAATACTATTCACTCTATATATGCTTCCCTTAGGTGAGATAATTAGGAAACACTCTATAAATTTCCATTGCTATGCAGATGATACACAATTATATCTATCAATGAAGCCAGATGAAACAGATCAACTGGCTAAACTTCAAGCATGTCTTATAGACATCAAGAGTTGGATGACCCGTAATTACCTACTCCTCAACTCGGACAAAACTGAAGTTATTGTACTCGGCCCTAAGCACCTCAGAGATAAATTAATCGATGAGAATTTTACCCTAGATGGTATTACCTTGACCTCCAGGGCCACTGTAAAGAATCTGGGAGTCACGTTTGACCAAGACATGTCCTTTCAGTCCCACATAAAACAAATTTCAAGAAATGCCTTTTTTCACCTGCGTAATATTGCAAAAGTTAGGCACATTCTGTCCCAAAATGATGCAGAAAAACTTGTCCACGCATTTGTTACTTCTAGGCTGGACTATTGCAACGCCTTACTATCAGGCTGCCCAAGTAAGTCCCTAAATAGCCTGCAGCTTGTCCAGAATGCCGCTGCGCGCATACTGACAGGAACCAGAAGAAGAGATCATATCACTCCTTCATTGGCCTCTTTGCACTGGCTCCCGGTTAAATACAGAATAGAGTTTAAAGTTCTCCTCCTCACATACAAGGCTCTCAATGGACAGGCACCAGTATATCTCAAAGAACTCATCGAGCCCCGTAAACCAGCCAGAACACCACTGCGTCCACAGTATGAAAAAATGCTTACGGTTCCAGTAAACCCCCAAAAAACTAGAACAGGAGGTAGAGCATTTAAGTTTCAAGCACCTCAGCTGTGGAACCTTCTCCCAGTCTCAGTCCGTAAAGCAGACACACTCTGTATATTTAAAACTAGACTAAAAACCTTTCTCTATGATAAAGCCTATAGCCGAAGTGTATAGACTCAGTCCCCCTATAGTCATCCTCTCTCCCCTCGTCCTCTCTCTTCCCGTCCTCCCTTTGGTTGTGTGGGTTTGTGTCCCATTGGTACAATCGTAATTAACCCTGTACGGATTCACGCTCTAGTAAGGCCTGCCACTAATTCTACAACCGGGGACTCGTTCCCCGGAGTTTCTTCTACCACCCACGTCGCAGGTCCATGGACTATTACTATGGACCCCCAGCTGCGGCTCAAGACTGTGACTGCGGACCGGGCCTGGGCCTCTCCATGGAGTCTTTGGACTGTTACTACGGACCCCCAGCTGCGGCTCAAGACTGTGACTGCGGACCGGACCGGGCCTCTCTCCATGGAGCACGACCTGGACACGACCGTGGACTTCTACTACACTACACTATACCGCATATTATATTATCTTAAACATTTTTATATTATTCCATTATATACTGCATACACACTATTGCTGTACTATATTATACTATCATATGCTAGTATCTTACACAATTATATTTGCTATTATTGTTATTGTTACTGCTTGCACTGTATCTCTTTCTGTCTCTCCTCTGTCTCTCCCTTTCTCTCTCTCTTCTTTCCCCCAACACGGTCGAGGCAGAAGGCCCCCGCCCTAGAGCCTAGGGTCTGCCTGACGTTTCTTCCTGTTGAATTAAGAGGGAGTTTTTCGTTGCCACTGTCGCAAAATTGCTTGCTCAGGGTGGGATGTTGGGTCTCTTCTCTACATGTAAAGTGTCTTGAGACAACTTGTTGTGATTTGACACTTTAATAAAATTGAATTGAAAAATTGAATTGAATTGAATTCGCACGTTACCGTTGCCATGGCTGTTGTTACAGGAAATGGTGGGAATAAAGAGGCGTCCCCATTGGTTCTATCACGTGCCAAAAACCGCACCACCCTTTTGAGTATTACTACGCCTAGTAAGAAAATAGTACCGACGTTAAACACTGATTATAAAAATACTGCACAAAATCTGATGGCGAAACTTTTGTTTCTCACGTACTACCAATAGATCTTTTTTTAAGAAGCAGAGATTATTTAGATCCACTTGATGGGAACCAAACTGAAGGAAAAGGACCTAGACAATAGGGCCTATTAAAGTGTATAATGTTTTGTAAGCATTTTAAAATATGAAATTATATACATTCCCTTCTTTTCAGATACTCAATATGCTTCACTGAGTGACGTACCAAGTGTTGATTTTCATGATGGGCATCTGGGCGACACAAGCGTGCCCCCATGGGAACTGCATCGCAGACATTACCAACAACACCAAGGACTATTGCTACTCTGCCCGACTCCGCAGCACTGTGCTCCAGGGTCTGCCTTTTGGAGGAGTGCCCACTGTCCTTGCTCTGGACTTCATGATCTTCTTGGTGAGTCTCTCTTCAACCACCACCCTATATACTTAATTGACCGAGTCCCGCCCACAGCAGGGGTTGACACTAAGGTCTCAGAGGCACTTGCCCGTCGGGCAGGTACAGGTCATGTTCTACTTGCACAAAGGTCATGCCCACTTGCCCAAGAACAAATTAATGTTAAATCCAAGTGGCAATAGTCACTTTCAAAACCAGAAGTGCAACTGCTAGTTGTAAAAAGGTATCATTGTTCTTCATAAATAGCCTATCATATTTAATGAAGACAGAATGCACTTGCCCCTCGGGCAACCTGAAAGCAAACTCCACTTGCCCGAATGTTTTATTTACTTGCCACGGGCCGTCGGGCAACCGTTAGTGTCAACCCCTGCACAGGGTCTATACTAGGCCCCCTCCTTTTTTCTTTCTACATGAAATGTCACAGAAAATAGCCAATTTGTGAGCTTGTAGATCGGCCATTTGTTTAGAGTTGTTCCGGTACCGGCGGCGATCAGAAAAGCTGCCGACACTGCCTAAAATGCTGGTATCGACGAGTATGCCAATCTGATAACACGTAATTTCATTTACAGTATACAATTATTTTGAGTGCTTCAGTTGGCTGTTTTATATTCTTAATCGTACTATTTAGATTGTTAGTTTCCTAACTTGTGGCTGTACTTTAACAGTTATTAATGGAATTGTTACTTATTCCTAGAATTTATTTTATTACGCATTGGTATCGGTACTCTGTATCGACCTATACGCAGGTTGCAGGTGTTGGAATCGGTATTGGGGAAGGAAAAAATGGTATGGGGACATCTGTAGTATTTTTACAGAATGTTCGCCCCCAGAATAAGGACGTTGGGTTCAAGTGGTTAATTTATTAATCATTTAAAAATATATATACTTAATTGACCGGACTCCCCAGGGGTCTATACTAGGCCCACTCATTTTTTTTCCTCTAAGCCAAATATCTTAACTAGCCGATCTAGTGTAAAAGGCATTCTGCTATTCTGCCTTCACTGAATGTTCACCTCAGAATACGGATGCTAGGGTTGATGTGGTTAAAGTGGTGTTAGTAAAATGTTTTGGTTAAAACAAAACGTTTTTGGTTAAAAAGTTAAAGCTCTGTGTTCTGATAGTACTCATTCATTGTTAATGTTTGTTCAGTAACAGCCAGGGGTCTTCCAGCTCTATAGTAAACACAAAATACATTGTCAGGTGGGTCACCAATTTCATCCAGTAAGGAAAGATACAGGAAGTCTCTCAGCTATCAGCTTCAATTTAAACTATGTCCGCTCATGAGGTCTCTCATGTGATTGGATGAAATGATCCCCACCTGAAAATGTATTTTCCGTTCCGTTTTTGACAAAATTACGTGCACATTACAAAGACACACACTTAGGAAATCATACACACACAAAAGGGAAAGAAAAACTAAAGATAGAATCAACAAGCCAGCAACCAACAGTAGTTTAAATATTTGCAATAAAAAGTAGTAGTATGTGTACTCCCAAAATGCAGTTAAACTGTTTTCTGTTTACTAAACAGCTAGAGATGGGAAGACCCCTATTACTGAACAAGCACTATAGCATTGATTACTATCAGAATATAGAGCTATTTAACACTTTCTTGAAAAAGTGGAGTTATCCTAGTCATACTAAAACCCATTGTCTTTTGTGTTTTCCTGATGATGAGCACAATTCTGTCAAGATGATACTATACACTGTATCATTCTGTACACAATGTTCGGTACCATCACAGATGTCAGCTCTGTGTAGTGAGTGATGACATGAGTTGTTTTGACATGTGTTTATTCTATCCCATTCTAGGCGCTTCTGTTTTTGTTCTCCTTCTTGCGAAAATGTGCTTGGGACTATGGACGTCTTGCGCTGGTGACATATGTCGACAGGTAAAAATCTGGCGTGCCATTAAGTACTATACATTCAGTAGTAGAGTTACAACTTAATCAGCAATGTTATACGTTGAATAGAGGACAAACAAAACATAAGTGTTAACTGTTAAAATCCCATGATACAACACACATTTGAAATATTTATTTATGTTCGCATAAACAGAAGTACAAGAATGCCTTGTACAAAGGAAATAAACACCACACACACACACACACACACACACACACACACACACACACACACACACACACACACACACACACACACACACGATTGGCCACCAAGAGACGTGTGTTATCTACTACTGTATAACATCACAGCAAGGAGTTCCTTTGCACCCAGATAAGACTCCAGTGTCTCCTCAGACAAGAATGCTATGCTATCTACCCAAACATAAGGATGATTGGTTAGATAGCATAGAATTATTGGCTGTTTGGTGGCCGAGTTTCATCCATACTTGACATAGTGCAGTCCTTGGGCCGAGAGGTTCCTCCTGGGCAGGTTCTGAGAATGAGTTGCCCAGGATTTAGTAGCGCTGTAGTAATGATACCTTTAAGGCTGTGAGACAAGTTTTGAGCTTCGATTTTTGCGGAATGTTCATCCAATTTCGCATAATGTGTGTCTTACTATGACGTGCCCAGAATACTAATGGGGATGCTAGGGTTCATGGTTAAGCATGCTAATTCTTCAGAATATTATATAGACAGAAGAGTAGACGTGTAGATGTGTATGTGGGGGATTGTGTTACCACAGACAGGATGGTCTGTATCAGCAATTTCCCTTACGCTCCCAACAATATCACATGCTTAGCTGTGAACAAGTGAACCAATAATTAATTGCATGACTTCCTCTATAGTGTCTTTTCTTTGGGCCAAGCTAAGCTACCGTATCCAAAACACACGTATTGTAAGTTCCAATGCTATTGTAAGATGAAAAAAAAAACTCCAGATTTATTTAGAAGTTGTAGCCCAGGGAGAATTGGCTTGTAGCTAAATCTGGTACAAAGCATCTTTTCTCTCTTTCACTTGAAGTTGACATTAATGCATTTTGTGCACGGTCCCTGATACAAATGAAATGGAAATGAACAATGGCCACAAAGAAATGGAGATCAGATGCTACTTCAGGCCTCACTAACTCAGCATACTACGTCACCCGTGCTCCATCACCTACATCTGCCTTCATGTGTTTGTCTGTGGTCGCTGCTTCACTATTTGTGCAGCTGGATGTGAGAGTATAAAGCAGTGCATTCGGTTGTGGTGGTGGTGGGGGGGCAGAATGACTTACTTTCGGAACAGACAGAAATTGAGGGCCAAGGCCGCATGACACTATTAAAAAGTGCTGACTCTGAGTCACTGTCTGTCTTTTAACCCATTCAATCGAGGAACACATCTGTGTCATTTTAAGATATCTTTGGCTATTTCACAAATAGCAGATATACAAGCTCATGTGCCGCTCTATGAGCTTGTAGATCTGCTATTTTTGAGAAGAAATCGTGAAAATGTGACATATTTTTATATGTCAATTTTCTTTTTGCTGATCTACGAACTCGCAACGCATTGCATCGTGACACACTGAGCTTGTAGATCAGTTATTTTGGAATGATATATTAACTCATTTAGCTGGGGACCCCCAGCTAAATGACCCCCTAGAGTAGTGCTCCTCAAAGTGGATTCTAGGGACTCTCTGGGTTCCTTTTAGGGAGGTCCAAAGTGACCCTTACTGTACATGTCTGTAACTCTGACAGTAAACATTTGTATACTGTCAGGGTTAAGGGGATACCTTGACATTTGAAGGTTTGAGAACCATTGGACTGGAAGATATTATTGCACAGTCACTGCTTTTGAAATACACTTGCATGACCTTTATGACCGTTTTTAAACTGTCTGTCTGAACCCTTACCCACATGCTATTCCTCTATTACTGACATGCTTACTAGCCAGTATCTGTTCCTCCTTTAGACCAACCCGACTGTCATAATTTTGTTTCTCTCTCTAAACCAGAAGAATGGATCAGCGCTGCAGCCGCCTGGATGATCAGGAATAGTATGTTCTCTTTCCCCAATGTCGTACCCTCTTCACCACCTTTTCTCACCCTCTTCCCCCTTCTTCTTTTCAAATGATCTAACTCTTCCTCCATTCTGCCCAGGCTGCTGTGGGTTTCTAACTTGTTCCTCCTCACTCTAGGGTTGCCACCTTTCAGAAATGGAAATAAGGGACACATGCACGCACGTGCATGCGTTGACCGTGCGTGTGCGTGTGCGTGTCGTGCGCACACGCGAACATTTTCGGGTTTTGGGCGGATTTTGGAGTTTTTTTTTTTTTACTTTATTTCGGTTTTACTTTATTTCGGTTTTTTTTCTACATTAATAAACAATCAACCAACCATATTAGTCTACTGAAATAGCCTCTATGCCCACATTAGCAGCCAATATGTAGGCTGCCACTAGGGCAGGTAAATAGAAATACTGACTGACATCTTGTTAAAAAACACAACCAGATAAATAAGATGTAATATCCCATACCGAATCGATCTCAGGAGGTGTTTCAGTCATGAAGAACTGTGACACTTGTGCTTGGGTCCTTTGGGTTCTTATATTTTTGGAATGTTGTTCTCCTGAGGCATGCTGTCTGATGTCAGCCAGTCCATCATCCGCCACAGATTACATACGCTGACAATCATACTTTACAGTTTGCTTTGTAAACATCTCCACTGACGCTGTCAAGCCAAGGGTTTGCCTCTTCCCACTCACGTCTGTACTTTTGGAAGTGTTTTCTCTTTTGAGGACGTGGTTGAGTGTCGGCTGTAGACATTTTGAAACAGCGCGGTGCCACTGCGCGAGCACTGACTGACTGAGTAGAGGTAACTAGGCAACCATGACAGGCAGCGCAGGGCGCGTAATATTGTTGTACAGCTTCATTCGACCAAACCCCGCCCTGCCGCCCTGCGATTGGCTGAATAGAAAAACGAGAAAACAAGGACTCCGCCCCAGAGGGGACGGTGGGGGCATTTACAGTCTAATACAGACCAAAACCCTATTATTCCATGTGGTCTCGTGGCGTGCCTCACTGGGCGTTAGGCTGCCGACGCCGACCCTGTGGCTTGAGTTCAAATCCCGCTGGGGGTACTCTTTTTCCGTCAACCGCAGACAACTTTTTTTTGGCTAATAAAGTATAGTTTTGGACCATGACGGAGGCGCGCCGACTCAGCAGACCTTGAGGCCAATGAGTCGCGCCCGAGCGCCTCCAGGCGCGAGTGCCGGCGACGACCGGCCGATGGTCTGCTAGTCGACTAAGCGCCGTCCGAGTTATGTACCGATAGGCACAGAATAGTAAATGATGTTGTGGGGACTGCGTTTGCCCCAACTGTCACTCAAAGTGACCACTGGCCAATCACAGCGCGACCTTTCCGGGGCGGGTCTTGGCAGAATGAAGCTGTATATCACTATCACGCGCGCAGGGCACAGAGGATCGGCACAGCGCTAACTCTCATTGGTCGTGTCATGAGTAATGAGCCAATGAGCTGCTGAGCACACTCCCAGACAATGGGATCGTAGCCAGCGTTGCCAAGTCTGTTTATTTCCCGCAACTTTTGGACAAAATTTGGCTTGTTTTTGTAAGTCGCCGGCTCATTTCTATCACTTTACTTGGCAACACTGAATGACAGCCGCTCATCTGAGCTCTCACTCTCTGTCACACAGCGAAGAGACAGGGCTGCACATAAATCACCCTGTCATTCATATTTATTCCCCGACCTTAAAATACGGGACAAAGTGCGTCCCTTATCAGTTCAATACGGAACGCGTCTATCAGTTCAATACGGAACGCGTCTTTTTCATGCGGGATAATAATATATATATATATATATATATATAAGACGTCTGTCTGTCTGTCTGTCGGCGCGCACACTCGTTTATTAGTTTGTATTGGCCAGTGCGCTCAGTGCTGTATTTCCGAACGCACCCTATATAACCCAATGTTCCCTTTATAGATACTGTATATATGTATAATGAATTAATATTCATAAAACCCACAGACAGACTTTTATTTTAAAACATAGCAGATCTACAAGCTCGCAAAGCATCATGGTGCAACACTTTGTGAGCTTGTACATCGGCTATTTTCACTACTTTTATGGGACACTGTTGTACAACTTCTTTCCTTCTGATATTTTGTAATGAAATTCCGTGCAGAATGTCCCGTTTTTCACAAGCTGATGTAGGTAAAAGTGGTTAAGCTGCCGGGGACCCCCTGGAACACTCCCAAGGACCCCCCCTACAACTGCAACTCCCAAACTGACACGACCTCACAGGGGAGTGCAATAAAACAAATTCTTGAACGTTTAAACGGAAACTTTGCCGATAGTGTGAATTTGCAGACTTAAAGTGAATCCCAACGTTCTAGCGATTATTTTCCAGCACAAATTTGCGATCAACGTAACACGTCGGGAAGCGTTGATGTCTGATTTTCACATGTCTTCTTCCCAATAGAACAGTATGATTCATGTTCAACACAGGCAAAGTTGCCATTTAAGCTGAATTTAGTCAGCGGGAGTTGTCACACATCCTGAGGCTCTGCTGGACAGACGTGGGTAACAGCCTTTTGGGATTCTCTCTTCATGGTCACCGAGTTCCTGTTGTGTTCTGTGAATGTCCTTTTCCTCTAGAACTCACCCAGTCTTCGCTTCCTAACTATCTTTCACACTTTCTGCTCTTGATGGAGATAGTGTAGTTTGTTTTTGTGTGTGTGTGTGTGTGTGTGTGTGTGTGTGTGTGTGTGTGTGTGTGTGTGTGTGTGTGTGTGTGTGTGTGTGTGTGTGTGTGTGTGTGTGTGTGTGTGTGTGGGGGTGGGTGGGTGTAAACCTAGCTACGCCCCTGTTGTCACTGCATGGAATGGGACTGGGGAGGTTCAGGTTAGTTCCTGTGGTTGGCTGGCTTAACAATTCCCAAAACCCTGTGACAACCACAGGATGAAGGGGGATGAATCTCCTCAGTCCATTTCAGGTCCTTGTGTTTGTGTGATTGTTGTCTGTTCATGTTCTCCACTCTTCCCATTAAATGCCGGTAATCCCAGTGTAACTCTTGTTTAAAAACTAATTTCCCTCCACCGTCTGCGCCACTGGGCTGTTGGGTAACACGCACATGCTTTGCTATTGTTTTCCACAGCGAAAGCATAGCCAACAACGTGGCTTCAGATAAACCTGAGCGCAACGAACGCCTCACCTCGGTCTCCAGCTCGGTGGACATAGACCAGAGAGATGAAGTAAGTAGACCATTGTTTCTACTGTATTAACCACTTAAACCCTATAAACGTTATTGATGATCACAGTGTAGAGAGACGGGAAACGGGGAGAGAGAGTCATGGAGTGACATGCAGCAAAGGTCTGCCGGGCCTACCGTGGACTTGCTGTCACTGTCAGTCATCAGACCCTATGTGGTGCACACCATAACCACTCAGCTATCAGCGCCCCCAACCCCATGAACTTTGTTGGCCAGTGTCCCGTACTAGGCCCCCTCTCCTTTCCCTCTGGCCTGGTCTAGGCCTGGACCGCTGGCATAGCGGTCCAGGCACCTAGGCTCAATGTAACCTGACAGCTTGTCGTGGGTTCTACTCTGATCCTGACGGCCTTTGCTGCATGTCACTCCCCTTCTCTTTTCCCATTTCCTGGCAGCCTACTGTCCTGTCAAATAAAGGCATAAAAGCCCCCCCAAAAAATGTTTAAAAATAGCTGATCTAGGCCTGGACAACTGGCGTAGCGGTCTGGGCATCTAGGCGGGTTCGGGTCCCGATCCCGACGACCTTTGCTGCGTGTCGCTCCCCATCTCTCTCTCCCCATTTCCTGTCTGTCTACTGTATACTATGAAGATCATAAAAATAGCTAATCTACAAGCTCACAACGTGTTGCAAGGTTGAAGATGTTGTTCACACCAGAATAGGGACACTAGGGTTCATGTGGTTAACATAGGACAAGGTGTCCTTCTCATGTGTTTACCATCTGAAAGCTGTTTGACTGCACCAGCTCTAAAACCTCTGTTCTGTCTCTTTTTTTTTTAGGGTTGCTGCTCCTGGCTAATTGCCATCTTCCGCATCAAGTGAGTCAACCTATTATCATGGATTGGATTTAAGTCTAGTTGGGGGATGTTTATAGGAGGTCACACACACCACATAGTTTTGATATTATAGACAGAACTGAATGTCAAACTGTTTGAATTTGATTGTTGATTGATTACGCAGATAGGCATATAGTACTTCATCTAATCAGTATACTGTATATGCATATAGCACTTTATCTAATCAGGATATCGCAATAAAGTTACATGACGTACTTCCACTGCAGTCTCGTAGACTTGGTCATTGCAATAGGGTGTAGCATACAGTATACGCTGCTCATACTGTAGCACATTACAAAATCAACACATACCCCTCAGATATATATTTTTTGAGAACAATGGCTTCTATTATAGCATGCATACTTTCCAGGAATATAAATCCTGCCGTTTCTATTAGCTTGGGTTCCCAATCGATGATGTCACTGGTAGGCGACTGATGTCTCTGAACTCTCCACAGCCCTCCTCTGAATCACAGATGGGGTAGACAAAATGGTATATTATGAGCATAAGTGAGGACCAATTATATGAAGAAAGGTTTAAAATGGGTCGTCCTTTAAGGACCCTCTTTTTGGAGCTTGTATTTTGTTGTACCATTGTACCAGGCAGTGTAAGTGTAATCAACGTGATATTGAGCTAATGATATAGCTAATGTACTCCTGTACACAAATTACCCCCCCCCCCATAATAGTAATAATAATAATTGTGGTTATTGTCCCAGGCCCAGCCCTACCTGTCATACATTGGTCGAGCTCACATCCAAGATAAGTAACAGAATGTTTTTCTTTTAACTATGTCCCTTGGCAGAAGTTGGCACTCCACAGAAAAAGTTTCTCTTAATTCATACTTTGATCCAAATAAAATACATTCCGATTTAAATAAGTGCAAGCATAAGTTATTGTCACATAACCAACCACTTACATTTTAGAGCTCCTTGCCAAGTAATGTTTTAATTGTTTCTATACACTTTCCTGATACTAATAGGGCTGAATCATATCCATATGCAAATACTTAAACGACATAAGCAATCTGCCTCAATGTCATTTATTTAAAAACAGTTGAGGCAGTGAGTGTGTCCATGGTATGTGCAGGTATGGGGGGTGGGGGCAGTGGCTCAGGGGTAGAGTGGCCGGTAGAGTTGCCGTATGGGAACCTCGAGGTTCCTAGTTCAATCCCGGGCTCCCCAGAGTTAGTGTCAAGGTGTCCTTGAGCAAGATGCTGAACCCCTAATTGCTCCCGATGAGCAGGTTGGTGCCTTGCATGGTTTCCTCCGCCATCGGTGTATGTATGTGTGCGTGAATGTAATCTATGTCAAGTGCTTTGGCTAAAAGTGCCATATAAATGCACCAATTACCATTTATCATTTGCACATGAGTTATGAAAGCTTTGCGGCTATCTAAGGTTGCTGGTTGATTTCGCTCCACAGGGATGATGAGATCAGGGAGAAGTGCGGCGAGGACGCAGTCCAATACCTGTCCTTTCAGCGCCACGTCATCGGCCTGTTGGTAGTGGTGGGCGTGCTGTCTGTTCATCGTCTTGCCTGTCAACCTCTCTGGGAACCTACTTGGTAAGTGGCACACAGGGACATTAACACCACATGCCAGTCAGCCGTGCTGGTAAATTGTGGGCTGTGGCAGCCACTTAACCTCCTGAAGACACCTTGGATAAAACAAGACTCCTAATACAATTCTGTCCTGGCCAGTATCTTAAGAATCTTCTTTTTGTAAGTTTCAAATGTAACTGATGTGTTTAACGTACCATTTGTATCAAATTATTCAGAAGAATCATATAATGTAGGTGCCTTAAGTGAGAGATTTCATAGTCTAAATCAGATTAGCAAATTCCGACAAACCACTTATTAATTAGTATTTATAGTCTCATCGGTATCATGCTGGTCCAGTGCACTCCCAATACTACATTTTAAGGCCTTTTTTGCTCTTATGTGTATCACATGAGTCCACTCTGCCCTTTTTATAAAGGCATTCATTTCATTTTCTCCACCTATGGGCAGCCACCTCCTGCAATGTTGCTAAACTGCTAAGTTAGAACATCTTCCACGTTCCTAGCTACATAGTGGTGCAATGTCACAAGGTCGACCTCTGCATTTCAGTGAATTTTCTTGTTTTTAATCTTTCCCACAGAAAACAATGCCTACAGTTTTGGGCGAACAACTATAGCTAATTTAGATGCCAAGTGAGTAAACTCATCATTACTTGCTTTCAACATTCCTCAATTATATTGAGTCCATGAGGTCTGACGCTAATGATTTATCCCTTGTGTATTTCTTTCCCAGTAATACGCTGCTGTGGCTGCACACAACCTTTGCATTCCTTTACCTGCTACTGACAGTGTACAGCATGAGACGGCACACTTCCAAAATGCACTACAGAGAGGATGATTTGGTAAGTGTTGTGATGGTAATGCATGGATTCCTTAGCACACAGTGGTGGAAAAAGTACTTACATGTTTTACTAAAGTAAAGTAAAAGTAATAATTTATATCTGAAAAGTAACTAAAGTTTTCAAATAATTGTAGTGGAGTAAAAGTACAACATTTTCCTCAGAGATGCAGTGGAGTAAAAGTAATTAAAATTGGAAATACTCCAGTAAAGTAAAAGTACCTAAACATGATACTTAAGTAACAGTACTTGAGTAATTGTACTTAGTTGCTTAACACCACTGCTAGCACATACTTACATAACCTTGATTTGCACACTACACCACTCATTCCATCTCAAAAGCATATCCTTTTTCAAGTATTTCAAGTGTAAATGCACTAAAATAAAATGGGGAAAGGGATAGGAAAAATAGACATTTCAATTCTGAAGCAAAGAATATGAAACGAACAATAACACATACAAATATATAAAGAGTAGAACATAAAATAAAAGTGGTGCAATCCATCTTTGTCTGCCTGAATGTTCACAACTTTATTCTTATCTTCTTCAGGTGAAACGCACTTTATTCATCAATGGAATCTACAAATATAGGAGAAGGACATAAAGCAACACTTTGAGTAAGCGCTGTTTCAGCATCTCAGCTTTACGTTGAACTGTCAAACGTACTGGCACTCACATCATAATTAAGTTGCCATTAGCCAATAACACAGCTTTGTCTTGGTTTATGTTTTACATGCATTAAACTGTCAAACACCAGTACGGTGCTCACTTCATAATTGAGTTGCACATTAGCAGTACTAAGCCCTGTGAGAGCCATGGCTGCTCTTGTGTAAAGCTGCTGTCTTGACCTGAGCCTTGTGCCTGGGACAAGACAACAGCGGGTCTAAATGTTGTAATTGTCCCTAATAGAAGCCAAATGAGCAGGATCATGGGAGTCATGTGTTAGGATGGGAGGCTCACTTCCTGCTCAGCCAAATAGTATTATGCCAAATCTTATCTCCGCTTCAGGATTCCCCAAAAATATCCATGTTCTACTATATACAAATATGTCCATTGAAATTAGAGTTATCAACAGGCCTGGAAAGTAAGGCCAAAATTACCATAATTTTAGGGCCGAAAACCTGAAAACCCCTAAAAGTCATTATGTGCTTAATGTCCTCAAAGTCACGCATCCAACAAGCTTTGCACTGAGCAGATTGGATAATGGCCAAAACATCTAGAAAACGTCCACTTTCGCCGATTTTTTAATGTTTGATTTCTGGCCATTTTCGCCAGTTTCTTTTTAATACCACAGGCTACGAAGGTCGAAAGGCGACAAACTAGATACCTGAGTAAAGTTCACATTGAGCTTCATCCAACGCATCCACTGCAATTTCCGTCGGCCTTACGGTTAGGCCGCTAGGGGCAGTTGAAGCTTCTTTTTTGGGGGTTATATATATATATTTTTTAACCAGAGGTTCGGCTCGGCCCGACGAATTAGCATACATTTTCGTCCCGGTCTGGCCGGAAAACGTAGGCTTCGGGCAGAGTTTGATAACTAATTGAAATTGAACCCCCAAAGATAGAAGCTTGATGTAGGTGTTTTGTTGTGTGTGACTCTTGCATTATAGCACTCTATATTGTCGATTTGTAGATTAGATATTTATCACAGAAACTGACTTCATTAGTGCCATTAGGATTGTGGAGACCAGATCTAATATTTCACTCTTTCTTCCCGTTCCTTTCTCCCACGTAGGCAGGCGTATGAAAACTGCACCGTGCTAGAGGCTCGTATCTGTTATAATGTGGCTAGGCTGATGTACCTAAACTCTGAAAGGTAACGACATTGTGCCAAATACCTTGTGGTATTTGTCTTTTGGTCATTGCTTGAAATCTCAAGTATTCAATTGCAGTGGTGGAAAAAGTACTGACATGTTTTACTTAGGTAAAAGTATCAATACCACAATGTAAAAGTACTCTTTGTAAAAGTAAAAGTCCTGTGTTCAAAATGTTACTTGAGTAAAAGTACAAAAGTATTGGCATCAACATGCACTTAAAGTACCAATCGTGACGCGTTGTGAGCTTGTAGATCTGCTATTTTCAAATAGCCTATGCATAAAATAGGGCTAAAGGGCTAAACAAATCCTCAAAAGTATACTTAAGTACAGTACTTAGTTACTTTACACTACTGTTCAATTTTCCCAGGTCCTTGGTTGGGTTTTGTAATGTTTATGATCTGACAGTATTTGATTTGAACAGAAAGGAGAGAAAAGAAAAAAAAAGAGACCATGGCTGCAGCATTACCATCATTCCCTGCTTTTGATATTAATGATGATCAGAACTCTTCTGTCCGATGTAAGAAGTGGATACAGCGATTTGAAAACTTCATCATTGCTCTGGATGATACAAGGAAACGTGCTGAATTACGACGCCTAGAGGACCTTGATATCATTGAAAGGGTGGATGGTCCCACTCCTTGGGTCTCTCCGATTGTTCCAGTTCCAAAGCCAAAAGACCCAGAAGCAGTGCGTATTTGTGTGGACATGAGACTACCAAACCGGGCCATTGAAAGAGAAAGACATCCCACACCTACTGTGGATGATGTGATACAATCACCCAATGGGGGTCATCCCTATGTTCCCCAGGTTCTATGTTCCCCTCCCCCCCCCAAAAAAGGTTCTATGTTCCCCGGGTTCTATGTTCCCCGCTCAACCAAAAAAGGGTTCTATGTTCCCCACTCATCCAAAAAAAGGTTCTATGTTCCCCACTCAACCAAAAAAGGTTATAAAAAAGGTTCTATGTTCCCCACTCAACCAAAAAAAGGTTCTATGTTCCCCGCTCACCCAAAAATGCAGGAAATGGTGAGACATTTAAAACGGTTTAAATACATGTATTGATACCCATTAGTTATTTGTAATTTTTCAGTTTTTAGAGTGTCAAAATATCATGTTTTGAAAACTTCTTTGACATGACTCAAAATCTATTTAGGGGTGTCACGATACATTAATTTCACGGTACATATGATACGATACACGATATTGGGCTCACGATATTGATACAATATTATTATATTTTTTACTAGCATCAACATTGGCCATCATCTTCAGTTTCAAAGTGCTTAATTTATAAAGCATATAAAACTAGAAAAAGTGCTCCTTGGAGCACAGGTCAGGTAGGCTATTGTGGCCTCCTGGTGACGCTATAATAGGCCAATGTGAAAAGGGTGCCATTTCTTATTAGGCCTTGCACGGCAATCGTGTGAAGGTGCGTGTAAAGTTTGACCGCAATCGGACGGTGCGTTCATGATTTGCGGAGTTTTGTTCAAAACAAGCCACTACTGCAAACTTTAGATGTCAATCTTAGCCAATGAGAATGGAATATGAAAAATCAAACACGACCGTCTTGATCACATGACTATAGAGATCATGTGTACCGATTTGCGTGAAATTTGAATAAAATCGGACGGAGTAATATAAAAAAAAAGTTTTACGTAAGTCGCTGGTGGCGCTATAAAAGGCAGATGTGAAGAATGCAAGGCAAAGGTTTTTCCTTGACCTCTAGGGAGTGCGCATACAAAGTTTTACACGTATCGCTGCAGTTATAGGTACAAACATGAATCCGCCTGTTATAGCGCCACCATGAGGCTGATTTGAAAGTTTTCAAGTGCCATTTCTTCCTCGGCATAGTGGAAATATGCATGCAAAATTTCACGGAAATTGCATGCTGTGTTCATGATTTGAGGCATTTTGTTCAAAACGGAGTACTCCTGCAAACTTTGGAAGCCATTTTTAGCCAATCAGGATGGAATATAAAAAATTTGAAAGACCGTTTCGTTTAATGACTATAGAGATACTGTGTACCGATTTGCGGGATTTTTGGACAAAATCTGTAGGAATACTGTAAAAAACTATGTTTTGCACAAATTGGCCTCCTGGTGGCGCTATAAAAGGCCCATGTAAAAAATGTGGGGCAGAAGTTCGGAATTGGCATCCAGGGAGTGCTCAGTTTCGTTGCAATCAAGGCAACGGTGGCAGAGATTAGCTGGTGACAGACGGACGGACGGACAGGGGGTAAAACATACTGATCATAAACCACTGGAGTGGATTTTCAACAACCCCAAATCCAAACCACCTGCTCGTATAGAGCGCTGGAGTCTACGTCTGCAGCCCTACAATTACACAGTACGCTACAAAGCTGGTAAAGACAATCCAGCAGAATATATGTCACGACACATTGCACAGGTGTCGCACATCTCCCTGGACGCTTCAGGAGATGAACAGCAAGCAGAAGAATATGTTTAGTTACTACAAATGCTGTTCCCAAGGTGATGACACTGGCCGAAATCCAGGATGCAACTAAAGCTGACCCTACTCTATGTGAAGTCATTCGGCTCATTAAAACAGGCTCATGGTGGTCACTGTCTCAAAAGCAGGATTTTCCTGATGGAGTTGATGTCGCTGCACTGTTGTCATACAAGAGAATCAAGGATGAACTGACTGTAACTGCTACAGATGACACAGTGCTACTACGGGGCACAAGGATTGTTGTCCCCCATTCTTGGGGGACAACAATCAAGAAGTTGATCAGGGAAAAAGTCTGGTTCCCTGGTATTGACAGACAAGTAGAAACCATGATAGCTGGCTGTCTCCCCTTTCAGGCTGTTGTGCCTAATCACACACAAGAACCTCTCCGCATGTCTGAGCTGCCGTCATCACCCTGGGAAAAGGTTGGTGTTGATTTCTGTGGTCCATTCCCCTCTGGTGATTATCTTTTAGTGGTAATTGATGAATACTCCAGGTATCCAGAAGTAGAGATTCTACAGTCCACGTCAGCCAGGGCTACAATTCCTAAACTTGATAAAATATTCTCTACACTGGGAATTCCGTTTCAGGTTAAAACAGATAATGGCCCTCCTTTCCAGGGTTCTGAATTTGCAGATTTTGCAGCGTATCTGGGCTTCAGACATAGGAAAATAACGCCACTGTGGCCTTAGGCCAATGCAGAAGCCGAACGGTTCATGCGTACCTTTGAAAAGACTATACGTGCTGCTCAAGTTGAGGGCCGTCCTTGGAAACAAACTCTGTATACATTCCTCCGCAACTACCGTGCCACGCCTCACTGTTCGACTGGCATGGCTCCTGATGTGCTGTTTGGTAGGCCCCTGAGAATCAAGCTTCCTGAGGCCCCTCTTCCCCTCCACTCTCACACGGATGCAAAGCTACGTCAAGCAGATGCAGTGGCAAAGGACAAAATGAAAGTCTATGCTGACAGGGTAAGTCATGCTGCTCCATTGGCTCTGAAAGTGGGAGACGTAGTCCTGTGTCGTCAAAAGAAGGAGGGGAAACTATGCCATGCTTGCAATCCCCGACCTTACA
Source organism: Gymnoscopelus microlampas (assembly GCF_963454915.1). NCBI lineage: Eukaryota > Metazoa > Chordata > Actinopteri > Myctophiformes > Myctophidae > Gymnoscopelus > Gymnoscopelus microlampas. The sequence goes on from NC_139951.1 coordinate 2,997,199, forward strand.
AGGTCATCGCTATCAAAGGTTCCATGGTGACAGCTAAAAATAATTACCATGTCATCACCCGAAACTCATCCCACTTCAAACCTTTACTGGTGGTCAACGATTACCACTCCCAGGGTGGGTCAAAGACAGTGGATGGCGGAGAAGTTGCTATGGACGGGTCAGCAATGCAAAACCCAGAGCCCCTAGCCCCAGAGCCCTTTGCCCCTAACACACCTCAGTCACAGTCACCTGTCCGTAGATACCCAGTCAGGGTCAACAGAGGACCCCCATCATACCTGGCTGATTTTGATTAATGTGAAAGGTTCTAATACAACGCACGCTATGTTCTTTATATGTGTGTGTTCACAACTGCTGTAAAAAAAAAAAAAGAAAGAAAAAAAAGTGTTGAACTGAGTGTCAGTTGGAAGGAAAGAAAAATATTTGTTGAAATGTAAACGGCTGTTTAAAAAAAAAAAAAAAAACTTGTTTATGATCTGACAGTATAGAGCATCGCAGTTCCGCCACTTCCTGGTGCCGGAAGTAAATACTCGATGCATTTTTCCCATTGACTTTTCCAAAAATATTTATATCAATCAATTTAAGACTAGAATCAAGCTATCCAGGATAGCGGTGAATCATGACCATAAAACCTTTTTTTCTGTGATTTTTTTGTAAATTTTATATTTAATGATATGATATACTATATTTAATAAATACCCTTTGTTTTGCCGTTTTCAAAAACGTTTTTTTTCACAGAATCAAACGTTTTATGGTCATGATTCACCGCTATCCTGGATAGCTTGATTCTAGGCTTAAATTAATTTATATAAATATTTTTGTAAAATGCATTGAGTATTTACTTCCGGCACCAGGAAGTGGGCGGGAACTGCGACGCTCTATTTGATTTGATCCACAAAGGGGCGCTTTGTATTGCAGAATGTTAGAAACACCACTGAAGGAGAGCGCCCTGTTGGTCATGTGATGTTGTTTGTCAGGAAATGATTCTCATTACTACTTGGATGTTACTGAGTGAAGGAGTGAATAAAAACCTCTGGAGTTAAAGAATTGTTTTGGGGTTTCATTCAAGAACTTTATAGGTTTGGTTGTAGGTTTTGATTGGTTATGTCTGTCTGTCTGCAGGAAGAAATCGGAGCGCAGCAAGAAGTTCTACACTGACCTGAAGACCAAGGAGCATATTGAAACCCTGGTCAACATGAACCCCTGTGGCCACCTCTGCTGCGGTGTTGTCAAAGGCTACTGCAAAAAGGTACAGTAGGGCTAGCCTCGATCTCTAGGCTTTTATTTTTTATTTTTGCTAAAAAATAAGAGCCTGGACCGTTCCTGGAATAGGAAGTGTTTCATTTCCCCAACCAACCAGAGTGTATTGGGCATCGCTCCAAATGTTGTGACGCCAGGGCTCTCAATGATCGGTGAACCAATGGGATCTCACATAATATTTCTCCGGAGATTTTGAAACCTTTTCATGTCAAGGACCCCCAAAATGATATGTATTTGGCTGTGGACCCCCCCCCCCCCGTCAAAAAAAAATGCGCCAGAGATCTTTCTAAAATGGCAGATCTACAAGCTCATAGATCTTTTCAGATCTATGAGCTTGTATATCTGCTATTTTTGCATATAGCCAAAGTATAAAATATGGTTAAAATGATTGTGAGGCTATTTTAACTAATTTTACTGGGGACCCCCTCGTACCCCCCAAGGACCCCTGGGGGTCCCCGGACCCAACTTTGAGAACCAATGCACTACAGGATGCTTGTGTTCACTCGTCACCTTATTAAACTAATGGCCTAAGTCATGTTTTCAAGGTTTTCAGGAAAAATAAAAAACTGATCCAGAACAAAACTATATGATATTTCTTAATCATTTCACCCAAAATGTTTATAACAAATTATGACTATTTAAATAGAAATAACACTGTATGTCAGTTATGTAACATAAGAGATTTAAATAGGTTTAAATAGGATTAAATCTGACTTAGGCCAAAATAAAAAGCAAAACAAATTACAAAATGGCCTAAATCAGTAAATAATTTGGCTTAAGTCACAAAACCGTGTGATTTAGGCCAAACAAAAGGCCTATTTTGTCCTAAGTCACACTAGGGAGTTAGGCCATTATACTAAAAGGGGCGTGAACAGCATGATCCTTTTCAATTAGGAGATGGGCCATTTTACCAGAGGTGGCCAGTGTCATGAGGACCTGACTTAGGCAAAAATATAATTTTCCTCAAAAAAAGACTTAGGCCATTAGTTTAATAAGGTGACGCACTTAAAGTAAAAACAACGTTTCTACTATTATGGCGGAGTGTGTCTGTGGCGGGCATGCAAATATGGGGATCCCTCCCCATCACTACCTGTGATGGAGAGGGAGGGAGAGGGAACCTATTTCACACACGCAATGTCCTGGGAAATACTGGGTAATGAAACTTGGAACACACTGTTCAGCAATTTTTTTTATGCTTGTCCTATATAGTTCTGTTGTGGCAAAAAAACATTAAAAAAAACATGCTCAACTTCATTAAAAGAAAAAAAATGGACATCAAAAGAAACAAAACAAGGATTAACATTAGATTAATTTTAAAAAGACTATAGACCCTACTCTAGGAACGATTTAAGTCAGGAACGATGCGAGTTTGAAATGCATGCCCCACCCAGGGCACCCATTGTATCCATCTGTCCCTTTTCATGCCTGTGTCTGTCTCCCACAAAACGACTAACATTTTTCTCCAACATCCCACAAACTGCAACAAACCGCCATACCATAACATATTATGTACATTTCCAGGTACATAATGCTCCCGCTCCCTAGTTAGTACTGAGCATGTGGAATAAAAAATTACTCGCAAAATATAAATAAAGAGTAATGGTAGTAATTCATGAGAACAACTGTTAAACAAGTATACATCAGGCTTGTTTCTCCTGCTCTAGCTGAATCTCCTTATATCAACTTGTTTCTGGAGAATCGCTGTCAACTGTTGCGGGTTGATCAACCACAAAACATGGTAGTTTGAAGACCAAGAAACGTTCCATTTCGCTCAGTATTGGTCTCTAACTGCTGTGTTGAACATGTGCCGCCGCCTTTGATCTTTAAACAAACCCACTTAACCAACCACACCTGCTATTTTGCGTGTCTATTTTTAAGTGCAATCACTAAACTATGTGGGTGTGCGAGCAAACATACCATGAATAAGGTATTATTGTTCATCTATTTATAGGACCACATAATATCACAGTCGAACAATTAATTTAATTCAGTTTTAAAAGTAAATGTGTGAAGAAGTTAACGTTTTTGGGGATGCTATGCCCCCAATCCCCCCCCCCCCCCAGCGCTGCATCTAAATCAGGGTTGTCATTGTTGTTCCCACAGGAAGAGGCTGTATGCTACTACACCAAGCTGGAGGCAAAGCTGAAGGATGAGTATAGGAAAGAACGAGATAAGGTCAACAGTAAACCCCTAGGAATGGCCTTTGTCACCTTCAAAAATGAGGCCATGACTGCCATGTGAGTGTTTTAGTGAGGGGAGTGGGTATTTGTTTGTTTTGTTTTGTCTAACTGTTTGCTTGGCTTTTGACCCGTTGTAATTGTTGTTCTATGTGTCTTTGCCCGGATGTCCCCTCTCAAGTATCATGAAGGACTTCAATGCTTGCAGATGTCAGGGCTGTTACTGTTATTGTTGTCGGGAGCCAAAGTCCTCTCCGTTCAGTGGCAGCCTCTTCGCACACAGCTGGACTGTCCGCTACTCCCCCGATCCACAGAATGTCTACTGGTAAGAACGCAAATATTCGTCACGTTAGAATGTGACGAATATGTGTCCACTAGGGCTGTCATGATTACAAATTTAAGTTGACGATTAATTGTCACACAGATGCGATTAACAATTTAATTATGTTTTTGGCCATTGAACATCGGAACATATGAATAAAAACTTTAGGCTTCGTAATCAAAAAATTGCGCAGGGCCAATATGACAAATAACTAAATATAAAAAGAAATTACTGAAATATTTAATAATTTTCAAAATAGTAGAAATTGCTGATCTACAAGCTGACAACGCGTCATGAATTGTCGCCTAGTGTCCACAAGATACAAAAACGGCTAAACGGTACAATCCATCAAAATAAATGTACTCTGTCATACCGATGCAATGAGAGAATGAGGGCAGGTTAATATATCGTGAATACCCCACAAAAGCCTTCAAACACGGGTTGATGGCTTGCTTTTCTTGATGTCTCCCATCTGCCTGAGTATCAGACTGCAGAATGATTCGATTTCAGCCCACTTTTAAAGAGCAATGCGCTCCCTCCAAGGGGAACCCCCTTTGTAAACCACTAGTGTCTGTATTCTGGACAGCTGTGTCCATAACCACGGGTCATCCGTCGCTCAGTGTCGGTCTAACCCCACATTCCATGTGACCCGTCTTCCCACAGGGAGCGTCTGTCAGTCGGAGCGGTCTCCTGGTGGCTGCGCTGCTTCATCATCAACACTGTCCTCTTCCTCCTGCTGTTCTTCCTCACCACACCGGTCACCATCATCATCTCCACCATGGACAAGTTCAATGTCACCAAACCTGTGGAGTACTTAAACGTGAGCGCTTCCTTTCCCTTTTACCTTCACCGTTGACGTTATGGGACGCCTCATTAGCTAGACTTGTTAAGTCTGTGGTTTTACATAGTCCCTATGACTAACGACAATACCAACGGTAATCTCCGTAGCAATTAGAATTTTTGTTTTGAGTAAAAACACGTAACTCTCTCAGTGCCAAAAACAAGTTATCAAACGTATTTTTCTGAATGCCCTCAGTGCCAAGAATGAGTTATCACGAGTTTAAAAAAATAATAATGTTTTTTTTTTTTTTTTTATTAATTAGAATAACGGTGGAACCAAAATAAGTGGTGTCGTGTGTTCTAGCAGTTCACTGTTTGCAGGTCCCCAGGTTGAACTTTGTCTTGGCTTGTTCTCTTACCTCCCCATCTCCCACGGTTGTGGCCTGGGGGAAGGGGGGGGGGGGGGTCATTCATTCGGTCCTTACAGTGCTTTGTCTGTGGTGCAAATACATTGAGTTGTTAAGACCAGTCTATGACTTGGTGGAAAAATACTTGTGAGGGAAGAGTTGCTGAACTTGTGCAATACTGCAAGGATATCCTCACATCATGCAGAGATTTAAAAATCGCAGAGATTTTAACAATGTGCTCAAATTCTAGGCAGGAACTTTCCTTTCATTGTGTAGATCTTGGTAATTATCCTGCCTAAAAACATGTATTTTCTTTTCAAAATATGCAGTTAAGTCTGTTTCCACTTATACTAAGTGCAATTGTAGGTGTATATGGTGGCGTTGTTTTGTTTTTTTATAGCATTACCACAGTAGAATGATGCCGACACAAGTAATGTAGCTCTATTGTTTGTTCGGAGGAGGTACTTTAGCTTTCTCCCTGTTTTGCTGTAGCACTCACTTGGCAGGTGAGTGACCTAAATAAAAGGCGTGTTGAGGATACTGACAACAGTGTGGGGAAACATTTTCACGGGTGCTTCTCAACCATAAACGTCTCACATCTTAGCAGGTACACAGCCCACTTAAGGTTAAGAATACATTGCAAAAATGAGTGTTAATTCAAAATGTGAGTGACAAAAAACATAAGACATCAACACAATTCCATGTACATGTATCATATGCAGGAAAATGGTAGGGTTTTGTGAAGGCATTAAAGGAGCGGTTGTGCTCTTTTTGAATGAGAATCAGGTTATCGCTTAAGCTGGAACCTGCCACACATGCCACGCCAGGAGTTACAATGGAGAGGAGCCGCTAGACATAATGGTCTCTATAAAACCACAGAATGATTAGCCGTCTTCGTAAAATGTATCCGGTCACTTCTAAATTATATGTCTCTGTTATCTGTCCTCCAGAATCCAATTATCACCCAGTTCTTCCCTACCCTCCTCCTGTGGGCCTTCTCTGCCCTGCTCTCCACCATTGTGTACTACTCTTCAGTCTTTGAAGCCCACTGGACACGGTAGGTCCCTCACCAACAACATCTCACTGGCTTTTGCGCTCCTTCGTTCACACAATACGATATGTTCTCAGTTATGCTCCGTGTGTTTTCACCTAACCACTTAACCCATTAAGACCTGTGTCATTTTAGATTTTTTTGGCTGTTCAAAAATAGCAGATCTACAAGCTTGTAGATCTGCTATTTTTAATAAATCGTGAAAATTTGAGCAAATCTTTGAATATATATATTTTGAAAGCAATTTTTTTTAAAGCATTTGTACCTCAAATCTTTGCTTCTTGGGGTTCCTGGAACTAAATATTTTGAGATGGGTGCCCGCGGACAAATACATCATTTTGGGGGTCCTTTTATGTCCTGGGGGAAAAAGTTTGAGAACCACTGATATAGCGACATAGTTTTGCTGAATGTTCACACCCAGAATATGTGGTTAAGATCTTTGTGTGCATGTGCCCCAAGTGTTTGTCTTCTTTCTTTCCATGTGTAGAAATATAAAGAAAGATTTGTTTCTTTCTGTTTTCCAGGTCAGAGGAGAACAGGACAACCATGCACAAGTGCTACACCTTCTTAATCTTCATCGTCCTGTTGCTGCCCTCCCTGGGACTCAGCAGGTACTGCATGTCTCTGCTTACAGCTGTGTTACTAACACAACAGTCTACATACAGTAATATAAGAGTATTGACTTTAATTTTGTGATATTAATACCGCTTTTTTTGCCAATGTATTGTACTAAAGTCCTTTCATTTTCGGTCAATTAGTAATATGATGGTATGTGTATCCGTTTCATTGTGTATTGAGTACTTGTGTCTGTGGTGTTTTGTAGTTGTTTATGTGTTTGTATGTGTACCTTTTTGAAAAAATTCAATACAAATATTTGAATAATAATAATACAGTAATATAAGGGCATCTGTCGGCTTGGTTTTGTGTCTGCTTAAAGCTAAGTTATAGTTTGTTGCCAGACCACTTTTGTTAAGTGTTGTTTGGCAAAAGCCTTGTGCAATTAAATGTAAGTTGAGCCATAGTCTGCAATTAGTTCATTTCAATTAAAACCTTTTTTTTGTCTCTTTACAGTCTGGATGTGTTCTTCCGTTGGCTTTTTGACAAACGTTTCCTGGCAAACGCTGCAGTGAGATTTGAGTAAGCAGCAAACCATATGACCACCGGTGGTGTGTTCTACTGTGTTACGCTGTATACGCCGTATATTACAGTGCAGATTCTTTTTGGGGGAAAGCATACAGTCTAATAAACATATTCCCTGCATGATTATCGTATACCCTCCGAAAAAGCCTAGAACACACCACTGCACCAGACCATTGTACAGAACACTATACACCTGGATGGATAAATTACACCACTGCATATCAGCTTGCTTCAGAAATTATTTTTATACATTAGTAGGGTGACCACCCGTCCCGAAATCCGCGGGACAGTCCCGAAATTGGACCCTCTGTCCCGCGTCCCGCACAAGCAGAGCAATGTCCCGAAAATCAAAGATATGAAAAAAAAAAAAAAAGATTTTTTTTTGATAATAAATCGGTAAAATCAGGCAAAAATAAGAATTAAATATAGCTGCAAGCAGCGATAATACGGGGCCAGTGAATAGAGAGAGAGAGAGACATGGAAACGGAATAGATTGAAGAGAGAGAGAGAGTGACATGGAAACAATAGATTGATGAGAGAGAGAGATGGAAACATAATGGTTTGATTGGACATCTCAACCTACTGCCATTAACAGGATTCGAACTCTCAACCTTCAGACTAATAGGCTGCAACACTACCTATAGTGCTATAGCTTTGTCCAGGCTGATATTGTCTGTTGAAGATCATAAACTCTTGCCTTCTTTCATGAACCAAGCCCCTGTTTCACTAACACTAAGATCACTCGTTCACAAACCATTTACCAATGAAGAAATTGTACATCTCCTCAGAACCAAAACTAGTGAAAGTAGCTGATCTACAAGCTCACAAACCATGAAAAGTTGTGAGATTGTAGATCAGCTATTTTCAGAATGAAGTATGTCATACGTTGAAAAAACGTACTCTCAAATAAGCATTTCAGGTTATCTTTACCATTTGCACATGTATTCATTGATACAGTCATGTTGTTTGCAATTCAACTTAAATTAAGTCTGCATCAAGTGAGGCTTGAACTGGCGACCTTGAGATTGTGAGGCATTCATTTAAGGGAGACGCCATTGGCCCAACAGACAAGTAACTGTGAAAAAGGAGATCACACAGATGATACAGTTTCACGCAAATAGCTGAAAAATCCTGGGTTTAAGTGCTTTTCAAACTGCTCAAAATTGCAGACAATCTAAGGCCGGAGCTTACTGGTCAAAGCGATAGATGTGTTCCTCATGAGTCAAGGCACAAGTGTAAGCAAGTTTCACGACTTTCGGCCAAACGAGGCATGACTTTTGCCTGTTTAAAATTTGCATTTTCAAAAAATTGCTATAGCGCCCCCCTTTGGCCAATTGGAGTGAGATTGGTTTCAGTGATATTTGGAATGACTCTCTACATTACTGCAACGTTTCAAAGAAATGTGAGTCTTGCATGTATGTGTTAGGGGCAGATGAATAATTTTCATAAAACTGCAATAGTTAAAATCTATCTCCTCCTGGGATTTTTGAGCAATCTGCACGAAACGTTTAACACTTGAACTTTGGACCACTGCCTACAAAAATTTCCAACGGATTTTCCATAAGTGAAAAAATGCAGAAGTTAGGAGCCAATGACTGTTTTTCATATAATTCAAAATGGTGGGCGATCTAAAGGTCAGAGGTCAGAAGTCAGACCACGAAAGTTGTCGGGCATGAAGAGACGCATGTGTGTATCGAAGTTTCATGGTTGTAGGTCAAACAGGGCATGAGTTGTACCTGTTCAAAGTTGGCACTTTCAATTGAGTGCTATAGCGCCACCCTTTGACGAATGAGTGTGAGAATTATTTTTTGGTAGTTTTTCATGAGCATCTACCATATGGCCGAGTTTCGTAAAAAGCGTATGCACGGTTAAGCCAGAACTGGCAAAAACAAGTATTTTTCAAACTGCTCAAAATTGCGGAAAATCTAAGGGCGGAGCTTAATGGTCAAATCGATACGTGTGTTCCTCATGAGTCAAGGCACATGTGTAAGCAAGTTTCACGACTTTCGGCCAAACGAGGCATGACTTATGCCTGTTTAAAGTCTGCCTTTTCAAAAAATTGCTATAGCGCCCCCTTTTGGCCAATTGGAGTAAGATTGGTTTCAGTGATATTTGGAATGACCCTGTACATTTCTGCAAAGTTTCAAAGAAATGTGAGTCTGCATGTATGTTTTAGGCACAGATGAATACTTTTCATAAAACTGTAATAGTTAAAATCTATCTCCTCCTGGGATTTTTGAGCAATCTGCACGAAACGTTTAACACTTGAACTTTGGACCACTGCCTACAAAAATTTCCAACGGATTTTCCATAAGTGAAAAAATGCATAAGTTAGGAGCCAATGACTGTTTTTCATATAATTCAAAATGGTGGGAGATCTAAAGGTCAGAGGTCAAAAGTCAGAGTGTGAAAGTTGTTCAGCATGAGGAGACGCATATGTGTATCCAAGTTTCATGGCTGTAGGTCAAACAGGGCATGAGTTGTACCTGTTCAAAGTTGCCATTTTCAATTGAGTGCTATAGCGCCACCTTTGGACGAAAGATTGTGAGAATTATTTCTTGATTGTTTTTCATGACCATCTACCATATGGCCGAGTTTCGTAAAAAGCGACTGCACAGTTCAGCCAGAACTGCGAAAAGTGGCAGAAGAAGAAGAAGTGACAGAATACTGCCAATGACAATACGGTTCCAGAGCTGAGCTCTGGCCCCGTAAATAACATAACCCTAACCTAACCCTAATCTTAACCCTAAAACCGAAATAAAGAAACCAAAAACGAACCCGATCTGCCCAGACCCGACCCAAAAAAAACGTGTGCGCGTGCATGTGTCCCGCGGAACGGACACGTCTGTCCCTCAATGGGTCTGTTTGAAGGTGGTCACCCTATACATTAGTCATGCGAGTGTGATAACGATCTATTGTCCTCAAGGTGCCATCTGGTCTCTGTGACTACTGTCGGGGAATCATCGATAAAATATGAAAAATTGTGATGAATTGTTAGGTCATGTTGTCATAGCAATATCAGGCCTGTGTCAAATTCAGTCATTTGATGTTTTATCCTCTTTGAGTATCACATTACTGCATCAGAATTTAGGTACTCACTGACTGTTAGTTTTGCTGTGATAGCTCCATGAGCTTTAATCAAATGTCTATTAACATACGGTATTATCGCATGACTATGATTTAGGCCCTAAATCAAGTGGTGGGCAGCATTTTATTCCAGGGGGCCATACTGACTTTGATAAAGTGAGTGAAGGGCCACACATTGGACTATTGTATTGAAACTTTTTTACAGCTGTACTTTCACTCACATTATCAAACATATTGCATTATTATGCATTATAAATATGGACTCGAGGCAGACAGTTCCACTGTCACATTTAACATTTGAGTACATACAGATGGAATGCAGGTATACGCCTTCTAAATCCTATTCAACTTCCTATTAAATTTTTTTTTACAAAATTCTCTGTTATACAATTCCTGTTATTCCTATATACATACACTCTAATGTACATAGCAACATCTAAAATGACACAGATGCTTTCCCGGTTTTAAAGGTATAACGATTTATAGGCTTTCCCGGTCTTAATGGGTCAATATGTAGATTTTTGGGGGTCATTTATTTTTTCTTTGAGGACTTCAAGGGTGGGATTGAGATGGTCAAAGGGCAACAATGCTAATATTTAGTTTGACGATCGGGGGCCAGAATTCAGTTTTCAGTGACATTGTCATTCTCCTCTCTTTGCTGCAGGTGTGTGTTCCTTCCCGACAATGGAGCGTTCTTTGTGAATTATGTCATTGCTTCAGCCTTCATCGGTAACGCCATGGACCTGCTGAGGATCCCTGGTCTGCTCATGTATATGATCCGCCTTACTTTGGCCCACTCTGCCGCTGAGCGCAGGAATGTCAAGAGGGTTAGTGGATTGTTCCTCTTCTTGCCACGTTGAAATTAGTGCATAAAGTGTCTTGGAATAGGATTCCTGCACTGGGAATATCTTTGAGAGGGATGGAAGAACATCCCTCCCAAAACAGATTCCATTTTAATGTTACTGTACATGATCAAATCTGATAACAAGACAAGCCTGGGTAGTAAAATGTGAATTATTCAGAGGACATTTGAAGGTGCTACACTGATGATGATAATATTATATTATACATAATACTGTGTATTAAAACTGTATATATATCTATATATATCTATATTTTGACTGTATATAATCTGTCTGTCTGTCTGTCTGTCTGTCTGTCTCGCTCTCTCTTTCTATATACTGTATGTCAAATAGATGTTTAATGACGGTATGCCATGACCTATAATATCATATAGTTATGTTTAGCTATTGTTTGGTGGGGTTTTTAATGTTATAGTTAAGTTTAGGTATGGGGTTCATTTAAGGTTAAGAACTGTTACTTAAGGCATTAAGGTGTGGCTCTAACACCCTTTCAGGTTGGATTTTCTTTTTAGTGGTCATTAAGTTAACATGCTTATTTATTTGCAACCTCGTAAATCTTGTGATCGTAAATCACCACTTATAGGATTTACACATACAGTAACAGTAGCAACCAGGCTGCTTCCAGTCCAATATAATCTCATAACCCATCAATGTGTCCCTGCAGCACCAAGCCAATGAGTTCCAGTTTGGGGTAGCCTATGCCTGGATGATGTGTGTCTTTACTGTAGTTATGACCTACAGCATCACCTGCCCGATCATCGTTCCTTTTGGTGAGTGAACATCTGCGACAATGTGTCGGTTTGAAACGCTTATGCTCTATTTTAAACTTTGTCACACAATGGTGTCACACATTTAGAAAATAACGTATCTACAAGCTCACAGCGTGTCACTATGCGATGTGACGCGCTGTGGGCTATTACCCCTATTTATTTATTTTTTTGTGGCAGAAAAGAAAAAGACAGTGTTTGAACATTTTCATCTATAATCATCACGTGGCTAAAATAGGGACACCAGGTTGAAAGTGGTTAAAAGGGCCTAATGTGAGAAGACCGGGACCATGGGGGTTCTGTTCTCTCTATGCTGAAGCTTATCAACAGGCGTAATAGGTCCTCGGAGTGTCAATGCTGCACCCTTTCCCCCTGCTCAGGACTGTTGTACATGCTGCTGAAGCACCTTGTCGACAGGTACAACATGTGCTATGCCTACCTGCCTTCCAAACTGGGCAAAAAGATCCATTCTGGCGCCGTCAACCAAGTGGTGGCAGCTCCCATTCTCTGTCTCTTCTGGCTGCTTTTCTTCTCCACCGTGCGCACGGGTAAGAGAAGGACTCCATCTATTGGCCACTCAATGTCCTAACTTATCCCTAACACGTCTGTCTCCAATGAGGTTACGATGAAAACTATGTTAGAGGTTTGGGTTGTGTAGTTACACCTTGTCATGATGTAACTCCAAATATTGGTAATAATCACAAAAGACAGATCCACAAAAGTGGATTCTGCTTTCTCCACTTTCTGCCTCTACCAAAGTTTAATTGTGATTAAGTTTGCAGAGCCATGTCTTCCTAATTGTTGCCATCATTATGACACAAATAGAATGAATGAATGAATGAATGTTTTATTTCCGTGTCCGGACAATTTCTTGACCCATCCCTCATGGGATTATCAGACACATCAATTTTAAACTACAAAACAAAACAAAGTTACAGACATTCCAGTGTACACCCAACCAGCAACTCATAATACAGCCTGATTTGAAACAAACCACATACAGTACATACATTTATATATACATATATACCTGCATATAGAATACATACATATTTATAAAGGAATTCATCTATTATAAGTCACCCTTCTCCTTCTATCCCACGCTTTATAAAGATATTCTGAAAAAGCAAAAATATGAAGAAAAAGAAATTCAATTAAGGCACCATTCTCATAATCTATCAAGTTTAGATCAGGGGTGTGGACTTTTTTAAACAGTATATCTCTCAAGTCATCATACAAGGGACAAAATAAAATAGAAGAAGAAAAAAGATTTTTCTCTGTAGAGCAGTGATTCCCAACTTGTCGGCAGCAAGGGTGTTACAAATGGGCCCCAAATAATTGGTAAAACACTAGACAGTGTAATGATAATATAACATTAATATTTATTCCATAAAACCTTAAAGAATGAGTTTTCATTGTGATACGAATAAATAGGAACTTACTCTGTTGGTTTCATTGATTCAAGCCGTAACAAACTAATTTGATTCATCATTAAAATACACATGCTCTGAAAATGCACACGGCCTACCAATCTGACCATTTAAAACGGCAGCCGTTAAGTGGCTGTGAATGCCTTTGAGATTTTCAGGTGGGCCCTGATCAGAAAAGGTTGCTCCACTGCTGTAGAGCTTCACATGCAGGTGGTGCTAGTATTATGAAGTTAAAAAACAAACAAAATGTTAACCGGTAAACACGATGGCTCGGAAAATAGGGCCCAGGTTGAAAACCAGACATCCCTTAAATGTTTTTAAGTGCAGTCGTACAATAAGTTTCCCTCTACTTTCTCCCAAAGGGTTTTCGTCTGCGACGTCCATGTTCACCATCATAGTTCTGATCATCACAATCATCATCTGCCTCTCCCACGTCTGCTTTGGGCATTTTAAATATCTCAGTGCTCACAACTACAAGGTAACACTTGTCATTCTCTAAACGTACCATCTTAATATTCCTGACCCCACAATGCTCTGACGTTCACCTGCTCATGTCAACTATCTCTTGTCTGTCCCAGATTGACAGTCAGGAGAATCAGAATCAGACGGATGACGTCGAGAATGGGCAGCCACCACGTACCTCCCAAGCAGTAAGTATCATCAAACGCTCTTGTTCATGTCATTCCCACCTTCATTTGGATCGGTGAAGTTGTTAGCTAGTTAGAATGAGGTTTACAGATGGTGCAGATGAGGTGTTTCGCCTCCATTACCCACTTTATACCTCTGAATTACTTTATTCACTTCAATAAGCACTTTGTCTTATGATGATGTGTTGACTTCTGTGTCGGTGTTAATGTTTTTATATCATCTTTTTTGTGTGTGCGGTGTGACTTATTTTTGTGCACATTGTGCTGCACCTTGTAACTATGTATTGAAAGCTGCTTTATAAATCAAGTTTATTCACTTTTTCCTCTCACCCTCCTCTCTGCAGCAGATATACATTTCTCAGGTACAACAGGGCCCACATTCAGACGAGGTTGGCTCAGGCAGCAGCGAGGACGACGGCCAGGGGTCCTCACAGGGGTCCTCGCAGGACGAGGAAATAATTAACGTTGCAAATGGCCTGAATGAGGACTTTCAGCCTGGCGAGGACAGCCTCATTGCAAATGAAGTGCGGCACTGACACTGCCTGGAACGGACAGGAGGAAAAAAAAGCTTTTGGAGCGCACTGAACGTATGTGTATTAAGCTAGGAACCGAACCCACAGTTCTCTAATGCGGGATTTATGCTTGGTTGCACATTGTGTCACGCACCGAAAATAGCCGATCTACAAGCTTGCGACGCGTCGTAGTGCAATGCGTTGTGAGCTTGTATGCTACAGTATGTTAGTGGTTCTCAAACATTTTCTGTAGTATTTGGTCGTGGACCCCCATCTCGAAATTTTTGTTCCTTTAAAAATAACAAATTGTCATTTTTTTTTCCAAAACCACAGATCTACAAGCTCATAGTGCGGCACGAAGTGATGCTCTATGAGCTTGTATATCTGCTATTTTGGAAAGATCGTGACACACACACACTCATATATATTTTTTTTTTAAATCTTAAATGACACAAATGCTTTCCTGCTCCATGATCAGGACATCATCATGAGTGTACATCAGTTACATCAATTCACCTGAAAGATGCAACAGTAGGTAAGGTGAATTATTACTGCAGGTACAACCTGCCGTGAAAGGACAGAAAACCGGCTAGTATTTTGGGCATGTCATTATAGGCAAAAGATTTACAAAGATCTTCAAATTTCTTTACAAAAGTATTGTGAAAATAGCCAATCTACAAGCTCACATTAATACAAGTCACATTCATTGTACTACATACATACATACATACATACATACATACATACATACATACATACATACATACATACATACATACGCAGACTTCAATCCAGAACTTGCAAAGGAAACACACTGAAACCATTTATTAAATTGAATTCCTACGTATATTGCATTAGTGCTCAAACTTTTTAATTCCAAGGACCCCCATAACTGTAAGAGTGTACAAATGGACCTTACGGGTCCATTTGGTTCCATTTGTACACTCTCAGAGTTACACAAATGTAAGGGTCTAAATAGAACCCCCCTCAGGGAACCCTGGACCCCACTTTGAGTTTCAGACGTACTGAAAGACCAAAAACATGGTTCTCTTCAAATTTGATACAGGTAAAAGTAATAAAATCTGCATAATCTGACTGTTTTTTGAGTGGTGCCAACCACTCCTATATCTGACTTTGTCTGTGTGTCCGTCCGTATGTCCAATAAACAAACATTGATGACAACATCAATACGGGGCTCATCAAAGGCACCACTCTCTTCACACAGGGTGTGTTTTTTTCATAACATCTCTTAATCATAGACACAGTTATTATTATTAGGGTGGCTGCAAATGTGTCTACATACAGTATGAAAGCAAGGTATCTGTAGCTTCGAACATGGTGCTTGTTATGGTAAATCCATGACTAGCACAGAAGTCTAATAAAAAGACATCACTCGGGTTCAGATCAAGGACACCATTCACCTGTTGTATTTTTATACAACTAGATTCTACTAAGTCTCGGAAAAGACGTGCTGTGATTAGCCAGTAATCAGGAAGCGCGCCCCATCTAATATGGCGGCCGCGAAACAGACGCCCCAGAGTCGGAGGAGGCGTCTACCTTTGTATGTCTATGGGGCAGAGGCCTAGCCCCTTTTGGGACCCTGTTTACCTTTTTTGTATTTGGGAAGGCGGTATCCAGGGTCCCTTGTCGCTCAAAGCACTCTCTCTTAAAGTCGCGGGTACCACTGTCTCGTCTCGGGCTAATAGCTCGTCGCTTAGAAGTTGCAGAGATTTCTCAAAGGTACCAAAAAGAGCAATACTAACGCGCGGTTAATCTGCATTAATGCGCTCGGATCGGCGATGCCGTTTAACATTTTTAATAATTTAGTAAAGCTTAAGCTCCTCTCTCACACTCTGCTCCACTTCCCATGTCCCGCCTCCTCAACTCATGGGAGTGGTAGATGGTATGTCATGTATGCCATAAACATGCCCATTCTGTGACCATTAAAACATAATGATATAAAATAAATGATGAATAAAATGATGACATGAAAAATCCTAACACATTAATCCCCCCAACACATTCCCCATAATAATTAAATAGCACTATAAATGGGTGTGGTACAAATAGATAAACGTCACAATAAATGGGCAGGGAGCACGTAACAGAAAGAACACAGCAGATAGTAATAATGTTACGTTTAAATGGTACAATTTTACTTTTCATCGGTTGGTGAAAAGGATTAAACTACCCCTCTGCAACTGATTAATATTTCAATTAATTCAGGCCGGTTTATTCTGATTGTAAATAAAAAGTGTTTATGCACAAAAGCTGTGACTACTATTTTGATTGTGTTTGGGCTTATGAGAGATTATATTTGGAATATTAGGCTCTGCGTGAACGTGTCTCCCCACCCAGCTTAACACGTTACCTAAAAAGGAAATATAAACCGTGTCAACTTGCTTCTGATGATTCCTCTTTCAATGACAACTTCCCTGTTCTGCAGTATATTTTCTCTCTCTCTCTCTCTCTCTCTCTCTCTCTCTCTCTCTCTCTCTCTCTCTCTCTCGAACAGACAGGACTCGGTGACAGATAAGGGTAAAAAAAAATGTTTGATTGTGTGTAAAATAGAACTGTATGACTGTAAATTATTCTAGTTATGAGATATAAAACCTTTATCGGTATATGATGTATTCAGCCACCTGCCGAGAAATTTCCCTCCAACGCATTCACATTAATGAGTTCTGAGACACAGTACTGTTTAAAAAAACAATATAATATTTTGCCGGTCCAGATATGTCTCTGTGCCTGTATTCTCTGTTCACCAGCAATTGTCAAATGTGTTTAATAGGTTAAGGCATGTACCAACTCAAAAGAGTTTAGTTTTTGCGCAATTGAAAATATGGAAATGCCAATGAAAATAAAATGGCACATACAGAAAGCCCAGTGGTATTATCTGAAGCCCTCACCTAAACGTATTATACTATGTTTATACTATGTTATTATTTTATACAAAACTCAAAAGTAACATGCAGAAACACCTTTCTACACATGTGACTAACAGAAGAGTATAGCCAATAAGGCCAACTAAAACTAAAACTAACTAAAAATATACTACTGCAACAATAATCACATACAGTTGGCGATGAATAAGCAATTACCCCCAATAAGCAGTCTTTGCGTGTCCATGCGTGCAGTGCGTATGTTTGTCCGTCCGTCCATACATTTTCTATCAAAATGCTACTACTGAGTCTAATAAAACATTGATGGCTCTAAAGTTTAATATGGTAATGAATGTTTAGAGTCTAAACATACCATTGATGTCAGATCATTTCTCATCATTGATGAAGAATATTCCATCATTCAGAACGTACGTCCATTGCCTCAGAGCTCACCACAATGTGAATGCACACTCCCACGAAGTAGGGGGGTCACGTATAAAACGTTTATACGTATAGCTACAGGAAAGACTGTATAAACTGGAAAAAAGCGCCCTGTGGGAGTTTGGCCCCTTCCCACGTGAAAGCCCCCTGTACTCCCAGGTAGACAGGTCCAGTGGGCACCTAAACCTTGTGTGCAGTAGTGTACCTGATTTTGACATGCACGGTACATCATTATCAAAGCTTAAGTTACCCTACAACTTCTTGTTTATCCCCAAAATTACTGACTATCACAGGTACCATTTTGTAGGGCCTAAAATGTAATTTAAATGTTAATGCATTTGGCCCCTCATTTGTAAAATGTAGATATAAAATCAAATATAAAAATATAGCTGCAAGCAGCAATTAGCGGTTTCGAGAATAATGGCAGACTGGCAGACTGTGACAAGAGTGGCAGACTGGCAGACTGGCAGACTTTGACAGAGTGGCAGACTGGCAGACTGGCAGACTGGCAGACTTTGACAGAGTGGCAGACTGGCAGAGTGGCAGACTGTGACAGAGTGGCAGACTGGCAGACTGGCAGACTGTGACAGACTGTGGCAGACTGGCAGACTGGCAGACAGACAGACAGACTGTGGCAGACTGGCAGACTGGCAGACAGACAGACAGACAGTGACAGAGTGGCAGAGTGGCAGACTGTGACAGACTGGCAGACTGGCAGACTGTGACAGAGTGGCAGACAGACAAACAGACAGACTGTGACAGAGTGGCAGAGTGGCAGACTGGCAGACAGACAGACAGACAGTGACAGAGTGGCAGACTGGCAGACTGGCAGACAGACAGACTGTGGCAGACTGGCAGACTGGCAGACAGACAGACAGTGACAGAGTGGCAGACTGGCAGACAGACAGACAGACTGTGACAGAGTGGCAGACTGGCAGACAGACAGACAGACAGTGACAGAGTGGCAGACTGGCAAACAGACAGACAGACAGTGACAGAGTGGCAGACAGGCAGACAGACAGACTGTGACAGAGTGACAGAGTGGCAGACTGGCAGACAGACAGACAGACAGACAGACAGTGACAGAGTGGCAGACAGACAGACAGACAGTGACAGAGTGGCAGACAGGCAGACAGACAGACTGAGAGAGAGAGAGAGAGAGAGAGAGAGAGAGAGAGAGAGAGAGAGAGAGAGAGAGAGAGAGAGAGAGAGAGAGAGAGAGAGAGAGAGAGAGAGAGAGAGAGAGAGAGAGAGAGAGAGAGAGAGAGAGAGAGAGAGAGAGAGAGAGAGAGAGAGAGAGAGAGAGAGAGAGAGAGAGAGAGAGAGAGAGAGAGAGAGAGAGAGAGAGCAAAGTGCACATGTCTGAATTAACAGGGTCATGTTTTGCATAATGCAATTTAAATGTAAACTGTGACAAGTGGGGTTTGAGCCGTGGACCTTTGGCACATGAGACTAACACTGTATTGATCAAGCTATTCAATCCACAGCCTTGGTCAGTGAGAAGGGAGAATCCAACAAAACAAAACAAAAGAGGGAATGAAGTACATCATACATTGAAAACAACTACTCTCAATAAGCGTTTCATTTAACAATTGCATGTTTATTCATTGATACAGTCATGTTGTGTGTAATGCAATTGAGTTGAGGTCTGCATGAGGTGAGATTTGAACCGGCGACGCTCTGGTATCAAGGCAGATGATTAAGCCATTGGGCCAACAGACCCGAACTGATGAAAAGGGAGTTCACACACATGACACACTTTCACGCAAATTGCTCAGAAATACTGGATTTAAATGTTTTTCAAACTGCTCAAAATTGCAGACAATCTAAGGGCGGAGTTTACTGGTTAACAATTGCACATAAATTCATTGATACAGTCATGTTGTGTGCAATGCAATTATAATGAATTCTACATGACGTGGGATTCGAACCAGGAACCCTGTGGTTTCAAGGCAGATGATTAAGCCATTGGGCCAACAGACCTGTACTAGTGAAAAGGGAGTTCACACACATGACACACTTTCACGCAAATTGCTCAGAAATCCTTGGTTTAAATGTTTTTCAAACTGCTCAATATATTTCGGAATGGAAACTAGTGGAAAATAGTCGATCTACAAGCTCACAACGCGTTGCTATCTAAAAAGGTGTGAGATTGTAGATCGGCTATTTTCACAAGAAAGTATGTCATACATAAAAAAAAACTACTCTCAAAAGCATTTCGTGTTATTGTCTAAACATTGCACTTGTCTGAATTAACAGGGTCATGTTTTGTACAATGCAATTTAAATGTGAACTGTAATAAGTGGGATTCGAACCAGGGACCTTCGGCACATGAGACTCACACTTTACTGGTGGAGCTATCCAATACACAGCCTTAGACAGTGAAAAGGGAGAATCCAACAAAACAAAACAAAAGCGCGAATGAAGTACGTCATACATTGAAAATAACTACTTTCAAGTATGCATTTCTCGTCATCTTTAACAATTGCACATGTATTCATTGATATAGTCATGTTGTGTGCAATGCAATTATAATTAAGTCTACCTGAGGTGGGATTCGAACCGGCTACCCTATGGTTTCAAGGCAGATGATTAAGCGATCAAGCTATTGAACCAACACACCTAAACCTGTGAAAAAGGGCCTCTAACATGTATTTGACACAGTTTCATGCAAATTGCTCAGAAATCCTGGATTTAAATGTTTTTCAAACTGCTCAAAATTGCAGACAATCTAAGGGCAGAGCTTACTGGTCAAAGTGATACATGTGTTCCTCATGAGTCAAGGCACATGTGTAAGCAGGTTTAACGGCTGTCGGCCAAACGAGGCATGACTTTTGCCTGTTTAAAGTTTGCATTTTCAAAAAATTGCTATAGCGCCCCCCTTTGACCAATTGGAGTAAGATTGGTTTCAGTGATACTTGGAAGGACCCTCTACAATATTGCAAAGTGTCAAACAAATGTGAGTCTGCATGTATGTGTTAGGGGCAGATGAATAATTTAAAAAAAGCTGCAATTTTCATTGGCTTATAAAAGCTTAACGTTTTCACTTATGGAAAATCCGCTTGGTTACGTCTGTCGGCATTGGTCCAAAGTTCATGTGTATACAGTTTCGTACAGATTGCTCATAAATCCCAGGAGGAGTAGGCTTTTTACTGCTTTTTACTGCTTTTCATAGAATTCGAAATGGTGGGAGATCTAAAGGTCAGAGGTCAAAAGTCAAACAGTGAAAGTTGTTAGGCATGAGGAGACGCATGTGTGTATCAAAGTTTCATGGCTGTAGGTGAAACAGGGCATGAGCTGTACCTGTTCAAAGTTGGCATTTTCAATTGAGTGCTACAGCGCCACCCTTTGGCCAATGTTTGTGAGTTTCGGGTTTTCGCCGTTTGGCATAGCCCTCTACCATATTGCCGAATTTCATAAAAAGTGACCACGCGGTTAGGCCAGAACTGGCAAAACCGGCGGAAGATCATGAACTCTTACAGATGTAATAAGGCTTCGAGCCTATTGGCCTCGAAACCTTAATAAATAACTATTATAATAATTGGTGGGCAGTGTCAGGGGCCCACTGTTCTGGTAACCCTGCCAGACACTGCCTGGCCTTTTCCCAACTGTGTCATCACCTTTGAGTGTAATCTATATTGATCACATATTTGTATACATACTGTAGGCAACAATGTATTTGTGAAACGCATAAATTATTAGAGAACCCGCGAGGCGTTGTGAGCTTGTAGATCTGCTATTTTTGCCTAAAGTTCTCCTCAGAAAAGGGATGCTAGGGTTCAAGTGGTTAAGGTAAAAAAAAAACAATGATATCACACAAAGATTTGTCCGACCCCCTGTAGTAACTCTGAGGACCCCCTAGGGGTCCCGGACCCCCTGTTGAAGACCCCTGATATAAAGAACTGTGTATTCTTGAAATCTGACTTGCAACATGTGTCAGAAAGATCAATGCTTTGAATGAATGTATACCACCTTTACCACCGGTAGAACATAAACGACTCACAGACGTAAATTCACCCAGACATGGTTGAGCATCAGGGTTGTCATCTTATTGTTATTAGCCTGATATTATATAGAATAAAATGTGTTTTACCCAGGGCCTGGGTTGTGTTGTCTACACAACTTACAGTATAATACTTGTCAAATGTGTAAATGACACATTTGCTCATAACATTCAGTAGAGGTCCTACGCCACAAAGCTCATGCAGACAACTTCATGTACATCCGTTCAGTTCACTGTTCTGCAGATTGCACCAGCAAAGTACATAAACCATAAACATAACTAATAGCAATGTGATAGTTATGTTATAGTCGGTGCACTATTACTCTCATTACTCCACATACAAACATGAACCTGCTGGACACAGATCACACAGCCACTGAAACAGGTTGACACAGTTGAAACACAGTTAAAAAAAACAACAACAGCTGTTTCACCTAATGCCCCTTATGTCCTGCATCACACTCTGTTCTGCTACTGTTGTTTATTTCATGTTTGAGTTTTGTTTAATAAGATATATACATGCATTGTTTTCTGTGGCAGGTAATATTTCTTTAAGGAATACAGGATTTCAGGTTCATGATGTGACACACATGTCATGTGACTTTATTCAGGAAGTGCACTGGCCTCATGGCACAGAGAACGGCTAGGAGCATTTGGGGAATATGCATAGACATTAGACAGGAAAAGGAACGTGTACTCAGAGAGAATGAAAATGTGAGGGAGAAGGATATGTCAGCTCTAGATGTGGATTTTACTATGGTAGAATTACAAATAGCTTTGCAAGATACTGGATATACAGCTCCAGGGAAAGATCATGTTATGCCATGTTTCGTCAGCTGCCAGTTGAGTCATTAAAAAGGGTAATGATACTTTTTAATAAAATTTGGAGTGAAGGATGTATGCCAGTTGGATGGAAAAGGGCAGTGATTTTGCCATTCAATAAGCCGGGGAAGGATCCAGTTAGTACTGGGAGTTATAGGCCTATTGCACTGACGTCACACCTTTGTAAATGGATGGAGAAGATTATAGTCCGAAGGCTATATGTGCTGGAGAAGAGGGGGCTATTTAGCTCGTATCAGAGTGGGTTTAGGAAAGGTAGATCCACAATGGATGCTTTAGTTGAAGTAACTAATGATGTAGAAAAGGCACTGAAAATGAAAGAGATAATGGCAATAGTTTATTTCGACATTGAGAAGGCTTATGATTCTATGTGGAGGGATGGGTTGCTAATCAAGCTAAGTAAAATGGGTATTGGCGGGAGGATGTATAACTTTATAATGGATTTTTTGACAGGTAGGACGTTTTGTGTTAAGGTTGGAGCAGAGGAGTCAAAGGACTATAGTATAGAGAATGGTATTCCACAAGGGAGTGTAATTAGTCCTATATTGTTTAATGTCATGATAAATGATATCTTTGATAATGTAGACAATAACATAAGTTCAGCGTTATATGCAGATGAGGGGGGAAAATGTGCCATATGTGTTTAAAAACATAAGGAATGCAATTGAGAAGGTGGAAAAGTGGTCATATGAGTGGGGTTTCAAAATGTCAGCTAGCAAGTCTTGTTATCGGGTGTTTACAAACAAACGTAAATTCCAGGAGGAATTGACATTGTATGGTCAGCCTATGGAGAGGGTGAAAGAGTTTAAGTATTTGGGACTTTGGTTAGATAGTAGATATACATGGAAAGTACACTTGAAAAATCTAGAGACGAAATGTAAGAAAGGAATAAACCTGATGCGGGCTGTTGCCGGATGTGAGTGGGGGGCAGATAAACAAGCTTTAATGGACATATACAGGGAAATTATGAGGTCAGCAATAGACTATGGGTGTATAGTGTATGGGGTAGCAGCTAAGACATCACTACAAATAATAGATAGAGTACAGTATAAAGCATTAAGGTTATGTATTGGAGCCATTAGATCAACCACAATAAATGCAGTATTAATAGAAGCTGGAGAAATGCCACTGGAGTTAAGGAGAGAGAAGCTCACATTGGCATACTGGATTAGAATTAAAGGTGGGGGGAAGAGAATCCAGTAAAGAGGGCATTAAAGGATTGTTGGGAGTAGGCCTATGCCAGTTTTCAAGGAAGGGGGTTTGGATGGACTTGGCAAGAGAAAGTGAGGGAGTATGATATGGAGAATATGGAGTTTACTTTGACTACTCCAATTAGTGCTAGTCCACCATGGTTGTTTCCGGAAACGAGAATAGATATGAATATTGTGGAAAAGAAAAGAGAATGGCAAGAAGAGGATATAGGAGCACAAACAAGTGTGTATCTCAGGCAGAGTTATTATAATTATATGCAAATGTATACAGATGGGTCAAAAGATAAGCAGAACAGGGTGGGAATTGGTGTCTATGTCCCAGATTTGATGTATCAATTACAAAAAGAGTGCCAGATTACTTATCAGTGTATACAGCAGAGAGTGTGGCTATTATCACTGGGTTACAAAGGGTGGAGGAGGTTAGACCAGAGCGGGTGGTGGTGTGCACAGATTCTTTGGCAGTACTGAAAAGCCTACAGTCAGAAAAGTCAGTGAGGGAGGATTTAGTAATTGAAATAAAACAGTGTTTACTAGGATTACACAGAGGTGGAATAGATGTGCAGTTTTGTTGGGTGCCAGCTCATAAGGGGTTGGCAGGGAATGAGGGGGCGGATAAGTTGGCAAAAAGGGCACTAGAGCAGGAGATAGAGTTACACATATTATTAGGAAAGGGTGAAGGGAAAGCAATAGCTAAGAAGAAAGGAATGGAAATTTGGCAGAGAAGGTGGGGTGAGGATCAGAAAGGAAGGAAGTTGTATAAAATCCAAAAAACTGTCAATATAAAGAATTACAATGAAAGGGGCAGAAGGGAAGAAATTATTATCACTAGACTTAGGGTAGGGCGTACAGGGTTGAATAGTACATTATATGTAATGGGTAAGGCAGAAAGTAACAAATGTGGGAACTGTGGGGAAATTGAAAATGTAGAACACATTCTATTGAAATGTGAAAGTTATGTAGAGGAAAGAACAAAATTACGTGACAAAGTTCTTGAAGCAGGACGGGAATGGGATAGTATGGGGATTCTGGGAACAGAGGGAAAGGGAGTAGGTATGGCTAGAAAGGCACTGTTTACGTTTTTAAATTACACTAGGTTGAGTAGCAGAATTTGAAGGGAGGGAGAAAAAAAAAAGGGAAAAAAAGGTTGTGTGTGTGTATATATATATGTATATATATATATATGTATGTATGTATATGTATATATATATATTCATATTACATGCCAGTAATGGGATATTTGATGTGATGCTACACACTCGTGTACAGTAGGTGGCGATATGCACCTTTAAGTTGGTTGCGAACGCCATTAAACAAGAGAAGAAGAAGAAGAAGGAGAACAGCTAGGCTCGTTTTTCTTTGTACTCTGCAAACATGTGCTTTAATCTTCTAAGTTCTCCCAGTCGTAGTATCAGGACATTAAGGGGCATAAGGTGAAACAGTTGGTTTTTAACTGTGTTTTAACTGTGTCAACATCTGTGTCCAGCAGGTTCATGTTTGTATGTGGAGTAGCAGGACAGTGAACTGAATGGATGTATATGAAGTTGGAGCAAATGTGTAATTTAAAATATAATACGCATTATTAAGTTGTGTCGTTTACACAACCCAGGCCCAGGGTAAAACATTTGTAATTCTATATAATATCAGATTAATAATAAAAATAATAAGATGACATTGGCAATGCATGTTTAGCAGTAAACTTCTTGAACTGACACGATAGGAAATGACAGTGAAAGTATTTGGTAATTCTGTAGGAGTAATATCAAAAAATGTGTTTAGCAAAAATCGGCCTCCTGGTGGCACTATAACAGAACAATGTGAAAAAGGTGGCATTTCTTTCTTCTAGTGGGAATGTGTGTGCAGTTTCACGGCAATCGGACGCTGCGTTTATGATTTGAGGTTTTGCAAAGATCGGCCTCCTGGTGGCGCTATAAAAGGATGATCATGAAAAATGCATCATAGGAGTGTGTTTTGCACAGTTTCACTGCGATCTGCTGGAGATTAGCTGGTCACAGACAGATTAGCTGGTCACACAGATTAGCTGGTCACACAGATTAGCTGGTCACAGACAAGACAGCAAAACAGTCTCTGCCACGCCTTCGGCCTGGCGGAGACAATGACGTGTGTGTCGTAAGGTGTTAATTCTGACAGAAAATTTGAAGTAAAATGCCATTTAGTTTCACTCACATTTTAGTTCTGGTCTAGTTTAGTTTTTTCTAGTATAAGATTTTAGTCAACTAAATCTACAGTGGATTTAGTTGACTAAAATATTTTGGCGAAGTAATGGCAAAGTAATGCCGGATTTATCCTTAGCTGCCAGCCAATTTTTTAATTAATTAATAATAATTTGGGAGTGTGAAATAATTCAAATAAACTGTTTTGAATTTGAGCCATGAATTGTTACAATGTGTTTAGAAATATTGAATTTAATCTGGGGTTATTTCACATAAGAAAATGGCAAATGTATGTACTTTTAAACATGCCTCCAAGTTTGTAAATGCCCCCATTCCTTATACATGGTGTGATAGATTTCAATTCAGAGCCTTCACCTTCACCTTTTTCCTTGTTGATTAAACTCTCATTGACTAGACTTTCACTGACCTACCCAATGCCAATGCAATGTGATTTGTAAAAAAACAAATATTTAAATAACATTTCCCAACAGACCAAAAAAAAAAGCTTGACATTTATTTGATTGGTGGCTGACACACAGACACACGTAAAGTGTAACCCCACATATCATTAATCCACCACAGTGAAGAGTTTAGATTACAGGCTTAAAAGGGATAGTTCACCCCCAAAAGGTTTTCTTTTTCTTTACCTTGAATTCATGGAGATTTTTTTGTTTTTGTCACATTTCTAAGCCACCGGCGGAGCCTTCTACCGGATCTATTTGGTTAAATATTAGGGATATGTTTTCACTAACTCCTGTTTTCACTGACTTTTACGTTCACTCTATTTGTGTAATCATACCATGGCATCTAAAAAAGAGAGAAAAAAATACCATTCATCATTGACCACTACAGTCATGTTACATGTATCAGTAATATTGAATTCATTGATTGACTATTTATATTCATTTGTGTTCAATAGCATAGTTTTTGTCCCAAGTACATGTGGCCCAGGCTAGCTTCAATGAACAGGACATGGTTCCATTCTGCACAAAAAATGCATAGAGTCACGGCCCTGGATGTTGATTTGATTACAAACAGACATACTCCTGAACATGATCCCGTTTGAGAGTTCTGTGGCCTTGCTTAGTTTCATTGTCTGCTGACGCTGCTGCGTATTCTATAGTGATGTCTCCTTCTGTTGTTTATTTTTTGTTTCCTATTTTACCAAGTGTTTTAGCTGTTGTTTTTCTGTGTTTTAGCTTATAAAGTGTATTTAGCTTTTTCAGATTTTCTGTGCACACAGGTTCATAAGGCTACAGTTGACATAGAAGCCAGAACATTCTCTCTGTTCAGTGTATGTTTGTACAGAGACCTGCAGCGATGGTGGTTGCAGAGAGGCAGGTGTTCTTTGCAAGGCATAGGCTTGTGGTCAGGTTGAAGGTTTCACATCTGTCATTTATCGGCACTAGACAGGATGCACAGCCTGCTCAGTGACCACATCCTCTGCTCTAGTGCTGTTCTCTACACCCCCGCAGTTCCATATCTACCACCAACATGCACAAGCCTCATCATTTTAGACAACTGTCATTTCTGGAGTGGAAAAACAAATAAATAAATAAACAATTGAATAACTTAAGAAACTTCAAGTGAATGTATAATTAATTGTGAAATCCTAGTTGATAAAAGATATTCAAGGACATATCATAAGGGGGCCTTTTTAGAGATTTCTTTTCCATTTTCATATGTGGAAAAATACATGACTCAAATGGGGGAAAAGAACGTATTGAGACTATAGTGTCAGAGCTCAACTGATCTCAGATCTCATCAATTTGACTGATCAGCATGCTGCTAAAATACACCACCCTCCTATACTAACTGTGTACTGATAGGGATGATAACTGCTATACTAACTGTGTACTGATAGGGATGATAACTACTATACTAACTGTGTACTGATAGGGATGATAACGGGGGGTTACATCCGATGTAACCCGGGTTCTCTGAGTGGAGAGACTGGCTCTCCACTACATATTATTCAATATGTACGGGAACTGACCCCCAGGGGCAGTGCTCGTGGATACTCTTTAAGACACATCACTCATGGTGGCCCTGCCCTGATCTGTGATGAGTGGGGTATTTAAGCCCCACCCAGGCAGAGCCACTTCGATTAACTTTGATTGACACGAATTTCGGAGCGGCTCAAGCGTGGAGAGCCAGTCTCTCCACTCAGAGAACCCGGGTTACATCGGATGTAACCCCCCGTTCTCTATCGTGGTCGAGACTGGCTCTCCACTACATATTATTCAATATGTACGGGAACACTCTAAGACACACCGCGAGGAAATAAGCAGACCCAGCTGCCCCCGCGGCAGCCCGAAGCAGTTTAAGCCCGAAGTATCAGAGCCCAAGGCGTGCTCCAAAATCCTGTCATCCAACGAAGTATGTAATACTCGTGGCCTAGGCGCAAGACGCTACCTATGCCCAGCTGGCCCCGCCAGATGCCAAGGCCGGTCAAACAGGCTCGTGGCCTAGGCGCAAGCCGCTACCTAGGCCCAGCTGGCGTCAGGCCAATCAACTGATTAGCCACCTAGCTAGCCCGCAAGGCGCAGGGCTAGCTTCCCATGCATGACATCACTCCGAGCCCGGGCCCGTCCTGCGGGAGCCGGGATCTCGGAGGCACGGTGAGTATGACCTGCTCTACTGCCTGGAGCAGAGCACTCACTCCGTGGATGGGGTGCTGGCTGCCACGTTCATGCAGTAGAACCTGGTGAATGTGTGCCCAAGAGGCCGCCGTACAGATCTCGGACAAAGGGGCACCTCGCCAGAGCCGATGCTAGGTAGCAAGGCCCTGTGTCGAGTGTGCCCGTACTCCCGTCGTTGGACTGGCTTGATTGCCTGTCTGTACGCCTCCTGGGTTGTTTCCACCAGAGCCTAGCCTTAGAGAGTGGTTCCCCAAGGCGGCTATGCCTATAACAGACAAAAGCTGGTCTGTTGCACCCATATTGTTAAGCATTTCTGTTATGTTTAACAACTGCACATGTATTCCCTGATACAGTCACCTGTGGGCCTGTGTCCTGCCGACAGTAAGTCCTCAGGGCCCTGCCAGGGCATAATAAAGACTGCCCGCCCGGCCCTGCTTCACCGCTTCCCTGCTTCCCGGAGGGTTGAAAGGGTGTAGCTCAAAGACTGACCAGCTCAGAGGACTGACCGGCTCGGGACTCTGACCGGACCTTAGGGTGGGATGCAGGGTTGGGCTGCAACCACTGTGTCCCCCCACTGACGGAGCTATAACCCGAACGCGGTAGCTGCCGCCAGCAACACGCCCGTATGGTGCATGACTGTAAATGACAAGGAATGCACTGGCCGCATGTTCAGGAGAGCCGGGGCCCAAGGTGTGCCGTGGCTGCCATCAGCCCCAAAGGGCATAGGCACAGCCTCCCGGTCAACCTGGCTGTCAGGGTGGCCCGTCCCCCTGGAGCAAGGGACCAGTCCCTGCTCCGGCCTCTAACCCATGCGGAGGATCCTCGATTGTGAGCGATGACGCCTGCAAACTCTCTTGTCGAGGCCCAAAGTGCTGCCGGAGCCTGGCCACATTGTTGTGGCACTGCTCCTCTGAGCAAGCCCGCACCAGCCGGTCATTCAATTCCGGATGCGGAGGCTCTCCCGACACCAAAGTCCCAGGACTGCGTCCAAGCACCTTGTAACATGCGGGGGGCTACTCTTGCCCCCCTTCAGGTTTGTTTTACCTAAGAACGAGCCACCGCAGCGACCCCAAGAGGGGCGACACAACGCCCACTCTCCGAACTGCATACTGCAGTTGGAGAAGTAGGCTGCCAACACTCGTAGTCCTCTCATAAACAAAATCCATCCCTACAGACCTGTCCAAACCAGGCAGGGCAGGTAAAGGGGGGGGGCCACAGCCTGAGCTTGGCTCTCACCGCTCTGCCGCCCTCGGACGTTTCGTCCGTTGGGCTGGAGTAGAGGCGGCAACACACCATATATGTTGCGCTCCGCTCGTCCCTGACAGTACGGATGTGCTCCGCTGGAATCACCGAACCCGGTTCTCCAGCAGACTACGCCACAGCGCGTGTAACCCGACCCAGTCGGCGATACGCTGTATAGTGTGCCATGACTGATTCAGGGGACCCCTGGCAGACCCAGCACGTTCTGTCTTGCGTCGCTGAGACCAGATCCACAGACAGAACTCCGCCACGGACGCTTTAACCGACCCAATCGGTGATACGCCGCATCGCGGACTATAATGGCCGCCCAGGTTGTGTTCGACAGACCACCAGACCGCCCGCCAAGTGTTTCCACTGGCGGGACTCCGCCATGAACGCGTGAACCGGCCTAGCCGATAATACATTGTATAGCGGGCTCTAACGGCTGCTTTATGTGTGTTCTAACAGACCACCAGCACACCCCACCCAGTCTTTCCACTGACGGGGCTCCGCCACGGGCGCGTAACCCGGCCCAATCGGTGATACGCCGCATAGCAGACTATAATGGTCGCACAGGTTGTGTTTGCCAGACCGCCAGACCGCCCACCAAGTGTTTCCACTGACGGGACTCCGCCACGGACGCGTAAACCGACCCAATCGGTACTACGCCGTAAGCGGGCTATAATGACTGTCCACACCAGTGGTGGAGAAAGTATTCTATTACTTACCTGCCGGAGCATTCCTGCCACCACCTCCCGTGCACCTCCACGAGCCTCCTTAGCTCGTTGTAGCCGGGCACTGGCCTCTTGGCCCAACCTGGTCGATGGCTCAATAAGCCGCTTCCTCGGACAAGATCGGTCCTCCTCGGAGCCTGCAAGCCAGTTGCTGCAGCTCCTCAATAAAGGTAAATTCTATTCTGGTCACGCAAGCGCCGTGTAGGCGGGCGCTGATACAGTGACGGAATAGCCTCTGTGTTGGCTAGCTGCATCCGGATAGCCATGGCTCTGTGCATTCCCGGGATGAGCAAGGAGCTTACTCCGTGGCTTCACACCGATGACGGATTCCACCACGCAGCATTACACCTAGGTGTGTAGACGGCCCCGCCGTGCAACACCATATATGGTGCGCTCCGCTCGCCCCTGACAGCACGGATGCACTCTGCTGGTATCACCACACCCGGTTCTCCAGCAAACCACGCCGCAGCCGCGTAAGCCGGCCCAGTCGGCTATACGCTGTGTAGTGTGCGATGACTGATTCAGGGGACCCCTGGCAGACCCAGCACGTTCTGTTTTGCGTCACTGAGACCAGATCCACAGACAGAACTCCGCCCCGGACACGTAAATCGACCCAATCGGTGACACGCCGTAAAGCGGGCTAATAATGGCCGCGGGTATAACACTGTTCAACTGACTACCAGCGCGCCCCGCCCAGTGTCTCCACTGACGGGACTCCGCCATGGACGCGCAAACCGACCCAATCGGTGATACGCCGTATAGCGGGCTATAATGGCCGCCCAGTTTGTGTTCGACAGACCAGCACGTCCTGTCTGTGTCACTGGCAGATCGACAGACAGAACTACACCACCTCGTCAGCGACACGCCGTATAGTGCTTTATCACACTGTGCTGACACTACCACCTTTTGAGAGCCCATGGCCTCTGAAAAGGTCTCATGTTCAGTCCGCCAAGCTGAATCAGGCTCACAGCCG
This sequence comes from Gymnoscopelus microlampas, assembly GCF_963454915.1. Classification (NCBI taxonomy): domain Eukaryota; kingdom Metazoa; phylum Chordata; class Actinopteri; order Myctophiformes; family Myctophidae; genus Gymnoscopelus; species Gymnoscopelus microlampas. The sequence goes on from NC_139951.1 coordinate 3,028,775, forward strand.
AGGCCATGAGTCCGGCAGCCTGCATGCAAGTCCTGTACGTGCCCTTGCGCCCTAGGCGCATGGACCTCACGCAAGCCAGGAAACTCGCTATCCTGTCCTGAGACAGGCGTGCGACCATCCTGGTGGAATCCAAGGATATCCCCAGGAAGGTGGTTTGTTGGGACGGAACCATAACGCTCTTCTGAACGTTGTTTGCGAAGCCCAGGGACTGTAGGTGAGCGATGGCCACTCTGGTGTGGCGCGCCACCTCTTCCCTCAAATCCGCTGACAGCAGCCAGTCGTCTATATACGTCGCCAGACGCAGACCCTGCTGCCGCAGCGGGGCTATAGCCGCCTCCGTGCATTTCACGAACACCCTAGGGCTCGGTGACATGCCAACGGTAGCACCGTGTACTCGTACACTCTGCCTTCAAAGCCGAAGCGCAGAAATTTGCGGTGCGGTGGATAGATTGGGACGTGGAAGTAAGCATCCTTGAGATCTATACTCGTCCACCAATCTCCCTGACGAGCCTGCTCCAGCAGCGTTTTCGCCGTGAGCATACGAAATTTGAAAACCATCATGTACCTGTTCAGGCCTTTGAGGTTCAGAATAGGTCTTACGCCCCCCCCCCCCCCCTTCTCTTTCACCAGGAAATATTCCGAGTAGAAACCGAGCCGGTTCTGATCCGGAGATAGTTCTCTGATAGCGCCCTTGCTCAAAAGAGCTGATACCTCGTCCCGCAGTGTGATGGCCGCCTGGCCTGACACTCGGGAGAACACTGCCGTAGTGGACCGTGGAGGTGAGCTCTTGAATTGTAATCTGTATCCTTTTGCACGGTGCGTAACACCCAAGGATGTGGATTGCAAGCTTTCCATCTGGAAAGACAGCGAGCGAGAGGATTCGTGGGGAAGGTGGGGGCTGCTGGCGTCATCTGCCCTGTCGGGTTCTGATCGTACGCTGGCGAGGGAAGCCCGTGACGTCCGTGACGTAGGCGGGGATTCCCACTGACCGTCGACCTCCGCCCTGTAGCATCGCATGCTAGTGTTAGCTGGGCTAATGTCACTTTCGTCACCGAGCGAGCGCCTGTTCCCATGGGAACGCGAGGCCTCACAGCTCTGAGTGCCGGACGCAGCTGCCCTAAGGCAGTGTTCAAGGGTTGGAGAGAAAACGACCGAGCCCTGGCCTCTCTCACTCTAGCCGGCAGGATGAAGCAATTCATGCACGCAGAGGGGTCCAGACTGCCCGTGCGCGCATGTTCCATCCCCAAACAAGGCATACATCTATCGTGGCCGTCCCCCAAGGGCATCCTTATCCCACAGCCCAGACAGACGTGGGGCGCTGGGCTGGCCATGTTTGCTATATCATTTAAGCTATGTATGCAAATCTATATACCTAAATATATATAATATACAGGTATAAATTCATAAACGTATGTATTTGTATATCTAATACTCATATACTCAATACTCGAATATTTGTATACTCATATACTCAATATTCGCCCGTTTATACATTTGTATATTAAATACCCTTAATCTCTATAAGGATATGAGCAGAGCCAAGTCTCTTTATCCTTTTTATTCCACTTCATTATTTTTTTCCAAAGTCAGTGATTTGCAACAGTGACTTGCAGCAGTTTGACAGCAGGCTTCCAGGAGATAACTCCTGACCTGTGCAGCCCTCCTCTAGGGAGCGCCCAGGCCCCTCCCCCCACGCTGACGCCCTGCGTCAACGCGGAAGTAGGTACACGCTGCACGCTGCAAACTTTGTTTGTTTGTAATAGATTACTTGGCTCCGCCGATGGCTTTCTCGGCCGCGGCGGCAATGATAGCCGGTAGTAGATGGCCCGGAGGTCCGCCGACTGGGTCAGCCTCACTCGGGTTCCACCTCGGTACCGCGCCCAAACCGGCTTTTTCTTTTCTTTTTTTCTTCTCTGACGATGTCGGCGATCCAAGCGTTCGGCCGACAGACGGCTTCACAAACTTGGTCGCTCGAGCGGAACAGCTGCCGCCCTGATCCACCCTCTGACTGGGTCAGACTCGGAACCAGGGTGCACGCCGCGCGCCAGGAAAAATGGAATATACTTGTGTTGGTCTAAATATGGCAGCAAAGCGTCCCGAGAGGAGCCTCACAGGACCTGCTCTCTACCTAAAGTAAGTGGACCACGCCGCCAAACACCCGTTCTGTATACTGTATGTCTTAAGCTGAGTCCACTAAGCGTCTGCTCTCGTGGAAATCAAAGAGTCGAAGTGGCTCTGCCTGGGTGGGGCTTAAATACCCCACTGATCACAGATCAGGGCAGGGCCACCATGAGTGATGTGTCTTAAAGAGTATCCACGAGCACTGCCCCTGGGGGTCAGTTCCCGTACATATTGAATAATATGTAGTGGAGAGCCAGTCTCGACCACGATAGAGAACTACTATACTAACTTTGTACTGATAGGGATGATAACTGCTACTAACTGTGTACTGATAGGGATGATAACTACTATACTAACTGTGTACTGATAGGGATGATAACTGCTACTAACTGTGTACTGACAGGGATGATAACTACTATACTAACTGTGTACTGATAGGGATGATAACTGCTGCTAACTGTGTACTGACAGGGATGATAACTACTATACTAACTGTGTACTGATAGGGATGATAACTACTATACTAACTGTGTACTGATAGGGATGATAACTCCTATGCTAACTGTGGACTGATAGGGATGATAACTACTATACTAACTGTGGACTGACAGGGATGATAACTACTATACTAACTGTGTACTGATAGGGATGATAACTACTATACTAACTGTGTACTGATAGGGATGATAACTACTATACTAACTGTTAGTGGAGTCAAAAATGGAGGTTCCGTGACCATCCTCTGGCAAGGATGGTTTGACGATTGATTTGACCTCTATGGACCCTTTAAAAAAGATTTAGCCTCCAGGTCCCTCCCAAAAATCCCGGCATTTTTTGCTAGACAGCCAAATTCAAAATGGCGCCCGGCGCCGTCTCTAAAAATTAACTTTTGATCTGGATGACCTAGAATCATGTATGAAGGCACTTTTCCATACAAGTCAACCATGAGGATTCCAAATCTGACACAATTTTAATTGTAAGACCTCGTTTTGACTCCGAAATTCAAGATGGCCGACATCCAGTAGAGTAAAAACGTATACCCAGGGGGCAAAGGGGGGTATGCTGCATTTGCCCTGCCATAAAAGGTTGGCCACCAGAAATAATATCTATGACCCAGTAGGATCACAACCTATATGGACAACAAGGTCACCTTGCTGCTGGAAATCCAATATGGCCGCCTCAATATTATCAGAAAATAGCTTTGGCAATAACTTTTGAACCAGATGGGCTAGAAATAAAAACTTGGTGTCTATTTCATGGATTCAGAGCATGAAAAACTCAATGGAATACTTATCTTTATGATTGGGTGTGTCTGGACCTTTCATTTGCATATTTCCAAGATGGACGCCACGCGAAAATGAGTTTTACTATGACTTTTACAGTGACAGCTGGCTGTTATGGCAAAAAGTCTGCTTTTTAAGCAATATGAACACATTTGGTCAGTTTGAGCTTTAATTTATATGTTGTCAATATGGCTGCAGTCATAAATAATGTATGGTATTACATTTTCCCTCAGATTTATTGATTTATAGATCTATAGTTGTGGGGATGATTGCAGAGAAAAATCGGAGAAAAAGCCCACAATGTATCTTATGTATCATTTTAATAAACTAAATACAATATAAACAGACACATGCACACTCCAAGACTTGCCAAAAACTTCAACTTTAGGGCTATACAAATTAACATAGTGGTATGCATTCAAGTAACATAACAAAAGATAGAGTACTTAGTGACAAATAGAGTAAAGGCGGAGTTGAGGTTGCCTACAAAAGGTTCATTTTGACCTCTATGGTGCTGTCTTGCCTGCTTCTAAAGCCAATGATACTATGGTACAATGCTATTCACTGTCACTGTTGTCATGTGTTGCACTGATCTTGCTGCATCATGTCTCTAGTCCCTGGCAACGGCATCCTAAGTAGCATGGAATTGCCTTCTTTGCACGGGAACAGTTTTTCTGGCAGCCTTTGATACAGCTGCATGATATTGCCTTGTTCATTGACACAGATCAGGCTGGCTCGGTAGATGCAAGGGGGACTGCATTGCTATCACTGAGAGACCATCCATACTCTGTGAAAGAAGGAATATCCGGCTTGGCGATATGTGCACATTTATCTATTATGGTTGCTAGAACAGCTCTTCTCAGGTGCAGGTAAGGCATTCTCTGTCGGGGGCAGCAGCTTTAAGAGGGTTGATCTATTATTGAGGAACTTGTACACTCTAAGCTTACTCAGGTCAAAATCCTCCTGGTGGTCCACTTTGGATGTATATACAGCAATTGTGAGGTCTCGTGCCTTATTGATGGACGTCATCTGAGAGGGAATCATAAGAGTTTTCACCAAACTCCTCAAGTGCAGAGATCCAGACGCATGATGGCCTTGAACCATGCCTTCTTCCCAGTGAAGAAGGGATAGCTGGTGGTACAGTATCTCTGCCACTTAAACTATGGATAAAGGGCAGGGCACGACACTGTGCGAGCCCCAGTGCTGATACCATTTGATGGATAGGAAGGTATGAATTTTGCTCTGTTCTCACCCACAGCTCTGGAAGGCATCTGAGATGGGTTGCTGCATAGTAAAGGCACATGATGATGATGTCTGTGTCATTGGCATGGATGACAACTCTGTCAACTTTGTCATTCTGGACACTGTACGGGTGTGGAGTATTATTCTTGTATCAGCCTCCTGTTGTGTGGATTCTAGTGCAGGGACATCTTCAATAGACCCCTCCTTGATCACCACACTCCTTGTCTCTTCTTTAAACCCCCCACCCAGGTAAAGATGTGTTGGACCAAGGGCTGACTTAAGTTTCTCATTTTCACACCATTCGTCACAGAGGAAACTCAATAGGTTTGCCTTGTTAGCTGACACAGCAAAAAACTCCTGAGGATCTGGAGCTGTGTAATGCATACTAACTTCATATTCTTTGGTAGGTTTTGGTCAAGCATATCTGTGTTCTTGCTCAGCTGTCTTAAGACTAGGTCCACTGTACCGGTCAAAACAGAAGTGAATGATCTCTGTGCCAGCAGGCACATCATTCAACAGCAGACGTTGGTATCGTTCAGCGATTGTTCCAAATGCTTCACCTTTCAGGAACGACCAATGGCGCATGGCATACATGGCATCAATAACTACTGCTGTTTTTATGTCTTCTGTAGGCAGGTCAGGGATGCATGCAACTTTGGTCTCCTCTTTCAGGACCTTAACAAGGCTTGCCTTGGTACCTGTTCTCATCCTGCCATCTTCCTGGAAGAGGGAAGGGGGGAAGTCACTGCACTCGTGGTTGCCTATAAAGTCAACAAGGTTGAGTTCTCCACCACTGGCTATGATTTGGGTCATGCGCAGGAGGGCAGTGATTTCATTGCTCTTGCCAGGTGCTGAGGTTTTCCCCTTAGATTTTTTAGATTTTGTGTTTTGAGTGTAGAAAGTGTTAAGCGGATCCAAACCCAGGCGCCCGGAGCAGGCGCGTCCTCCGATTGCTTCACCAATCTATGTCCCCACTGCTGCCTTGACTACCATCTCTGCATCCCGGATTACACGACTAGCATGGCATTTCCTTCTCTGGCCCCAGTAGCTTTGCCTTAACCAATAACAAGTAGTACCCTCTCGTTCATGAAGTCAAGTGGGCAGTTCTGTCTATCCCTAGGGCCTATATTATACATCATTATCAAAGATGGGTGATCAGTGAGCCTCCTGATTGGTCCATCTCTTTCCCCAGGATTTGCAAGTGGCCCCGTCTGATTTACAGGTCCCACAGATGACCTTCGATTCTCCAGGCCTGGTTTCTCCACCTGCCAGAATGCCATGCACATACTCCCCAACAAAGATGCAGACAGCATTGTACTTTACTTTCCGACCGTGACGGTCCTAGACATTATAAGTGAAATGTGTCTTCTAGTAGATAACGCAGCTTTCTGCCATACTAATAGATCATGCTTATCACAGTGACTGTAATTCTAAGGATATGATTCTAGCAAAACTATAGTGATTTCATAAGACAATAATGTGTTATCTATAAAGGCCTATGTGACCAGCAATACACAGTACTAAAGAAGACACATACTTTTTGCTCTTATTAACTGGTACTTTAAAAAACAGTCATAGTAAAATCACACACATTAACTCTTTAGAAACTAGGGTTAAAAAGGATATATATTTATTTCCATATAAGGGTATAAGCCATTTGCTCATAATAACTAAGGCTTTAAAAAGGATATAATTTGCCTCTTAAGGATATAATTTTCCAACACTGCCTGCTTGCTGGCTGCCTGTTTTCTGTCTGCATGTTTACTGGCTGCCTGCTTGCTGGCTGCCTGTTTTCTGGCTGCTTGTTTGCTGGCTGCCTGTTTTCTGGCTGCTTGTTTGCTGGCTGCCTGTTTTATGTCTACATGTTTGCTGCCTGCATGTTTGCCGGATGACTGTTTTCTGGCTGCCTGTTTTCTGGCTGTCTGTTTGCTGGCTGCTTGTTCTCTGGCTGCATGTTTGC
>NC_139951.1:3040380-3147880 GCF_963454915.1 Gymnoscopelus microlampas
ATGTACATGTAAAGCTACAATGTAAATGGCATGTCCAGTTGTCTTAATTATTAAAAACCCACGTCCACCCCCCTCCCTCTATAAAAGGACACTTTTATTAATGCCCATTTAATTAATTGCCATTTAATTATATATTCAGCTATCTAATATGTAATATCAAATGGAATCTAAAGCTAACCCTTAACTCTTATTATTACTACTAGTGCAGGCCCAAACCCATAATACTGGAGTTGTTATGTTAGTACTTGCTTTCCAGCTGTTCAAATATGTTAATTGTATTTCATTATTTTCCACCTTTATTTTACTTCTCTGCTTATGATTATAATAACCCTATTGACTTATGTCAGATCCTTGAAATAGGAGTGTGTTGAAGACACAGCTAGTGTTTACTGTGCATTTTCTCCACAGTAAGGGAGTGAGAGTAGCTGTCACCTTGGTTCACACACAGCCACTAGGGGAGACATTTCCCTCAAGTTCCCTGATAAAATACTTCAGGTTGGCCCAATGACTTATTCAATCCTGAAGCCCTGCTCTTTATCTCTGTTCAGTGCACTTTAGTCTGAATGACTACATGATAACAACCACAGCAATGTGACAACAGAGCACATTCTCATGTGAATATCCTCCCTTAAGCCAATTTTAATATAGGATACTGAACAGCAAATAGCAGGCGACGCTGTGAGCTAGAAGATCCGCTATTTTCACTATTGATTCTGGTAAATCATTGCATTTTGGGGAAAATGTGTAATTATTTACACTGAAAATATAATTTGCAATTTCTACTTTTGAATACAATAGTATTTTTAAAAGCACTAGTACTTTAACTCAAGACACAAATTTAACCAGGAGTATGAGTACTCAGTCCACCACTGTTAATTATTGTCGAAAGTGTGATAAAACAGTAATGACAACAAAACAATAATAGCAAATTATTGTGACTTACTGTATGTTACCGTTTTACAGTTCAAACAACAGCTGTAGACAGGATGTCCAGTGGAACCTCAGCTTCCATCAGAGGTTAGTTCTATTGAAACACATGAAACAACAAACTGATACTGGTTTAGTCACATCAGTGATCTTTATGAATATTATGTGTATTTTTCCAACCAGGGAAGGTTCTGATGGGTCGCTACCCATCAGAACTGAGAATTGTTCTGATCGGGGGAAGACATGGAGGTGGACCCAGTGGAAAGAGTTCAGTAGGAAACATCATCCTGGGCAGAGATGTTTTTAAAACTAAAAGATTAACATCTAAGAGTGTCATGAGACAAGAGGAAGTGTTAGGGAGACAGGTCACTGTGGTGGACACTCCAGGTTGGAGGTCTACTCTTCCCCTAGATCTGACCCCAAAACTGACTCAGTTAGAAATCCAACAGAGTGTGAATCTGTGTCCTCCAGGACCCCATGTCTTTGCCCTAGTGATGAGACTGGACCTCCAATATGTAGGAACAGGGATGTCAGCAGAGGAGCATGTGAGATTTCTCCTCAGTGACAGAGCGTGGGAACACACTATTGTGGTGTTCACTGTAGCTGATAAAAACAACATGAGACCTGATCTCATTAGATCTGACCCTGAATTAAGATATCTTACAGAGAAATGTGAAGGCCGCTTCCATATTCTTAACATTAGTGACAGAGGAGATGGTAGTCAGGTCACAGAGCTGTTGCAGAAGGTAGATCAGATGGTGACTAGTAATGGTTGTCACTATAAGACAAAAGAACACGTCTCAGAGGAACTGAAAGAGATGGAGAGAACTATCAGAAGAAGAGCAGAACAAAGGACGGCAGACACTCAGAAACAAACAGCTGGACTTCCAAAAGAAATTGGTATGTTTTGTTTTACTTTAAGAAAGAATATTATATTACCTTTGACCAGGAGGTTCATGTGTCTGTCTGTCTGTCTGTCTGTCTGTCTGTCTGTCTGTCTGTCTGTCTGTCTGTCTCATAAACCATTAGGCAGATGAGTGCCATATTTCTTGTGCATAATGTCATCAAGCCACGGTCAATAACAACTGTTGTACAGTACAGTATGTTGTTTTTGTGAATTAGTAATTGTAGGACAATCGTTCCTCCAGGCTATGGGATAGGCACCCTGAGACAGACTAGTCAATCAGGGGGCTACATGTCCGGTTTTTGAGATCCACAATACTAACAATACAAATACAATGTTGTTTAACTTCCTCTTATGAAGGACTCACATAATGAAAACCAACACTTACAGTTCAAATCACTGCCTTTGATTGACTGTTCATACAAACATAATTGGTAAATAAAATGGTGCATTTATATAGCGCTTTTATCCAAAGCTCCAAAGCTCTTTACATTGATTGTGCCATTCACCCACACATTCGTACACCGATGGCGGAGGAAACCATGCAAAGCGTCTTGCTCAAGGACACTTCGACACTAACTCTGGGGGAGCGCCCCAGCCCGGGATCGAACAGGGAACCTTGCGGTTTCCAGTTCACTCTACCCCTACCCCTACCCCTACCCCTACCCCTGAGCCACTGCCGCCCCATAATTGATATAAAAAAATTAATAGTAGGGATGTTGATGCAAAAAAATAGAAAAATCTACCGTTCTTGAGACAGATTTTTCAAATCTCCCACTTAGGAGTGCAACAATGAATCGAACTAGTTAATATGAATGGTTTATATATACTAAACCATTCATTATGAAAACAATACAGGGTATAATAACAGAGTAGCTCCCATGTTGATCTCAGACTTCATATGGTCAGTCTAACTATAACATTTATGACATTTCTATAGATATCTATGACACATCTATGACATTTCTAGGACATAATTATGTATAACATATGACTCCATATTTGGCCAAAGTTTCAGCCTGATCCAACCCAAATTCAATTCCTTTATAAAAATGTAAGTTATAAAAAGCATATTTCTGCTGTCCAACTCCAGAACACTTTTTTTCCCAGGAAATATTTAAAACAAAGCAATGCTGCCTCACCAAAGTTGGTATAGTTACTTTATATATTGTCAGATACTTGCATGTGACATTATATTATCACCACTTCACCCAAATCCAGCTCAAGTGGAGTTAGGAGTTTTGTCGGTCATTGATAAGAACAGCTGACAATAGCTCAAATCGCTGTGGAGGGAGAGGTTCCAAATGGGGCTAAGCTGACAATGGATCTCCAAGCTCACAATGCATCACAACGTGTGAATTAATGCCCCGATGCTTCATGACACTTATTATATAATATAGACCTACAATAACAAAACAGACTTTAAATATTACAATGACTTCTGCAAAAATGGTTTCACAGAGTTGGAGTTTAAGTAGAGCTAGCGAGAGTAATTTCTTGTCACATTGATCTCCTCAGAAAACACTTCAGAGATTTTAGAAATATAATTACTTCTTTTCATATGTGTTCAATAGTGCTGATTTATGAAAATAAAACAAAAAACCTGAAAATGGAGTTAGCTGGTTCCCGCCGGACAGCGACAATATTTAAAACATATGAGAAAATACATACATGGGGCTCTATTCTAGGTGAACTTGGAACAAACCGCTAATTACGGAGTGCGGACTAGGCAAGAGGCGTTGCCCCGCAAAATTTGGTATTCTTTATTGTAAGTCGCTTTGGATAAAAGCGTCTGCTAAATGACTGTAATGTAATGTAATGTAATGTACTCCCCCGCCCCGCAAAACACCTGCGCTACCCGTTACATTATGCATAGGTGTGGTTTGGGCGTTACAATGATAAAACCAATCACCGTGCCAGAAGCCATTGCCTTTAAGAGAAGACTGCGCTAGCCGTCATCCCCGATCCAATATATGCTCTAGCCTATCTCCCCGTCTGCACTGTTGCCTGGTCTGATTATTATAAGCCACATTGGGCTTGTTTTCCTTCTTTTTTATTTTATTTATCCAAATACATTTTTATATTAATTTGTTGCCTACTGTGTTAACAATAAGCGTGTCATATTAGTCAGATCCGGAATAGTATTATGAAACTTAAAGCCATTTAAAATATTTATACTATTGGTACACACCGGCTGCTCCCAAATAATTAATTACATCATGTTGCCACAACGCTCCTACAGGCACCCATGGACCTCCAGCTGGTCGACCACAGGGCTGGGCGGTGGTACACTGACATACAGTAGCACATGGGTATAATAAATGGGACAGTTTTAGGAAAGGTCTGTACTCACTTTGGCTGTTATTGTTCTATTTCCACCATTCTAATGGATTCCAGGGGTGTGTAAACAGGGGTGTGAAGTTGCTCCATAGTTTCCTCTGAAGTGACGCAGTTAAAGTTAACTTATACATCCATATTGTCCCTGTTATCTTTCATCATCCACCTTTGTTCAGTAATCCCGAACAGAGCTACACTTTAAGTTTACATCAATCATTGCCTCTCAAACCCAGACACATTGCTGCGAACCGCGGTTTGGGTGGGTTCGGGTCAATCAAATATAATTATTAATTAATATCGGATAAACCGCGGGTGAAATATTGCGGTAAATAAATGAATGACATCTAATATATCTATCCATAAAATAGCTAAATCTCTGCGTGCTTGTGTCTGTGTGAGTGTGTAGAGAAGCCTCTGCGATGCGATCACAAAATGCATTGATTTAGCCTATGGAATGTCCGTGCGACGTGCAACTTTTTTCTTTTTTTAAACCGGTGCTGCGCTGATACAGAGCGCACTGCTCTGCTGCGCTTGGATCTGCTCTTGGATGCTCTTGGATGCCGCACAGAGTCTGCTGCGCTTGGATCTGCTCTTGGATGCTCTTGGATGCTCTTGGATGCTGCACAGAGTCTGCTGCGCTTGGATCCAAGCGCAGCAGAGCAGTGCGCTCTGTATCAGCGCAGCACCGGTTTAAAAAAAGAAAAAAGACGCATGCATTTTGTGATCGCATCGCACAACTAATACTAAAACTAACGGGGAATACCAGAAAATAATAATATTTTGACATACGGGGAAAACGGTGGTGGTGCGGATGCGGGTATTTAAATTGGATAAAGCACTTATTGCGGTTGAATAACGGGCGGATAATTAATTTGTACATGCGGATTCGGGTGACGTGAGAGGCCATCCGCGCATCTCTACTGCGGTTGCTTATTTCTCGCCAAGGCTGCATGGCAACACGGCTCATGGTCCAACGCACAAAGCCATTGCAGTGTCTGTGTGCACTTGGCGGGTGGTTTCAGAAACGGGCGGGTGCTTTTAGAATGCACTATCCCCCCCCCCCAAAGCCGTACCCATGTGTGTCTGCAGAATGGCAATGTGGGGGATATAGCAACAACACGCCCACGGCCACACCCCCACGAGCAACTAACGGCGTCGGCATAATGGGGGACGGGTAGCGCAGGTGCTAGCAGGTGCTAGAATAACATATTGGGGCCGCGCAGCTCCATTTTCCCTATTTAACGATAGTTAGGGGCGGGCAAATTGACCGAGAATAGGGGCCATGGAGTTACTTCCTTACTGGCAGTGTTCACAAGAAAGTTGGAGCTGATCGGTCGGTTTGTGAGATTAGTTACACACACACACACACACACACACACACACACACACACACACACACACACACACACACACACACACACACACACACACACACACACACACACACACACACACACACACACGTTTTGTAGATGTATTGTGCCACTGTTACTTGACTTAAGTAATAACGTCACTGCATACATCACTGTACTCTACTGAACACACCTTATTGTTCACTTGTATCAATGTGATTATTAGATATTAAGAACAACATATAATTACCTGGACATTGTTGCTTTGACCACGTTAAGGCTATTTTGAGCATTTCTTTAGAAACAGAGGCAGCTCCACGGATCATGTTCAACTCAGATTTGGCACAACAAAGGGAATGAACTCGTTCTCATTCCATTCAACAACAAATGTGGAATGCCCTCAACAACAAATGTGGAATGCCCTACCAAAAGGAGTAAAGGAGTGTAAACCCCTACTCACTTTCAAAACTGCCCTAAAGATACACCTTCAGGAGGCTGCAATTCGAAAATGTCCCCTGTCAAAGTCTTAACCTACCCTTTCCAGTTTAGTAGAACTTGTATTGTGAATTTGTACTTCCATGTACTGTTGTTCTCATGTCTTACTAAATAAAGTACATCAATCAATCAATCATTATAGGCAAATCCCCTGCAAAAAAACTAAACAAACCAAAAACATACAACAACAACAACAACCCATTTAAAAATGAAAAATGAAAATACCAGATCTACAAGTGTCATATCACATAGTGAGATTGTAGATCTGCCATTTAAACTATTTGTTGTTAAAATAGCACAATGGAAACGGAGAATTATTTCTTCAGTGTTTAAATAAAAAAGGTGTAAAAGTAATTCATGTTTTCTCTGACAGCACTGACGGACCTCAGGATTGTGTTGTTGGGAAGTCAGCGCTCTGGGAAGAGTTCAGCAGGAAACACCATTCTGACAGGAAGTGGGTTTAAAGTTAGTCAGATAGGTCAGAGGTCAGTGCAGTGTGAGGTGAGACATGGTGAAGTAGCAGGGAGACATGTGACAGTGGTGGACTCACCAGGATGGTGGTACAACAGTCTTCTACAGGACACCTCAGAGATGGACAAACTGGAGATCCAGAACAGTGTGTCTCTCTGTCCTCCTGGACCACATGCTGTTCTTCTGACAGTTCCTCTTCATCAAGCATTCACCAAAGCACAGAGAGTAGCAGTAGAGGAACACATGACACTTCTGTCACAGAGCGTGTGGAGTCAGACCAGTATACTGTTCACCTGTGGAGACTGTCTGGAAGACAGAAGTATTGAGCAGCACATTGAGGCTGAAGGAGAAGACCTCCGCTGGCTTGTTGACAAATGTGGGAACAGGTATCATGTCTTCAACAATCAGAAGATAGATGTCACTCAGGTCACACAGCTTCTGGAGAAGATAGAGGAGATGGTGTCAGGAAACACAGGTGGACACTATGAAGATGATGGAGATGAGAAGATGTCAGAGAGGAAGAGGAACATAGAGGAACATGTCCACACGTTCATGACCAAGACACACAGACAAAGAACTGCTCTGAAAGCTCTGTTTGAAGGTGATGTTTATAAACCTATTTGTGTGTGTGTGTGTGTGTGTGTGTGTGTGTGTGTGTGTGTGTGTGTGCGTGTGCGTGTGCGTGTGCGTGTGAATGTGCATGTGCATGTGCGTGTATTTGAGTTTGTTTGTCTCTTCTAATACATTTTTATATCGAGCAGTAATGTATATTATCAATATTTTATTTAATATATTGTCTCTTTAGGGCAGGAACCTTGTATCTCCATTTTTAAACTTTATGTTTTTTTTTCTTTTTCGTAAATGAATACCCTACTTCATCATACAACAACGTCACGCAAAAGTAGCACAAATAGTAAAAATAACAGTTCTACAAGCTCACAATGCGTCGCATCGTGACACGTTGTGAGCTTGTAGCTCTGCTATTTGTGCTATTTTTTTACATTTTGAGAGGTAAAGTGAAAGTGGTTAAGTGTGTCTGCATGTGGGTTTTATACATATTGAACAAATGAAAGGTATTATAAAGAGCTTTTAACTAATAATAACTACATTGTATCCATTGGAACACATGGTTCTTTATGCCATTTCCTGTAAAGTAATGGTTTTGGACATACAAGGTTTACACCCGACAGTGATGATGATGATTGATGATTCATGATTCTATGATAAAACGCTGCAGTACAAATACACTTTAATGTTATAACGTATCTGATGACAAACACATTGACATATTCAGTGTTTAATTTCAACACATCCTACTATAATTCTAGTAACATCACGGTGGTTGTGTCTTGGGGGGACTCTTGATCAAACTGCGCATGCGTCGTTAGGCGTCTCGCCAGGTTTCGCGAGAGAAACAAGCAGCAAGGTCTATGAAAACAAGGCCAAACCAAACGAACCCTACAAGCAACGAGGTCTATGAAAAGAAGGCCAAACAAAGCGCCTTCACACATATATACCTTGCGTCTTGGAAAACAGCCGATCTACAAGCTCACAACGCGTCCCCACACCCACCTGCACTTTCACAACCAACGCCAAAACACAATACCACCAATATTGCCACTAAAGCGCTTACAATAAGCCGACATGGCAAATAGCCTCAGCCTGCTGCCTTCCACACCATAGACGCCGCCCACTCTCTGAGTACATTCTGGAAACACACCAGACTTTTCTCGCACACACGATGCACATTAGTCACACTTTTAGATCCAGTCCTATTTTAAAAGTCTGCTTGGGGGACTCGCGTATCCGCGCGCCTGGTGTAGCCGCTATCATTGAAAAACACTTGGATCTAAACAAACGCGATGTGTGTTTGTGTGTTTGTGCGCGCTCGCGACGGCCGACGGGTGTTTGTGTTCTGTGCCTCCACGACACGTCTACTGACTCACTTTCGATCCCTGATAAACTGTCTGTTCTCAGCGCATAAGCCAAACTGCACATTTTGGGTGCTCATATTCCCCTACGGGTATGGTCTAGTTTATATAATTGATCACAAGAATATTCATAAACTTCAAATGATTGATACATTAGTGCTACTGTTCTGTGGTCAGTTTAGTCACTATTATTATACAGTATGTAATAATTCATGTAGATGAATCTATGAATCCAATACTAAATATTTAAATCAGTGTTCAAGATAGGGTAAGTGATATTTCTTTGTTAAAATAAGAGTTAAAAAGCTCAGTGTCAATAAGTGTTAACCACTTAAAGGGATATTTCACTTTCAAAAAAACTTTTGGTCATTTTATGGTCTACTCAGGCCCTTGTGAACCCCCAGACAGTTTTTAAGTTGCTTGATTCAGTATTTAGATATTTGATATTCATTTTATCAGCCACGCCCCCTTCCTATACAAACCCATTGTAACTTCAAACTCAATTTTTAACCTGTTTAACCATCAAAAACACCCGTCCTTGGTTCTGGTGACTCACCCTGCCCTCCTAATGCATGAGAGGGCCGTGTTTTTTTGATAACCTTTTTAATTTATTTTTAATATTCTTTTTTGAAAAATGAAAAAATTAAATACAAAAAAAAATATTAAAAATAAATGAAAAAAGTTATCAAAAAAACACGGCCCTCTCATGCATTAGGAGGGCAGGGTGAGTCACCAGAACCAAGGACGGGTGTTTTCGATGGTTAAACGGGTTAAAAATAGAGTTTGAAGTTACAATGGGTTTGTATAGGAAGGGGGCGTGGCTGGCAAAATTAATATCAAATATCTAAATACTGAATCAAGCAACTTAAAAACTGTCTGGGGGGTTCACAAAGGCCTGAGTAGACCATAAAATGACCAAAAGTTTTTTTGAAAGTGAAATATCCCTTTAAACCCTAAATACTTCATTGATTGGGATCCCCAGGGGTCTATACTTGGTCCGCTCCTTTTCCCCAAAATATCTTCGCCGAAAATAGCCGATCTACAAGCTCACAACGCGTTGCAAGGTGTTGCATTATTTTTTAGAGATTTTAGATCTGCTATTTTGTGTGTGAGTGTTTACCCCAGAATAGGGATGTTAGGGTTCATTTGATCCAGTGCACTAATGTAGAGTGTGTGTGTGTGTGTGTGTGTGTGTGTGTGTGTGTGTGTGTGTGTGTGTGTGTGTGTGTGTGTGTGTGTGTGTGTCTGTCTGTCTGTCTGTCTGTCTGTCTGTCTGTCTGTCTGTCTGTCTGTCTGTCTGTCTGTCTGTCTGTCTGTCTGTCTGTCTGTCTGTCTGTCTGTCTGTCTGTCTGTCTGTCTGTCTGTCTGTCTGTCTGTCTGTGTGTGTGTGTGTGTGTGTGTGTGTGTGTGTGTGTGTCAGGAGAACATCAGAGTCTAGCAGATGTTAGGCTGATGTTGATTGGTGCAAAGCAGGAGGAGAGGAGTGGAGCTGGAAACCTCATTCTACAGCAGGATGTGTTTACAGAAACTCCATTCAAGGTGAGTAATATGACATGAATGTGATGTTATAATGAATGAGCTCAAAGTAAACAGTAAAGAGATCAAATATAAATGTTTTCTGTTGATAATGTGAAAGTATCTGCTGTCATGAATGTTTGAGACATCATGTGATCAATTAATTGTCAGTGATCAATACACACATGTTCATTTTATAATAGATTATCATCATGTCTGTATCTTTCATGTAACCATGTAGCCTACTGTGCAACTGAGGTCTGTTTTACTTAGACTAGAGGGTTCAGTCTTTATCCTCTTTTACAGTTTAGAGTGATGATGATCAGCAAAGCAGAGAGAAAGATGATAAAGAGAGGTAAACAATGAATGGGGGAGAGAGAGAGAGAGAGAGAGAGAGAGAGAGAGAGAGAGAGAGAGAGAGAGAGAGAGAGAGAGAGAGAGAGAGAGAGAGAGAATGATAGGATAATCATCTAGGGGTACAGTAGGTTCAGGATGTTACAGCAGCAAAGAGTAAAAGTATAAAGTGTCGCATGGTGCTGAGTCCTTCATGACTGTATTTATAATCTAACTGTATACATTTACAGTATGCTCCACTGTGTGCACCTTTCTAGTTAGGTTCCATTAAGGCCTTTGCAGACATTTGCTGATTCGTCAGTCAGTTTTTACCGCATGCGAAAAGACGCACAAATCGAACTGGGTTCGATTGGGGGGAAAAAAAAGCACCGCCGCAGCCACTTGCCGCACGGCAAATTCGGAGCCGGTGTGCATGAGGTCATAGAGAACCATGTGTTCTTTATAAAAATGATATTGTCCGTTTTTTCCGTGCGAAAAGTCACACCCTGTCTGCAAAGGCCTTAACTCCATTCCATACAGTTATTGTTATTTTATTTTTTTGTAGTGTTACTGTTGCACTGTTAGACAAAGTGATGGAGAATAATTACAAATACATTCAGTTAATTTCTGACAAGCTTGAGAAAGTAACTCCAATTAGGACAGAATAGAATAAATGTTTTGTTTATTATGACTAACATACAGTAAACCTCACATTGCAGGAGTTTAAAACCCAGACTAAACTGACAGAATGTGTCAGACAACAGAGTCGAGTTGCTGACAGAAATGTGAGAGTGGTGAACTGTCCAGACTGGTCGACTACACCTCCATCATGGAAGATCAAAAACGTCCTTCTACACGGTTTGACTCTGTGTTCTCCTGGACCCCATGCTGTCCTGGTGACTGTTGATGTCAGGTCCAGTTTCTCTGAAGCTGACAGGAGATCAGTGGAGGAACACATGGAGCTGCTGGGGGACAGAGTCTGGAGACACACTCTGGTTCTGTTCACACAGGGATACTGGCTGGGAGAGAGACATGTTGAGGAGTACATAGAGTCTGAAGGAGAACCTCTGAGGTGGCTCCTGGAGAAATCTGGCTTGAGGTACCATGTTCAAGATGGTCTCAAGTGGGACATTTCAGAAGTAACAGAGCTGATGGTGAAAATAGAAGACATGGTAACGTTGAACAGCGGACACTTTGGACCTTCGAGACAGAAGACACTGGTTGAAAGACTGAAAGGAAAGAAAACAGAAGAAGAATGGAAGAAGAGAGAGCAGGAGATAGTAGAGAGGATGTTGGTGTCTGAGCCAGAAGAACCAACCCTGCCAGCTGCTAGGAGAAGGAACAGCATGGATCATAGATTTATTCCAAGTAGTGAGTATCAGTAAACTGTCTGCAACATATTGTAACTGTTCCTGTGTGCCTGTGTGCCTGTGTGCGTGCGTGCGTGCGTGCGTGCGTGCGTGCGTGCGTGCGTGCGTGCGTGCGTGCGTGCGTGCGTGCGTGAACTTGAGCGTGAGCGTGCGGAATCATTAGGCTGTCTTGAAGAGATGATGATATGTTTGATGGAAGAGGTCTAAATGACATCATGGTTCATATGTGAGGAACAGAGACATGTAGAGATGGTGGGAGGGGCTGCAGGGTTTTCACATCCAGGTCCATCCAAGACATATTCTCATTGTAAATGTCTTGCTGTCTGTTGTCTTCTGTTGCAGTGAGTGGTGGAACACCATCTGAAGCAGGAAGTTCATGCCGCTGGTCACCTGACAAGGTCTCTGATTGGCTGCTGAAGAAACATCCTGGACCAATAGCGTCCTCTTCAGGATATGACACCATGAGTGAAGTTCCCAGCCAAGCAGATACTGATGTAAGTGTACGTGGGTCTTTTTTTTTAATGCAGCTATTTCTATACATTTTCGGCCTTTTCATCCACACACAAACACATTTTTGGCCCCTGAAAACTGTCTTTTTGGAAAATTCCAGCCAGATAGAAGATTTTTTTTTTTTGAACTGTTTTTGCATTTCCGTGAGGACACAGTAAACCATGGATTTGTCTGCCACACCACATTGTGCGCCACAGTTTCTGGTTTATGTCATATCCTTTAATTAATTCCTTATGGTGATATCTTCATTATTTACATCAGGATTACATTATATTTCATGCAATGGTGGACAGATTTTGAAATAGCTGATCTACAACGTCAAGCGTTGCGAGGCGTTGTGAGCTTGTAGATCAGCTATTTTCACAATAGGCTATTTATCTGTGGAACCGAGTCAAACTAAATTGAATGCCTCAACTTCTACAATTTCAAGTGCTTGTCAGGGTGGGGGGTCCTCAGTTCAAATATGATTATTTTGGGGGGTCCTCAGTTCAAATATGATTATTTTGGGGGGTCCACAGTTCAAATATGATTATTTTGGGGGGGTCCCCAGTTTAAATGATTATTTTGGGGGGTCGCCACTTCAAATTTATTTTGGGGGGTCCACAGTTCAAATATGATTATTTTGGGGGGGTCCCCAGTTTAAATGATTATTTTGGGGGGGTCGCAGGATGAAAAGGTTGAGAACCACTGCTGTAGTGTTTACTAATGTATACTGTTCTGTTTCAGTCTGTTTACAGAGGACATGTTGGACCTTTAGACTCAACAGAAGACAGCTCTGTCAGAGACACAGGACACTTCAAGGTGGGACATGGGCCCAGACAGAAGACACTGTTTGAAAAACTGACAGGAAAGAAAAACTTAGAAATAACAACAGAAGAATGGAGGAGAAGAGAGCAGGACTTGATAGAGAGGATGTTGAAGTTTGTGGTGTCGGAGCCAGAAGAACCAACCCTGCCAGCTGTCAGGAGAAGGAACAGCATGGCTCATGGATTCATTCCAAGTAGTGAGTATCAATTAACTGTCTGCAATATTGTAACTGTTCCTGTGTGTGTGTGTGTGTGTGTGTGTGTGTGTGTGTGTGTGTGTGTGTGTGTGTGTGTGTGTGTGTGTGTGTGTGTGTGTGTGTGTGTGTGTGTGTGTGTGTGTGTGTGTGTGTGTGTGTGTGTAAACTTGAAGGGAATCAGTAGGTTGCACTGAAGGGATGATGAACTTCTTGACATGTAGAGATGGTGGGCGGGGCTGCAGAGTTTTCACATCCAGGTGTGCTTTTATTGTCATTGTAAATGTCTTGCTGTCTGTTGTCCTCTGTTGCAGTGAGTGGTGGAGCACCATCTGAAGCAGGAGGTTCTTACTGCTGGTCACCTGACAAGGTCTCTGATTGGTTGAAGAGACATCCTGCGCCCTCTTCAGGATATGCCACCATGAGTGAAGCTCCTACCCAGGCAGACACTGATGTGGTGAGTGTGAGAGATGAAGATGTTTCATAGATGAAACTTCATTCAGCTTTGTTTGAGCGTCTATATGAACACAATGGGCTCGTGTTCGGGGGAGGGAAGCCGGGCGGGATGGGTGTATAATTGTCACTGCACATACTCCTATGGGCTGGGGAGACACCTGTCACCAGGGAGTGTTGGGTGGGAGGAGTAGGACGGAGGCTCTACGTCCTCCCGGTGGGGGCTCGCTCCTCACTGGCAGGTGAGTCAGTAGGATACAACAGCAGTGACAACATGGGGAGGAATCAATTGGCATAACAACTAAATTGGGGAGAAAAAAGGGCTAAAAAGTAAAAACGCTAAAACAAAATGAAAGAAACTTTAGTTTGACATCAATCCCAGATTTTAATACTTATTTCTTTACCTTATGTTTTATATCATACATATAAATCATACATCATCATAATGATCATTGTAAGAACACTGATTTATATCATATCTTTATTCATGATTAAGGGGTCAAGCATATCAGTGCTGGTCCCTACTTATTTCTCTACATTGCATCTCTACCTTGTATTATTCTTCTTCCGCCGCTTTTCGCAGTTCTGGCTTAACCGTGCAGTCGATTTGTACGAAACTCGGTGTAATGGTAGAGGGTCATGGAAAACGGTCAAGAAATGAAACTCACAATCATTCGTCAGAGGCTGGCGCTATAGCACTCAAATGAAAAGTCTAACTTTGAACAGATATAACTCATGCCCTGTTTGAGGTATGAAACTTGAATACACATATTATGCGTCTCCTCATGCCGAACAACTTTTGACGTCTGACTTTTGACGTCTGACCTTTAGATCTCCCACCATTTTGAATTATATGAAAAAACGTTCAAATCCATCTCCTCCTGGGATTTTTGAGCAATGTAAACACACATTTCTATACATAAACTTTGAACCTATGCCGACAAAAGTGTAGAAGTGGATTTTCTTTAAGTGAAAAGCATAAAGCTTTTATGAGCCAATGAATATTGCAGTTTTATGAAAAGAGAGGGGAGGGGGAGGAGAGGGGAGGGGAGGGGTGAGGAGAGGAGAGGAGGACCACTCAAAGGGAAAAAAACATCTAGATGTGAGGGTCGCAAAGCGGCTCAAACCTCTAGTTATTATTATCATAAACGACATCCTAACCTCCAATATTGACCAGTGAAAACAACATGGCAACACTAACAGTACGAAATTTATTTCATAATTATGTTGGGCTTAAAGTTGACTTCTTACAGTGGTAAAAGAGCAACACCGATATCTGCTGTCGGAATATGAAGCCGACTAACCACATATTATTGTCACCATGGTGACAACATGCATAAGCCCAATTAGAATACTACAATCCATCTGTGCTGTCTAGTAAAATGAAATACAATACATTGAAAAATGTTGTCATAACTGAATTTGTGACACGAGTTTGGAATCTGCATTATAAGCAACACAATACAGAGATACATTACAATATCCACAATCCCTCAGCACTCTGCTCAGCTGTTCAGAATGCTCAATTTTGTTAACTCTTTAACTGCCAGAGTATATACACAATCTACCCCCTTCCCTGCCATAGAATAACATTGCAAAAATAGGTAAAATGTGAATTTTGTCTCCGTTTATTTTTTAACATTGAAGTGAATGGAGCAGAAAATCTTTGCATCGCGTTATCTCCTGCTTCCTTTGTGATAAACAAAAAATGTAAAAAGCTAAAAATAAAAAAAATATATTTTTTTAATTTTTTCAAAAATCTCGTCAATCTCGTCGACGGCTGGCTGAGCCATGCGGAGAAAAACGAGAAATCTCGTCAATGGCAGGAAAAGAGTTAATTACATGGGCTGCTTTGTCTCCAGTTCAATCTATTCTGTTTTATTGTGCCATTGTTGCATATTGCTTTTTGTCTTTCATTCCTTGGCCCTGTTTATCGCTGCTTGCAGCTATATTTGCAATTTGTAATCTTACATTTAAATAAAATAATTCATAATGTAGTTATTATGATGATCGGTTTGGCTCATATTGGTGCCCCCTCGGCACCCTGGTGCCCTACGCACAGTGTGTGTGGTGCGCGTGTGCCTAGCGACGTACTGCTTATCTCAGTGGTTTTGTGTACCCTGACCGCCATCTACTGGTAGAGCACCTTTGAGGCAAGGCACGTTAAAATATTGGCAAAGAGTCAGGAATCACAACAGTCAGTCAGCATTGAGTGATATTTTCATTTTTAAGAGCTGTACAACAGTCTTATTTTGTTACTCTTTATTATGTTTATCTAATATCCATGAATTTATTTTATTTTCTCTGTTTTTAGGGAACTATTCCTTTGCATGGTGAGATGGAAGAACATCCTGCTACAGAACCACTGTCTTCTCTACATCCCTCTCTGGAACTCCAAGATGAAACTGATCTAAGTTCATGCTTCAGTGGTTTGAAGATAGAAGAATCAATCTCTCTGCCTCGTTCTCACAGCTCACCCTCACTGAGCCAAATTCCATGTTTAGAGAACAAGGAAAGTTTCAGAGCAAATCAGTCCCACAGCTTAAATGATGTTACCGTACTGGACAAAACACAGAAAATTACACCTGATATCATTGTTGTAGAAGACCAGGAAAGCTACAGTTTCCACTGCACCCAAGCAGGACTGTTCCAGTGCAACTTGACCGACCTGGTGTTTAAGATGGAGACAGAGGGAGATGTGACTTACAGGACAGTCCCATGGCACCGAAGGCTTATAGCCAAGTTTAGCAAGAGAGCTGCAGGACCACTGTTTGACATAAAAGGTTCTCAGGGGTCTGTGTGTCAGCTACAGTTTCCACATTGTGAGATCCTCTCCATGGGTGGAGGCAAATCCTTGTCTGTTGTCCATGTGGTGGATGATGGCATTGAGCTGATCAAACCCCTTGTGATCACAGAAACTCATGTTATCATAAATGTAACTGGATTATCTTTATTTGGTATCATCAGGGAGATGTTGTTCGGGCCCCGTCCTGTCCAGGCATTGGTGTCACTGTTTTATACACCACCGATTGAAGATGATCCAAGTTCGATCCTTAAAGTATTGTTGCTACCTGGGAATGTTGTGCGGCATGAAGTGATGAACAAAAGGAGGGAGATAAATGGAGAAGAGATTTACATTGAAGTTTCTCTCTGTAAACTAATCCCAAATCAAGAATACACCCTCTCCACTTCCCCTCGAGATGATTCCATCATAGTTCTACCAAATAAGGCAGAATTTGAAGTTGATGAATTATCCTACCACAATTACATGCCAACATTTGTCATTAATTTAGAGGAAAGTTTTAGCCATGTTAGGTTGCTTCTAAGCAACAGTAACACCTCCTCCGTCTGTGCATGGGAAGGTTATGTGAAACTCTCAGCTGCTGCTTTAAGAAAACAACAAGTTCAGCACACAGTGACTATTCCAGCAGAAGAGAGACTGTTTTCTGTGCGAAGCAGCTTCATTGACAGGGTTTCACTTCCCAATCTTAACGGTCTCCTGGACAAACTTTTAGAGAGGAGCATTATAACTGATGCTGAGAGGGAGATGGCTGATGGGATGCAGATGAGAAAAGACAAGGCACGTTTTGTCATCGACACAGTGAGGCGCAAAGGACCTGATGCCAGTTCAAAAATGATATTGATTCTCTGTGATCTGGACATGTGCCTCTCTGAACATCTTGGGTTGATGTAAAACTGGACTGATACTTAAAATACCAGCACTTAGGCAATGTCCTGTTGCTTCTTTTTTCCGTTGATGAATCATCCCAATTACATTTAAACATTTGAAGTGATTTTAGAGGGACGGTTTAGGCGTGTTAGGCTGCTTCTAAGAGACAGTAACCCATCCATCTGTGCATGGGAACGTGATGTAGACCTTTCAACTCCTGCTTCAAGAAAGCTACAAGTTCAGCACACACTGAGTCATGAAGCGAAAGACAAACTGTTGTCTGTGCGCCAGCGTTTCACATCCCATTCTCAACAATGTCCCGGACAAACCTTTAGAGGAGGGGGTGATAATCAAAGAAGATTATGATAAGGCCCACGTGGAGCAAGTGAAACATGAAAAGGCACGTTGTGTCATCGATACAGTGAGGAGCAAATGAACTGCTGCAAGTTTAAAACTGATATCTATTCTACGTGAAACCGCTCATTCCTCTATGAGGATCTTGGGTTCATGTAAAACTGCACCAATGTACTTGAGTTGGATCATTACATTTAACTGTTATCTTTTGAATGACATGATCATGCAGAGCAACTTCAAAGTAAACAAGTAATGACAGGTGCAATGCCTTGCTCAAGGACACTTCAACAGGCTGCCTGGCTACAGCATGGACACATGACTGTTTCAGAGGTTAAACACTGGATGTTTGACTGTGACCTCAGGACACAAAGATTTGACAAATGCCTTTCAAATGTTTTAACTCATGAAGTGGAATCATGTCTGACTTATGTTTATTCAGACACCTGATGAAGGTTATGGACAATACTAAGTGGAGTATGTGAACACATACTAATCACCAGCTGTATGTTTATAGGTAGGGAGCCCCATGTCAAGGGGTTTTCTGCATTACCTGCTGTGGAAATAGCGACAGCGAAATGTGAGATAAGACCCACACACAGTGGGGCTTTGAGTGTTGTATGTTTGGGCAACGCATGCAGATGTGCTCTGATGAGAAGCAAGAGGATGCCTGAAAAAAGCCATTTTACTCCCTGCTCCCACTGACACTGCTATTGTTTAGACCTGGTCTCTTCACTCCACTTAGCGTTAAACCCAGACCATAACTTCAACACAGTCTACTGGAAAAGAGGGAGTTATGGTACATATACCATAAGCTGTTCTGAGAGAGGTCCATGTCCCTCTGGCTTCCTCACCGCTAGCAATTATATCATGATAAGAAGACATCTGTACCCCTTACTCCCTGTTATATCCTGACAGGACGTCTGGAAATACATACAATGTACAATAGACCTTTTTTACTACAAAGTATTTTAGAATTTAGGAATGAAATTGTTGCTGATATTTCAAAAGTACCTGTGATCAATTACTCTGTATTTTCAAGTAAAACCTATATTTGTTCATTATCAAGACTCTACTTGCCTTCTTTTCTATTCAGACCTTGATGTGTGTAGATGTGAACGTTGGTGAGTAAATCAATGTACTCAATGTACGACTAAGTTGTACATTTTACTTGTTAATTATCATTATTATTTTGTTATTATGATTATTGGTCAACTTTGTGATAAAGAGCCATTATGAGACATAAGCTACTTTGGAATTTAAGCTTCTCCTTGAGGGGCTGCTAACCTGACGCTACCAGATCCAAACAGCTTGCTCCACACATTGTTTCACAGCTGAGGAACCTGGTTACTCAATACCGCCCCATCTGGCAGGGTCAGGTTAAGGGGCTGCAGCCACTGGACAAACCTCTTCATCTCCACAAAGCTGCTGTGCTCACTGTAGGGGACGCCTGTTGAGACACAATATCCCTAGAATGTATTCAGAGTGTTGCTTCCATCAGGCTCAAATACAACACATTCTCACCTCACATAATCCTCTCTGTCGGGTGGAAACCTCATATGTCCAAAATTGTTACTTTTCAGGATTCAAATTTAAAAGTAGCAGATCTCAAAACGAGTTTTCAAGCTTGTGGATCTGCTACTTTTCATGCTTTTGTGTGACGCTGTAATATATATATATATATATATATATATATATATATATATATATATATATATATATATATATATATATATATATATATATATATATATATATATATATATATAGGTTATATAGGTTATATTTGTAACTCCATTACATTAATGATCTACCTGGGATCTGATCGTTTGACCGCCATCTGAGCCCTGAATGTTTTACTGTTGAGTTATAATGGAGAGAATGAAATGTTTACTGTTGAGTTATAATGGAGAGAATGAAATGTTTACTGTTGAGTTATAATGGAGAGAATGAAATGTTTACTGTTGAGTTATAATGGAGAGAATGAAATGTTTACTGTTGAGTTATAATGGAGAGAATGAAATGTTTACTGTTGAGTTATAATGGAGAGAATGAAATGTTTACTGTTGAGTTATAAAGGAGAGAATGAAATGTTTACTGTTGAGTTATAATGGAGAGAATGTTTGGGAAGACTGGTTGTTTTCATTTGAGTTTGATGCAATACCTCTTCTCAACCAGTAGGTGTCCTACCTGACCACAGCATCTAAATGTCTCAATGGAAGAGCATAGAGAAAACCTCTCCAACCACTGCACAATGTGTACACACGCGCGCGCGCGCACACACACACACACACACACACACACACACACACACACACACACACACACACACACACACACACACACACACACACACACACACACACACACACACATGAAAACCTGAGGCCGATTATACAAAAGAATGTGTTCTAAATGCTAACAATTTTCTGAAAAACGTTTATTGCTATATCAGTGGTTCTCAAACATTTTCTGTAGTATTTGGCCGTGGACCCCCATCTCAAAATATGTTGTTCCAGAGACCCCCTGAAGCAAAGATTTGAGTTATGAAAATGTCGCTTTAAAAATGACAAATTATCATGATTTTGCCAAAACAGCAGATCTACAAGCTTATAGCGCGGCAAGAAGTGATGCTCTATGAGCTTGTACATCTATTTTGGAAAAATTGTGACACACACTCATATATATATTTTTGTAAATGTTAAATGACACAGATGCTTTCCTGCATTTAATAGGTAAATCAATCAGGTCATCATCATGAGTGTACATCAGTTACATCAATACAACTGAAAGATGCAACAGTAGGTAAGGTGAACACACCAATGATGTTGATGATCATGTGACATTGTGAATAAATGCACAAAAACCAAAGGTCCTTCCTACTTAAGTAGACCTAAACAAAGTGAACCAGTACATACACGCTTTGTTTTGGTTCCCCAATCCCTATTTAAATGGAATAGAGTTTCCCCGTGGGATAATACGGATAATACAGACGCTAAATAGTCTCCGGAAAGTACACTCACATGACTCTGAGAGTGTACAAATGGAACCAATTGGACCCGTAAGGGTCCATTTGGTTCCTTTTGTACACTCTCAGAGTTACACACCCGTAAAGGGCCATTTGGGAGTGTTTCCAGTGAGCCAACATGCACAATATCAGCACCCTGACTCCGTCTGACCAGAATGGAACAGAGCCTTCATTAGTATCATTGATAACACCTGTGAATGTCTTACAATATGGCTGCTGTGCATAGGGCCTATCCTATGCTTTGCAACACAGCAAGATCTCCTATCCAGCCTTCGTCAAACAGGCGACATATCTCTTGCCCAAATATGATATTTGTTTATTATATATGTTTTTATATTATTACATTATATATCATTTATAAAATCAACCTTGAGTGCCTGGACCTGGACTTTGTATGCCTTTTTGACATAATTGTTTACCACTACTTAAAATACATGGGAGCCAATGATGAGGCTGCTCTAGTCGGTACATGAGCAACGCTGACGGCCCTGATGTCAGATTAGAAGTTTAGATAATGAAATAAATTAAATAAAAATCTTCAAACTGCATTCTGTGACACAACAGTATATTTTACGTATAACTTACAGTGGTGAGTTATACATTGCTCTCCTGTCGCAGCTGCTGTGGCTTGTGTGAAATGCATTCTGGGAAGTAGGCTACCCTGAAGGGTCAAATAAAACAAATTAAAGTACTATTTGGGGTATTTTTGGGTCACTGTATATTATATATATATGCAAATTTTGTTCTCTGCATTTAAGCATCCTGCAGTGAATGCTATTAGTACAGCACTCGGGTAGCATTTAGGGGTTAACTGTCTTGCTCAGAGACACTTCGACACATTGCCGGGGCCGGGAATGGAACCTGGGAATTGATGCACACCAGGTGTAGGTCAGAGCTGCTGTTGTAGGAAGGCCTCTTTGGTGTCACGCTGTAAAAGCATGTCCTGTGGACTTTCATCCACAGTCATTCATTACAGCAGGTTAATGATTGACACTTTCCTCTTCATGACAGGAATCACTTGTCAGTGCATGTTGACACTGGAGGAGTGAAGTTTACAGTCTGGACTCATTTCTTCTACGACACGCCTTGACTGGTAAGCTCTTTAAATGAGAAATTGTTTTAATAATCTTTTTAAAGGTGAACCACTTATTGAAACTAATTATTTATTTGATACAGTTTATTTGATTGTGGGAGTGTCCAACAGCAGGTGAAGAGACATGTTCTCAATATGTTATACATTTAACTATAACCCCGTCTCCGGGACTCAAACACATATGGTTAAGATCCGGCTGAGGTTCAGGTTCATTCGGTGTAATTGTGCATTTCAAACCATATCTACAACGATTAGTTCTGCTAATGAAAGACCAAAGCACCTTCTCAGTGGATAGACCAGCTGCAGTGAGAGTTGCAGTTTGGTTTGGCCATTATGTTTTAAAGGCAGTCTTGCACTTCATTTTGTTGCGACAATTAGAAAGGCACAAAAATTATTTGTTGCCTTTTTTAACGTCGATATAGAGGAATAGCTCAATTTAAATGAACATTAAGACTGTTGTGATGTCTTCTCCCCCTTGCCAGCTGCTCTTCTTGCACTGTCGGCCTCCTCATGCTCTCTCTCTGCTTTACTCTGAATAGTGAACATGCCAGAAATATTATCAATTGCTAGAAATATTATTCTCCAAGTCTACATTAGGATTAGACTGTCGGACGTCATTATTCATTATTCATTATTCAGTCTTATTCTGTCATTATTGAGGCAGCCTCTCCACCCAATTATTTTTGATATTTTATATATAGTGTTAATAATGGACGTAGAAATGAAAACAAATGTAACAAATAAAATACATTTATCCTATTTATAAAATGTAAAATAAATATACACATATATGCTGTATTTTGGTTTTGTTCCACTGTTTATGTTGTCATTCCACTGTTTATTCCAAAAAGTGTGGTGATGCCTCATCCATTCATTGGAAAATCAACCAGAAGAGAAGGGGAAATAACTGTAGAAGGCGATCTAAAAGAACTAAGTGTGGCAGACGATCTGTAGTTTATAATACAAATATAAATATAATATTTACGTTGCTTCATCGCCTTGTTATCATATCACTGCGCAGCGTGCTAATGACAGTGTGTATGTTGTCATCCATACACACTATGAAATAATAAAATAAATTGGGCCAGAGTAAACATTTTTTACATCATGATTTGACATCATACTATATAGGAGCAGTGATATCAGAATTAAATAGCAGTGCAAAGTCCCAGATAGACTTTATTGACTAGCAATCCATTCAAGTCAGGAACATTCTGTTAATGTTTCATCTTCTTTTCCCAATCCCTATTTATCTTTTCCCAATCTGGTTCCCCAATCCCTATTTAAATGGAATAGAGTTTCCCCGTGGGATAATATGGATAATACAGACGCTAAATAGTCTCCGGAAAGTACACTCACATGACTCTGAGAGTGTACAAATGGAGTGTACAAATGGAACCAATTGGACCCGTAAGGGTCCATTTGGTTCCTTTTGTACACTCTCAGAGTTACACACCCGTAAAGGGCCATTTGGGAGTGTTTCCAGTGAGCCAACATGCACAATATCAGCACCCTGACTCCGTCTGACCAGAGTGGAACAGAGCCTTCATTAGTATCATTGATAACACCTGTGAATGTCTTACAATATGGCTGCTGTGCATAGGGCCTATCCTATGCTTTGCAACACAGCAAGTGTAAATGGCATTTTCAGTTGTCTTGATTATTAAAAACCTGCATCCACCCCTCCCTCTATAAAAGGACACCTTTATTAATGCCCATTTATATAATTGCCAGTTAATTATATATTCAGCTATCTAATATTTAATTGAATCTAAAGCTAACCCCTAACTATTATAATTGGTGCAGGCCCAAACCCTCATGTCAGTGTCTTTAGGTGTGTGTGTGTGTGTGTGTGTGTGTGTGTGTGTGTGTGTGTGTGTGTGTGTGTGGGTGTGTGTGTGTGCGTGTGTGTGTGTGTGTGTGTGTGCGCGTGCGTGCGTGCGTGCGTGCGTGCGTGTGTGCGTGCGCACAAGTAGGCTATAAACCAGGCCAAAATGTTTCGCTATTATTCGTTTCCCTGTAAAGAGAAGAGTTTATTTGACTGAGACATTAAATAGTCCCTGTAGCAGCGCTCTGAGGCACCGTCTCATCAACACAGCTGATTTCAGTAGGCTATATGCTCCGTGTCACGTGGCCAAAATAGCTGATCTACAAGCTGACAACGCGTCGCGACGGCGCGCTGTGAACTTGTAGATCGGCTATTTTCGCATACATAGTCCATTTTGCATAGCTGTTTGTTCACCGGTGGCGGCGATGGGTCAGGCTACTGTCTGTTTGTTTTCCTACCGTGGGACAGCGTGACGTCACAGCACAGCTGTGCCATATATGGTCTAATCAGGTGCGGACTGCAGTGCGGAGTGAAATTTTAATGTGATTAGGCCCGTGCTATCATGCTGGTTTGAAGCACGGCTAGATAGCTATTTCAACCAATCAGATTGCTTGGTCGGAACTACCTGTTGTATAATGTTGGTTTGGTGCATTGCTCCACCATGGGTAGAACCAGTCATGCTAACAACTGTTGATGTCGCTGCTGACCTTTTGACCTATTGCTAAGTCCCTCACATGCCTCTAATGGCCAATCACTGTTTAGCAACCGTTACCGTCAGCCATTGTCCTGTTTCATCTCTGCAGAACTACACATGGAGTTGATGCAGTTGCTTTGTGATTTCACCACATAATCAGATCCATACACAGACAGCCCCATCTGCAGTTGAAGTTGACAAAGCGTGTGCCTGAAAATGCAAAGGAAGCACGACTTTCTTTGTATTATTCACCAAATCAAAATTCATGCTGTTTGGCTTAATGTCAACATAATAAAATGTGGAGCCTCCATTTGAAGACCAACATGATACCAGTCACAGTACCACTGTCCCTCTGGGCTATGGGATCACAATGCTGCTCCAGCAAGGAGCAACATTGTGGAATAATACTGGAGTTGTTATGTTAGTACTTGCTTTCCAACTGTTCAGATATTTTAATTTTAATTTTATTTAATTATTTTCCACCTTTATTTTACTTATCTGCTTATGATTATAATAACCATACTTACTTCCTGTCAGATCATTGACATGTACACTCGCGCATGGAGCGAGTGTACATGAAGTGTAGGCTCGACCACTCTTCCACATCACATGTACACATTTTTCTCCTTCTACCGTATCCATGGTCCTCCTTTACATGTCACATGCCACACAAACACAGCTTGAAACCCAAAACCATGCCGAAAACACCATGCCGAAAACTTTCCCTCAAGTTCCCTGATAAAATACTTCAGGTAAATTCTGGTAAATCATTGAATTTGGGGGGAAATATGTAATTATTTACACTGAAAATTTAATTTGCAATTTATAATTTGTACTTTTGAATACAGAAGTATTTTTTTAACAAGCATCTATTCTAGTACTACTCAAGATACAAATTTGACCAGGAGTATCTATAATTTCATGTGAGTACTGGGGTTGAGTACTCTGTCCACCACTGTTTATTATTGTCAAATGTGTGATACAACAGTAATGACAACAAAACAATAATAACAGCAGATTATTATGACTTACTGTAATGTTACTGTTTTACAGTTCAAACAATAGCTGTTGACAGGATGTCCAGTGGAACCTCAGCTTCCATCAGAGGTGAGTTCTATTAAAACAAATGAAACCAACAAACTGATACTGGTTTAGTCACATTTGTGATCTATCTATGAATATTGTATTTTTTTCAAGCAGGGAAGGACATCGACCCGTCAGAACTGAGAATTGTTCTGATCGGGGGAGGACATAGATGTGGACGCAGTGGAAAGAGTTCATTAGGAAACATCATCCTGGGCAGAGATGTTTTTAAAACAAACAGAATAACATCTAAGAGTGTCATGAGACAAGAGGAAGTGTCAGGGAGACAGGTCACTGTGGTAGACACTCCAGGATGGATGTCTAATTGCCCCCTAGATCTGACCCCAAAACTGACTCAGTTAGAAATCCAACAGAGTGTGAATCTGTGTCCTCCAGGACCCCATGTCTTTGCCCTAGTGATGAGACTGGACATCCCATATGTAGGAACAGGGATGTCAGCAGAGGAGCATGTGAGATTTCTCCTCAGTGACAGAGTGTGGAAACACACTATTGTGGTGTTCACTGTAGCTGATAAAAACAACATGAGACCTGATCTCATTAGATCTGACCCTGAATTAAGATATCTTACAGAGAAATGTGAAGGCCGCTTCCATGTTCTTAACATTAGTGACAGAGGAGATGGTAGTCAGGTCACAGAGCTGTTGGAGAAGGTAGATCAGATGGTGACTAGTAATGGTTGTCACTATGAGACAAAACAACACGTCTCAGAGGAACTGAAGGAGATGGAGAGAACAATCAGAAGAAGAGCAGAACGAAGGACGGCAGACAGTCAGAAACAAAGTGGACTTCCAAAAGATGTTGGTATGTTTTATTTTTCTTTATGAAAGAATATCCTCCTATAATTTGACAATGCTCTGTAGTGGTGAGGCCAAAAATGCTCTGTGCTATGAGATCCACAATACTAAAAATCCAATTATAATGCTGCCAAAAACAATGTTGTCTAACTTCCAGTTATGAAGCACTCACGCAGTGAAAACCAACACTTACAGTTCATATCAGTACCATTAATTGACAGGTGATACAAACAAAACTGTTTAATGAATCAGAGAAGGATGAGTTATGGATGAGCCAGCCATTTTCATTCTGTTTATCCTTTTAACTGGTCACAGAAAATGTATATTCATTATGATCGCTTGTCCGAGACTGTGTTGCGTAAACACACACGGTATCCGTGTGCCTCACCCAGACAAAAAAACATTACAACCACGATGGCCCCCTTGCTTTCTAACAGCATTTCCTACCTTTTCAACTGGCCACAGAAAATGTATATCCCTTATGATCGCTTGTCCGACTGTTTGTAAACACACACAGTACGTGTGTACATCCCCCAGAGAAAAATATTCCAACCGGGATAACCCCTTCTCTTGCAGCAGTATGTTGAAAATGGGAGGCATACGTTAATCCGACATCCCATTTCTCCGACTACGTGGCATCCGTGTGCGGTTAGGGTTAGGGTTCGGGTTAGGTATAGGGTTAGTATAGTAAACGTCGGAGGCATGCGCTGTCGGAGGAATGGTCTGTCGGACTAACGTATTGCACCCGTTGAAAATAGGATGTCTCGCGAAATACAGGGGAAAAAAAGTCAACTCAAGATAGAGCCGTTTTAATGAAAAAGGAAGTGGACGGAGGTGGAAATCTTCGGATGGCGTTATATCCGGATCCGGGTGAGTGGAAAGTGAAACTGATCACTCGGGTGAGAGAGAACAGCGCAACCTTTTGTAAAACGATTTAAAAAAAAGAAGTCGTCATAAGTCGTCCTTGACAGTCAATGAGTTAATCAAACTCATTAATTTAATTGATTATAAAAACGTATCGATAATCTGATTCATAATATAATTGATCCCTAATTTGGCAGGTCATTGTAGTTGAATCTTTTAGTAGATCTACAAGCTCACAGCGCGTCACATTGCGACGCGCTGCTATTTTCACTACTTTTCTACTATTTTAACTACTTTTGCACAATGCTGTTATAGGACATAAGTTAATTGATTCATGAATTTAGAAGAAATTAAAAAAGCATATTTCTTGATTATTCGATTAAACTAAACATGAATGAATCACTAATACAATTATCAATAGTTGCAGCCATACCTTCTGTTTGTATTGCAGCTCCCTCCCTTCATTCAAAGTTTAAACTAATATCCAACAGCCAGTAGAGTGAACAATACTGTAATACCCCATCCACACTGCCAGAGATGCCAGCGAGAGATGAAAGGTCATCAAAATACATGTGTTTCTATGAGACTGTACTGACGTACCGCCAGCGACACCACGTTGTGCACGTTGTACACCACTCCGATATTCACTCACAGTGGCCCTCATTTATCAATGGAGCGTAAAAAACGGCGTATTTGTTGCCTTAAATCTGGTTGTAGGGCAACGCCCAAGTGACATTTATCACAGGATCCTATACAGCCAATCCTAGTGAAATATGTTATAGACAGCTCTGTTACTTCCATCCATGATACGCACATCATTTAAAAAATAAAATACAATTCTTAAGAGGCATAGATGTGGTCCATTTGCTTCACAAAACACTATTAAGACAATATATTATTCTTTCTACATGTTATAAAATAAGAAATATAATCCAACATCTTATAAAAAAAGGCTCAGTCATTTACAATTTTGAGTAGCATGGCATATATAGTCATTTTCGTGAGTCTAGTTTCCATTCCTTATTAAATGGATGTGGATTGTGGCAAGTGTGAAATGCTGTTCTTTGTTACAGTGTAACATTCTCAACATGTGCGTTTGTTTGTGTGTATATATATATATATATATATATATATATATATATATATATATATATATATATATATATATATATATATATATATATATATATATATCGGTGCATGATTATCAGCCTGAAGCTGCGTGGAGCTTCAGTCTGACATTGGCTCTAGTGTAGTCGATTACAAGGGGGAGGGGATTAGTATTTCCCTAAACCTACAAGAGATCCACAGATCTGCCAACATCTGACGTCATCACAGAGCGTGTTTTAGCAGATATTCGCTGTTTGGCTTGTCGTTAGACCCACCCCCACCGCCGACTCTCATTGGACGGTAGTTTGTAACGGATAAATCCTAGGTTTACATTACAACACCAGACCAAGAGGGGCAGTCCACTCAGAGAGTGGGCGGGGTCTATGGTTTGGAACCAGGCTACGTGCATACATCAGTGTACTCTACTGAACTGAACACACCTTACTGTTCATTTAACTTGAATCAATGTGATTATTAGATATTAAGAACAACATCATATAATTACCTGGACATTATTGCTTAGCTCCTCAACTTCAACAAAAACAGCAAAACAACGAAAATAGCAGATCTATAGGTTCACAATGTGTAACATCACACTGTGAGCTTGTAGATCTGCTATTTCAACTATTTGTTGTAAAAAATAATAATAATAATAAGTGTTTAAATAAATAAAAAAAGTAATAAATAAAGTGAAAGTAATCGAAACATTTTCTGACAGGACTGACTGACCTCAGGATTGTGTTGTTGGGAATGAGTCGCTCTGGGAAGAGTTCAGCAGGAAACACCATTTTGACAGGAAGTGGTTTTACAGCTGGTCAGAGGTCAGTGCAGTGTGAGGTGAGACATGGTGAAGTAGCAGGGAGACATGTGACAGTGGTGGACTCACCAGGCTGGTACTACAACAGTCCACTACAGGACACCTCAGAGATGGACAAACTGGAGATCCAGAACAGTGTGTCTCTTTGTCCTCCTGGACCACATGCAGTTCTTCTAACGGTTCCTCTTCATCAAGCATTCACCAAAGCAGAGAGAGTAGCAGTAGAGGAACACATGACACTTCTGTCACAGAGCGTGTGGAGTCAGACCAGTATACTGTTCACCTGTGGAGACTGTTTGGGAGACAGAAGCATTGAGCAGCACATTGAGGCTGAAGGAGAAGACCTCCGCTGGCTTGTTGACAAATGTGGGAACAGGTATCATGTCTTCAATAATCAGAAGAGAGATGACACTCAGGTCACACAGCTTCTGGAGAAGATAGAGGAGATGGTGTCAGGAAACACAGGTGGACACTATGAAGATGATGGAGATGAGAAGATGTCAGAGAGGAAGAGGAACATAGAGGAACATGTCCACACATTCATGACCAAGACACACAGACAAAGAACTGCTCTGAAAGCCCTGTTTGAAGGTGATGTTTATTTATAAAACCTGTGTGTGTGTGTGTGTGTGTGTGTGTGTGTGTGTGTGTGTGTGTGTGTGTGTGTGTGTGTGTGTGTGTGTGTGTGTGTGGGGGGGGGTATAAATGAGTCATTCCACGAATTCGGTGCACTTTGCACTTTTTTTTTTTTTTTTTAATCGATGGAAACGAATTACTTTTTTGAATAGCCCACACCATTAAGGACATATTTAACATGCAGAAAAACATATTTTCCCATCTCAGGCATTAAATTAATATTTTTATATGGAATAATATATGTAACAGGGTTGAAATTCATAACGGGGTTGAGTGGAACGGGGTTGAGATTTTTTACTGAAGATGGCCATAACTCTACCTGTGATGATTAAGAGGAGACCACATGGCATGCATGACATTAGTCAATCACATATATTGCTGAAATGACAAAGACAATTTAAAATAATAATAGTTTTCTATCTTTATTTCATGTAACGGGGTTGAGTTTTTATGCTTTACGACCACGCTTTGAAAGTATAAATGACCCTAAATAGCTGTATAAGAAGTTCGAAATGTTCCTCTTTCTGCAGCATCTTGATCAGAAGACTTGTAGAATGGCATCACATGTTGTTGATGCCACTAAAGGGTCAGTTTATACTTTTTACAGAGAGGAGAATGACTTGTGTAACGGGGTTGAGTGTGACTGTGGGACAGAGCTATATAACGTGATTTTAATGATAAATCAACTATTTATTAAAAATCGAAACATGACTAGCAATAGAGTACATTGCTGGTTTTATGTGAATAATATAAGTTATGGATTATTCTACACTTTTAGTAGTCATATCTGAAGGCCAATCTCTCTATCGGCCATTGGGGACATGAAAAATGGGCAAATTTAGGCGGTGTCTACTGTAGAAAAGGCAGATAATTTCAGATATAAAGACAAAATATATAATATTTTTACACAATAGTAAAGGGAACATGTCAATTGATTCTAAAAAGCTTTTAAAATTTGATTTTGGTGACCCGATGGATACAATACACTTAAAAAGGTCAGAGGGGACTGCAAAGTGCACCGAATTCGTGGAATGACTCAAATATTGAACAAATGAAAGGTATTAAGAAGAGCTTGTAACTAAATAATAACTACATTGTATCCATTGGAACACAAGATTATTTATTCCATTTCCTGTAAAGTAATGGTTTTGGACATACAAGGTTTACACCCGACAGAGATGATGTCTGATGACAAACACATTGACATATTCAGGAGTTAATTCATTCGTTTTTTTCAATACTTTTACATAATTGATCACCTGAGAATCTTCATTATAACTTCAACTTCAACGTCAGTTTAGTCACAATTGTTACACATTATGTAATACTTCACGTAGCTGGGACCAGAATGGAGACTGTAGAGATGGCTGTCCCCAGTCCCTCTGGTGTCTTCCCCCATGCCATTCTCCCAACCACACCAGTTCTGAGGTTTCACTGTTAAAGGAGAATTTTGGACTAAAGTTTTATTACCTTTTCTATGATGTTATGATATCTTAGGATGAATGGTACAGTAGAAAAATTTCATAACTCCAGTTACTCCACCCCTGGTCCGCCACAGCTTAAAAGGTGCGCGATAGGCCTTAGGTTAGATCACATATTTTAATAGCATTTTTTTTTTTTAGATCTGATGTTCATAGTGGCAGAACACTATGCAAAAAAAAACAAAAAACAGAAGTCTCCCTAGACGAGATTGAAATCTCGAGATTTCAATCTCGTCTAGCGAGACTTCTATTTTTTTCTCTCACAAAAAAAAGAAAGAAAAAAAGCTATTAAAATATGTGATCTAACCTAAGGCCTATCCGCGCACCCTAAGAGATCATAAAATCATAGAAAAGGTAATAAAACTTTAGTCCAAAATTCTCCTTTAACGTGGGTTACAGTCTTGGTAATGTAGGGGTGGGTGTACTTTTAATTGTGTTCTTCGTTTGATAATGTTTATTTTTATAGGTTTCATTTGGTTCAGTGAACTAATGTAGAGTTTGTGTGTGTGTGTGTGTGTGTGTGTGTGTGTGTGTGTGTGTGTGTGTGTGTGTGTGTGTGTGTGTGTGTGTGTGTGTGTGTGTGTGTGCGTGCGTGTGTGTGTGTGTCTCAGGAGAGCATCAGAGTCTAGCAGATGTTAGGCTGATGTTGGTTAGTGGAAAGCAGCTTGAGGGGAACAGTGCTGGGAATCGCATTCTGCAGTGGATGGTGTTTACAGAAACTCTATACAAGGTGAGTAATATGATATGAATGTGATGTTATAATGAATGATCTCAAAGTAAACAGTAAAGAGATGAAATGTAAATGTTTTCTGTGAAATCATCTGCAGTCATGAATGTTTGAGACATCATGTGATCAATGAACTGTCAGTGGTCAAGACAGTGCCTGTTCGCCGCCTAAGATCATCAGACGCCGCCCTACTAGATGTCCCTACATCTAGGCTGGTGACCAAGGGTGATCGGGCCTTTGCTGTCAGGGCCCCTACACTCTGGAACAGCCTCCCTTTGGACATTAGGGTTGCAAATTCCATTGCCATTTTTAAAACCAAATTAAAAACCCATTTTTATAGAAAGGCCTTTTTAACCTCTTAACTGCAGAATTTCGGTGCTTCTCATTTTACTCACTGATACTGTTGTGTGTTGTTTTCTGTTGTTGCAAAATTGTATTTTATTGTTCACGGTCTGATTTTAATTTGTCAAGCACTTTGTAACATTGTTTAAAAAGGTGCTATATAAATAAAGTTTAATAATAATACGTACACATTTTCAAATAAACACAGAGTCCAACAAATGTAGATTCTAATCTAATGTGTGTCATCTGTCATGTATATGTTTTACATTTTTATGTGAAGTGTGGTAGCTAACTGTCACTGTTAGCTGTTCTGTTTGCTGCAATACATTAGCTCTACGATGATAGTGATTATTAGCCTGCTTCACACATACAGTATGTATGTCTACCAGGAAATTGTGTGCATGCGTGTGTGAGGGCGTGCGTGCGTGTATGTGTCAGTGTGTATGCATGTGTGTGTGTGTGTGTGTGTGTGTGTGTGTGTGTGCATGCGTGCGTGCGTGTCTGTGTCTGTGTGTGTGTGAGACATACTACTAGGCCTATAGGATATAATTTAGGATAGGATAATATGATAGGAAAACAGAACTAACATACAATTAACCTCATATTCCAGGAGTTTAGAACCCAGACTAAACTGACAGAATGTGTCAGACAACAGGGAAGAGTTGCTGACAGAAATGTGAGTGTGGTGAACTGTCCAGACTGGTCGACTACACCTCCATCACAGAAGATCAAAGATGTCCTTCAACACGGTGTGACTCTGTGTTCTCCTGGACCCCATGCTGTCCTGGTGACTGTTGATGTCGGGTCCAGTTTCTCTGAAGCGTACAGGAGATCAGTGGAGGAACACATGGAGCTGCTGGGGGACAGAGTCTGGAGACACACTCTGGTTCTGTTCATGTGGGGATGGTGGCTGGGAGAGAGACATGTTGAGGAGTACATAGAGTCTGAAGGAGAACCTCTGAGGTGGCTCCTGGAGAAATGTGGCTACAGATACCATGTT
The DNA here is from genome assembly GCF_963454915.1 of Gymnoscopelus microlampas. NCBI lineage: Eukaryota > Metazoa > Chordata > Actinopteri > Myctophiformes > Myctophidae > Gymnoscopelus > Gymnoscopelus microlampas. The sequence goes on from NC_139951.1 coordinate 3,073,518, forward strand.
CTGCATGGTCTCAAGTGGGACATTTCAGAAGTAAAAGAGCTGATGGTGAAAATAGAAGACATGGTGACGAGGAACAGAGGACACCTTGAACCTCCTGGACAGATGCCACCGAAAGGAAAGAAAACAATGACAGAAGAAGAATGGAAGAAGAGAGAGCAGGAGATGATTGACAGGATGTTGAAGTTTGCAGTGAAGGAGCCAGAAGAACCAACCCTGCCAGCTGTCAGGAGAAGGAACAGCATGGACAGGTTTCCTCCAAGTAGTGAGTATCAGTGTGTGTGTGTGTGTGTGTGTGTGTGTGTGTGTGTGTGTGTGTGTGTGTGTGTGTGTGTGTGTGTGTGTGTGTGTGTGTGTGTGTGTGTGTGTGTGTGTCAAACAATACAAATATAGCTGCAAGCAGCGATACAGGGGCCAAGGAATAAAAGGCAATATGCAATGATAGCACAATAAGAATTCAAACAGAATAGATTGAACATGAGACAAAGCAGCCCATGCAATTAACAAATGAGCATTCTCAACGGCGGAGCAGAGTGCTGAGAGATTGTGGATATTGTAATGTATCTCTGTATTGTGTTGCTTATAATGCAGATTTAAAACTCGTGTCACAAATTCTATTATCATGACAAAAGTTTGCAATTTATTTTACTTTATCTTTCTAGGCAACACAGATGGATTTTAAGCGTTTTAATTAGGCGTATTCATTTTGTTACCATGGTGACAATATGTGGTTAGTCCGCTTCATATTCCGACAGTTTATATTTGTGTTGCCCTTCTACCAAGTTAAGAAGTTAACTTTAAGCCCAACATATGAAATAAGCTACATACTGTAGCACTGCCATTTTGTTTTCACAGGTCAATATTGGTGGTCAGGATGATGTTTATAATATAATAGTAAATACCTTAAATGATTCCAAGAGAGGAAACTACTTTTTAGCAGGTGGTCATATATAGCACTCAGGGGAGCAATCAGGGGTTAAGAACCTCACTCATGCCCGTAGACAGGAATCAAACCCTCGACCTTCGGAGTCATAGGCTGCTGTAGCCCCTTTTACCCCTTATGATTTATGGGCAGGGCCCCTAAGTTCTTTTAACTTAAAATTACCTAGCTTTTTTAAACTTTTAATATAAGCTTGAGTTCCCTTATTAACTAATTACCATGAAATCACCAGTTTTCAACCTTTTTAACTTGACACCTTATCATGAAATCCTTAATTAAGCAAGTAAACAAACAACCAGATGTCTTTTGTAATTTTACTTAAAAATTCATTAAAATAAAATGAAATGTAAGTTATCAATTAGGCTTTTTGTGCAATACAGCATAAACACTTTCAGGAAAATACACTGTTCACATAATACAATTCCACAATACAATAACCTTTGTGTGAATACAAAAGTATTGAAACCTTAAACCTTAGACCTCCTATCTAAGCCAGCATATAAACACAAAACAAAACAAAATGAGTACTCAAATTGCAGGCCTGATACCATAATGTCCCAAAAAAAAAGTCTTCACTCCTATGAGCAAAAAAAGGCAGACTTACAGGTCAGGTGAATGGTGGTGGTGTGAGAGCTCTGTGTGTGAATGATGCACGGGTGGTCCACACGTGCAGGTGATCCGTGTGTAGGTGGACTTTGGGTGGGCAGAGTCTAATTGATGAGAGGGGCAAATCCCACGTTGCCAGAGGAAGGTTGAGCGTTGCCTGGTAGCTCAACCCGCTATCTGGGATATCTTGCAGCTGGCGACGTCCTCTTCAGGAAGGTTTTAGTAGCTGTAGATTGACTGAGTTAGCTAAAAGGCTACCTCCTCCCACTAATACTATGATGAATACACCGTCCAGCTAGCTTAGCCACCTAGCATCCAAACAGCATATCCATAGTCACAGTGAAGCTGGAAAACATCTTGGTAACTCCTTGCCGAAATTCACCATACATTGACCAGTTCAACACTTGCAACTAACTGTACAGATTGCTTTGTCACCAATCTGGTAAAGACTATAAAACAACGTGTTACATTAATTATCTTCATTCCTTCACTCTGTCTGTCTGCTGGACTCCTCTCTCCCCCTTGATTACTCATCCCCCACACCTGTGTTCACCTCACAGACACACACACGCTGATTACTCATGCCTTGCACCTGAGTTCTGAGAATTTGTCTTGAGAGATTAATATGTGAGCAACAGAGACATGTAGAGATGGTGGGCCGGGATGCAGGGTTTTCACATCCTGGCCAGGTGTGTTTTTATTCTCATTGTAAATGTCTGGCTGTCTGTTGTCTTCTGTTGCAGTGAGTGGTGGAATACCATCTGAAGCAGGAAGTTCATACTATCGATCACCTGACAGGAAGGTCACTGATTGGCTGCTGAAGAGACATCCTGGAACGATAGCGTCCTCTTCAGGAGTTGACACCATGAGTGAAGTTGACATTGTGACAGATGCTGATGCGATGAGTTTGAGAGATGAAGATGTTTCATGAAATGAAACTTAGGGGACTTAGTTGAATGGGTAGAGAGCCCACCTGGGAAGCAGAATGTCCCAGTTTTGATTTCTGGCCCCGGCAATTGGTTGAGGTGTCCATGAGCAAGCTAGACACTTAAGCCCTAACTGTACTCCTCCCCTGTGAGCAGCACTCAGCTGGATGAAGCTCAAAACTGAATATTTACAGGATAAAATAGTTCTAATTATAACTTTAGTTTGACATCAATCACACATGTTAATATTTTTCATTGTAAGATCAATGATTTAATTTATATTTCTATTCATTTTATTTCTCCATCATACATGATCATTGATTACACATAATCCTTATTAATATTAACATGGTTGATATATTATATCATTAGACAAAAAATGATATAAACATGTAATATTTCATACATTTTTTTACATTTTACATACATATTATTATTATTACCCTTATTACCCTTATTACTATTATTATTATTATTATTATTTTGTTATTATTCTTATTTTAATCGAACTGAATCTCTTACTAAAATATGTGTTTACTAACTATACAGATGTTTCACAGACATACTGATTAAATTATCACTTTCAACCTGGTGTTCCTATTTTGTGCATGTTATTGTAGGTGAAAATGTTCAAAAAATTGCGGATGAGGATTTTACAATACATTGTAAAATCCTCAGTGGTCATTCAACTCCAACAGTGTACAAATGTAACCAAATGGACCGGGTCGGGTCCATTTGGTTACATTTGTACACTCTTGGAGTTACAATTGGCTGAATTGGCTGAATTAACCCTGTGAGGATTTGAATATGAAGATCAAATTACCAAAGAGTCACAAATACGGGCAGATATAGCACATATATGGCAAGAATAGCAAATAAATATAGATGATATGAATAAAGCAATAGCAGCCATTTAGAAACCGTAAAAAGACTAAAGATCAGAATGAGTTTAATTTGTGTGTTAAGACCCTTTGTGATTTGGGGGTTTTGATGTATTTTGTCACATTCATAAATGCACATTTTGGTTGGCTTTACTGATTCTGACATGTAATCCCACCTCACGCAAACCAAACTGAAACACACCTAACCTGGAGCTGTATTCATTGTTAAACTTAATATCTTTAGTTTGAACCAGCTGAAACACCTGAAACACCTGAAAACCTGAAACAAAACAAGACTTACAAACAAAACACTACTGTATAGCTACAGAATAAAGTAACACTTGTTTTGTCAATCACCAGAATAAGGTCATGAAAGGCAGTTTGTGATGATGAAGTCTGATGATACGTCCCAGGTGCATCCATGTGATGTTTTCTTTATAGTTAGTGATTCTATTTATGGTGTCTCATATGAATTAGATGACCAGGAATAGTTTGGTGACCACTGGAGAGACGGTTGACAGCGGGAATGTAGACGGCATCCGGTTGCAGTATGGGTTAGTACCCCAGCCAGTGTCTTCCATGAGGAAGAAGCCCAACAAAAAAGGCCTTTTAGGAGGACCATTCAAGCAAGCCACAAGTGGAGCCTGCTGTACCACCACGGCCCAAGAAACCATCACGCCAGAAGGAAATGTTTGGATCGGGGGAAGTCTGGTGCAACGCTCAGGTCCTGGACCTGGTGAGACGAAGGAGGAGCCCGGCCAGGAGGCCACCCACAGAGCCAGTCCCTCCACATGCCAGAGCCTCTCTTCTCCCCCAGTCCCGGCACAGTAGTTCCAGACAAGCGGACTGAGTGGCCCCGTCTTTCCCTAAGAGGACTGACCGTGGGTAGCTACTGGGAAGTAAGTCGGGGCTTGATCAACCCCGGCTGGGTCACCTGGGAGAGGGTGTATGTTGTTGCGAGACCTGAAACACCCTATGACCCCAGGCTACAACACTGATGATACGTCCCAGGTGCATCCATGTGATGTTTTCTTTATAGAAGGGAAAGTCAAGCTTCACCACGTTCTCCATTTTAAACCCTATAATTAGTTGATAGGATTCCCAAGGGCTCTATACAAGGGCCTATCCTGATTTCTCTCAAATATCTTAGTTTTACAACTAATGTTAGCCCCAGAATAGGAACACTGGGGTTCAAGTGGTTAAAGTAATACAAGATAGCAGCCTTTTAGCAGCCTCTGCTGGTCATTACCGTCACTGCAGGTCGTCTGTTTATTCCTGCATTACCCACAAACAGGAAACCGGTGCGGTAGTTCCTGGCCAAACAGGAAACCGGTGCATTTCTGTTTCTGTTTTCCGGCCGGATGACTTCATTTTCGCGGGAATGACACCCTAGCCACCGTTTCAATATAAAATAGTTTATAAAAGAATTTTGGGGGTGAAATTCATGGAGTGGGTGTTGTGAAACATTTTCCACTCACAAAAGATATACGTATACAATTTAACTTGAATTGAATTGAAATTGAACAATAACTATACTTATATTGCTCACCATTGTCTTTGATATAGTTGTGGTGTGAACCTGAGTTAGAACAATGTTTTCAAACGTATAGTTATGGTTTTATTCATAGCGCTTGATGTGAACGTCCCTTTAGACAGGTGTTACTGTAGCTATAGTTGTGTCCCAGAAACCAGAATGGTTAACAGGGCTGTTGTATATCCTCTGTACCTGATACTCTATGATTATGTAGATCATATTCCAACACAATAACAGCTAGATGTAAGATTCCTAAACGATTTTTATAGAAATTACAACAATTCCTTTGCATTTGTAATATGTATACATACATGTCTAAAGGTTAAACCTGTAATCCATTACATTAATGTAATACCTGGAATTCAAACCTGCAACCCCAGGTGAGCCCTGAAATATTTTGAGTTATAACGGAGAGAATTAAATGTTTACTTTTGAGTTATAATGTTTAGAATGAAATGTTTACTGTTGAGTTATAATGGAGAGAATGAAATGTTTACTGTTGAGTTATAATGGAGATAATTAAATGTTTGCTGTTGAGTTATAATGGAGAATTAAATGTTTATTGTTGAGTTATAATGGAGAGAATGTTTGGGAAGACTGGTTGTTTTCATTTGAGTATTATGCAATACCTCTTGTCAACCGGTAGGTGTCCTACCTGACCACAGCATCTAAATGTCTCAATGGAAGAGCAGATAACACACTCTCTCACACACACACACACACACACACACACACACCTTTTTGGGGCGGTGTAGCCGCCCCCTATAAGTGAGTTTTGGACACCGACCAAAACATTTGTGTACCCCCTAACCCTTCCATTGTTAATGCAAATCGATACTTTTTTCATATCAGCCAATCAAATTACAGCTAGTGTCATCACCACTAACTGTAATGTGATTGGCTGACTTTGCAAATTCAGGACTGTGATTGGCTAGCGAAACACATGACACATGTGCAGCCCTATGAATAGCAGTATGGACTTTAAAAAAAGTCATTTATCCTTTTTTTAAAGTGAGTCATGTTGTGATGACCACACACCGCCCACTTCACATATATATATATATATATATATATATATATATATATATACACATATATATATATATATATATATATACACACACACACACACACACACACATACACACACACACATACACTTTGGCTATTTGAAAATAGCCGATCTACAATGGCTTTCTCTTCAGGTCTGGTGCTTGGTGTGTACTCAGGTGCTGAAGTACGATGGCAATACGTCCTCCATGAATAGGCACTTCACTGCCAAGCATGCCAGGCATGTGGCTTCTGTTAACCAGGAGAACACCAATCAAGGTAGGCTATATTATTATTGATTAAACACACTACACTAACACATTATAATATTACTGTATTCCATAACACAAGGCCTGCTTCATTTAAACAAAATCCATATTTTACGTATTGTCATTTATTTATTTATGTGTCTGTCTGTCTGTCTGTCTTAGGTGACCGGAAGCAAGAGCTAGATCTTGTGAATATGGTGGTTAAAGACTCTCAGCCTTTTCCCATCGTGGAGGACTGTGGCTTCAAGGAGTTAGTGGCATTGCTTGATCCCACATACACTCTTCCATCCAGAAATGCTCTGAAGAACATGGTGGTCCAGAGATATGAGGAGGAGAAGATCAAGGCCAAGGCTGTCATGCAGAGTGTAACGGCTGTGAGCCTGACCAGTGATATGTGGACCTCCATCAATATGGATGCCTATCTGGCAGTGACATGCCATTATGTGGATGACTCTGCAAAGCTGGCCACAGCGGTTTTGGGAGTGCTGCCATTCCCTGAAGCTCATACAGCTGATAATATATCCTCTGCAACGAGGTGTCTCATGATTGAATGGGGCATTGAAGGCAAAGTGACACCGATTGTGACGGATGCAGGGACGAATATGATTTCCGCTGCCAGAAAGTTAGGTCTAAGGCATTCTGGTTGCTTTGCACATGCCTTGAATTTAGCAGTCAAGAAGTCACTAGAGACAACTGCTGGCCTGGAAGGGGAGGCATGCGTTAATCCGACAGACCTTTCCTCCGACTATGTGGCATCCGTGTGCGGTTAGGGTTAGGGTGCGGGTTTGGTTCGGGTTTAGTATTGGAAACGTCGGAGCGCTGCGCTGTCGGAGGAATGCGCTGTCGGACTAACGTACTGCACCCGCCTGGAAGACCTACGCATGAGGTCACAGAGAGTGGTGGCACGCTTTAAAACCAGCACCAGAGCAAAAGAGATGCTGAAACTAGTGCAAGTCCATGAATCGGTCACTCACTGGAACAGCACCTTCCTCACGTTCCAGCATCTGTACGACGAGAGGCAAACAGTGGGGGCAGCTCTTACCTCGCTCACAACAGATGTGAGGCCACTGTCCTCTGAAGATTATGAAACCATAGCTGCAAGCTTATAGTGGGAGAGCTTAACAAGATAATCGAAACGAAGCGGATAAAAGCGCCAAATTTTTTATGAGGCTTCTTTAGGACCTACTGATGGATTCTAGCCTTGGGTACCCAACTTTATTTTGAAAAGTATCCATACAATTAACCATATCAATATTCATTAAAAAAAACAGGCCTATTCACTTTTTGGCCTATAACTCTTGAACCGTAGGTCATAGCATCAAAAATATATTTTTTCCTAGACTCCTTGGATCACAACGCAACTTCCCATATAGGTCCCGCCCCTTTTCCGATTTCAAAATTTTACGCCATTTGGCGTTATCTTCTAAACACATATTTTATAATTACTCTTACAAATTAAATCCAAAATGCACACAAATCGGCACACACTGTGTCTTTGGTCATGTGATGTAGATGTATCAGTCCGATTTCTCATATTCCCCTCAGATTGGCTACGATTGGCTTCTAAAATTTGTGGGAGGGTCCGTTTGGAAAAAAATGGCACAAATCATGAACACGGCCTCCTATCTGCCCAAATTCGTATCATTGATGGGCCACAAATAAACACAGAGCCAATGCTATTTCATTTCCACCCATAGGGGGCGCAACACATTCTACAGATATCACTGTTTTTGCACCAAATTAAGTACAAATTGTCTTGTGAGTCAAACATTTGCAATTGCAAAGTGGTGAACAGTCCAAATTTGATTTGCCACATTTGCAGGTGGAACAGTCCCCTTTACAAGAGCATTTGATCAGCTCTCTGCATGCTCTGGAGACTTCTGGAATTGTCATCCAAACTGGCACCCATGCCTCCGATTCCTTGGTCCATCCATATTCATGTGGGGAAGGAATAACTTGTTCTGTTTGTAGGCTGGTCGCCCAGATACCTGCTTGATAAACTGCCCGCTTAACATGCTGAAGTAGTGCATCTTGGGTGGGTGGCAGTTTCTCCATCGACCTATTCCCATGACAGAAGAGATCTTTTCTAGTCTGGTTGATGGAGATCAAAGGACTGGATTTGTCATACAGGATAACTTTCAGTCTCTCAAGCTTCTGGAACTGCTGACTGTCAACATTCAGCAGCTGGAAGGGATGTTTGGCCAGACTGACAAGAATCTCTGTGACATCATCATAGGCTTGCCAGGCATGCCAAGCTGACTTTTTGCCCTTACTGTGGAAAGCAGATGTTGTGTCACAACCTGACAATGCATGGAACATAGGCAGAGCACGAGATTTTGGCTCCCCCAGAGATTTACACATGATGTTGATGTGGTAAAATATATGTATTTTTTGCCCATACCAAAAGCCACCCAGATGTCAGCCAAAGATTCAATCGAAACTAAATCATGGAACAATCCTGCAAGGATCACTATGACATCAGTGTCCACAGTACGCACTAGGATCGTTTTTGCTCCTTGCTCCAGTGCATGCCTCTTTATGATTGCAACAGGTCATGGTACTACTGGAACCAAAAGACGACACAGCTTGCCCTGATGTGACATACACAGCTTTGGATGGTGGCCAGTTGAACTTTTCAATCCTGGAAGTCAAAAAGGCAAACAGCTCCTTCTTGTTTGTTGGGTCTCGAAGAAAATCCATCCAATTGCCTGGTAGCTTTGTCTGGCCTGACACTTTCCTGCGAACACCTTGTCCTCTCTTTTCGTGGGTGGACTCCTTCAAACTATCTGGGATATATGTGTCTCATACAACATCCAACCGCTTGGTTTCCTGCAGCTGCTTCAGCAGATAAAAGGGATGAAAACGTCATCTGCATACTCATCAAATGCTTTTTCTTTGAAGCCAATTACAGGAAAACAGTATGGAATATCAAAAGCCTGTTGCACGGTCATTGTCACATGACTCACAAGACCATTTGTACTTAAGTTGGTGCAAAAACAGTGACATTTGTAGAATTTGTTGCGCCCCCTATGGGTGGAAGTGAAATCGCATTGGCTCTGCGTTTATTAGTGGCCCCTCAATGATCAACATTTGGGACAGATAAGATGCTCTGTTCATGATTTGTGCCATTTTTGCCAAACGGACCCTCCCACAAATTGCAGAAGCCAATCGTAGCCAATCCGAAGGGAATATGAAAAATCTGACTGATAAATCTTGATCACATGACCAAAGACAAAGAGTGTGTGCCGATTTGTGTGAGTTTTGGACCATTGCACCACCAATTTGTAGGAGTAATAGCAAAATATGTGTTTTGAAGATAACGCAAAATGGCGGAAAATCTTGAAATCGGAAATGGGCGGGACCTATATGGGAAGTTGCGTCATGATCCAAGGAGTCCAGGGAAAAAGACTTTTGATGCTATGACCTACGGTTCAAGAGTTATAGGCCAAAAAGTGAATCGGCCTGTTTTTTTTTATGGATATTGATATGGATAATTGTATGGATACTTTTCAAAATAAAGTTTGGTACCCAAGGCTAGAATCCATCAGTAGGTCCTAAAGAAGCCTCATAAAAAATGTGGCGCTTTTATCCGCTTCGTTTCAATAATGTAAAAAAATGGGGTTAAGCTCCTCCACTATTAAGAATGCTTGCCCCATTTTATAAAGCAACAGTAGAACTGTCCCTGGAAAAGTGAGTCTCAGATTCAATGGTTATACCAATGACAAAAATGCTCATTCACAATTTGTTAGACATGATTGGAAAACACGGTAAAACAGCTGGGACAGAACTCGCTGGCATTAATTCAAAGCAGGTTTGACTCTCTGGAGAGCACAACAGCAATGACCCTTGCTACACTGCTGGATCCTAGATTCAAAACAGTAGGGTTCTATAATCAAGGTGAATGCTCATCTATAATCAGAAACACACCACCATCTGACTCACCTCCAGAACAGCCATCCACATCAGCTCAACCAGCAGCACCAGCTCATGACGGAAATCCATCATCCACAGGTAAGATGTGAACCTTTGGGAATTTCTGGACAGGGATGCTTCTGAAGCAAGGTGGTCAAGGAATGCAACAGCAGATGCGACAGTGGAGGTGCAGCGATATATGACCGATCCACCGCTGGAAATAATACTAATACAAATAAAAAGAAAAGAAAAAAAGAAAACCGGCTCAGTTCAAATGCCGTAGAAAAACGTATTTTCCTCAATACAAATCTTTGCGTTACACAAGCATACCCTTCCTGTGCCATATTTCCCCCCATATATATATATATACACACACACACACACACACACACACACACACACACACACACACACACACACACACACACACACACACACACACACACACACACACACACACACACACACACACACACACGTCACTATCACTTATGATTCGAGCAATGAACCCATTTGTAAACCAATTGGTTCAAATGGTTCAGTGGTTCAAAAAAGCTTCATCACTAATATGAATCCAGCATACAAAATCAAGGAGTCAAAATCAATTTGTTACTGATGAGCTCAGCTACAGTTTTTGGACTGCTGTGTACATTTTTTTGGAACCTGCAGGGGGAGCTATAATACCAACATTCCAAGAAAGCAGGGCTGAGGGGAGCTTTTGTAAAATAGCTTCATAAATAAATACAAATATGGTGTGTCCCATAATTATCTGTGATGTATGATTATTAACCGCTTAAACCCAATATACTTTGTTTCGTGTCAAATAGGTAAAGTTTGCTTGTAAAGGTATTCACCTATTTTTAATGAATGTTTGCCTATTGTATCAGGACATAAATAGGCATTTGACATGGTATCGAACAGAATTATGGAGACATTCATTCTCTTAAATGTCCAACTACCGTAAGAGGAATGAACAGGAGCCACTGGGCTATTAATGAATCAATAACACTAAAGAAATCCATCAAAAAACGTCTTTATTGATCCCTGTGGGGAAATTAAAGTGATAGCAGCACTGCAGCAGGAACAGGATTACAACTAAATATAAATACAAAAATAAAGGTAGTAGCCTTGAGTCTGACATAGCGATCAGCACTTTGACTGACGGGGCAATACAGTGTGTAATCAATTATCAAAAAAAAAAAAAAAAAAAAAAAAATTATATATATATATATATATATATATATATATATATATATATATATATATATATATATATATATATATATATATATATATATATATATATATATATAAAATAAGTGTAAGGCATCATCTGTCAACATAATATAAACGTATCCAAGAACAAGAATATGGATTGTGGTTCTCACAAGGTGCATTTAATCAGGAACGAGGTGGAGCCAAGTTCCATAAGCATCACTGAGGTGCCAATAGTCATGGAAAAGAACACCCTCTCGTGTAATATTGCGATTATACAACAGTTACCATCAAAATAAAGAATATCAAAATGTATGGATATTGTGAGGCAGTTCGCACTCGAAATGACAACCTTTTTGCGAGCGTTATCGTGGTTATCCTGAAAATACACTGGGTCTGACAGAGACAACTTGTCCCTGTTTACTCAGGCAGTCCAGACCCATTTGGATGGCTGTGTGCTTTACAACTTTTCCCAAGCTGAATCAAACTGAATGCATGGGTGAAACATTGTTCTTATTCTTGAGGGTTAAATAAAGTCACACACCGTGTTCAAAGAACTGTGTGGATGTGCATATCCTACCTTTTTTCACTGAACTGAATCAATAGCACAACAAAAATTCAATGGCAGATTTAGCTACTATGTCTAAAACTTCCCATGCAAACCGCTAGCCTAGCCGTTTAGCATAGTGCTGCTGCAACAGTGCTGCTCTGCCAAGACTCTGATCAGCACAGCTGATATTAATGATGCAAATTTTCATTTAAGAACGGCTAGCTGTTATATTGTTATGCTCATTTAAGCACAGCTGCAGGGCCTATTTCAACCCATCAGATTGCTTTGTCGGCACTACCTGTTGTATTATGAACAATATAACTGTATAATAAATTGACAGTGAAACATTAAGAGCAATTAACCTAAGCAGGCAACTGCCGTGATACTTAGGTGTACATTCAATAGTCCAAGAGCACATGTTCCAGGGAAGAAAGGGCTCATTAATCCAAGTACTTTTCCTCTATCGAGAACAGAGATACCTACTGAGGATGATTGTTGTACAGGGAGGTTTGACACCCCACATTCCACTACAATCTACAGTATTGTCCTAGTAGAGACATCTGTCATCTTCATTGGTTTTCACCATACTTCCTGAGGCATGGTTCCACTATCACTCCTCAGCCTGAGAGAGACACATTTGAGACAGGCGGGATCCGACGCCTGCCCCACAGTTTCCCACATGTTGGTCTCTTCACAGTAGCTTTCGATGTTCTTGGGACATTGAATTCTACCGTTTACTATGTCCCGCCCTCCTACAATGTAGATCTTTCCATCCATTGCAACCATACTAGACCCGTAGCGACGATCTTGCATGGGGGCACACATGGTCCACTGGTTGGTCTTGGGGTTGTAGCACTCCATCGTGTTTTCCACGATCACATCGGGCCCCATGCCAATGTTCTCTGTATTATGATGCTGGCCACCTAGATATATAAACAATAATTAACAGGATAGTGACTGTTGTAGCCAATTTGATTGTGTTTTTTTTATGTGAAGGTGCTGTAATATTGTGAAGGTGCTGTGATATTACTGCTTGACCTGGTCATAGGGGGGGAATCAGGGTACAACTGATTTGGGGGTGTCACAGGTGCACAGCTGTAGGGATGGGGATAAAGTTTTTCAACCGTTTCTGTGTTTTCAGTTTGTTTTCACCTCTAGTGCTCTGTGTCTGTACATTTCAGAACATATTTTCCATTTGCATGTTTTGAAATGCATTCAAATGAATGTTAATTCATCCTGTATGTAGAACCTTGTTTTGTTAGATCTGTGTTGAACAATCTATTCCAGAGTAGCCTATCAGAGAAGGTGACCGGCACCATTGTTTTTGCAGTCCGCTCGCCCCCAGCGGTTCTTGTAATCTTGTATTCTTTTTTACTGAAGTTAAGGTTAGGAATAAGGTTAGGTTTAGGCATAGTTCTACTGAGGTTACTTGACCCTGTCTAGGCGGGGGGAGGAAAAAACGATTAACCTGGATTTTATGCGCTCGGGTGGCGCAGTGGTAAAGTCCCTGCACACCACCACGGAGGTTGTGGGATCGAATCCACCGTGGTGCATCCGGCTTTGTCGAGTGTCTACACAAACACATTGGCCCGTGTTCAGGGGAGGGAAGCCGGGCGGGGAGGGTGATAATGGTCATTGCATGTACGGACTGTCCTGTCAGCGGGGACTGTTGGGCGGGAGGAGTAGGACGTAGGCTCTACTCCTCCTGGTGGGGGCTCCTCACTGGCAGGTGAGTCAGTAGGATACGACAGCAGTGACAACACAGAAGTGTGTGTGGGGAGGAATTAATTGGCATAACGACTAAATTGTGGAGAAAAAGGGGTACAAAATGATTGGCTAATCTAAATTTAAGAAAAAAGAAAACAAAAAAAGAAAAAAAAATGGATTTGATTGGTTCTGGCCACAGATAAAATGTTGCATCCTAATCTCTTGCCCGGACCTCTGGTCCACTAGGGGGCGAGACAATGATGATGTATTACTAGTATAGATTGAGCTATTCAGCAGAGCATAGAGTCATTCAAATCAGCCCAACCTTTCCCAGTGGCAACATGAACATGATGAATGATTACAATCCAATCATATGTTTGTCAAACGGGCCATTCTGCATAATGACTACTTTTATGTTGATACTGCAGGCATATTTTTATGCAGTGTAAGATACCTGCAACGTAGATCTTTCCATTCAGAGTACAGACAGCTGGTCGATCACGCAGAATCTGCATAGGAGCCACATCTGTCCATACAGATGTTTCAGGGTTGTAGTTGGCTGTCGGGGGCGGGTTTGGCTTCAAAGGAGATGGAGCGTGACCTAGGGCAGAGGAGGACACAAATACAGTAAAACATTATTCAGTATCAACAGGAGAAGGGTGAATAACTTGTAACACCAAAAGCTTTGGTCCTTTTCAGTTAACTCATGATTTATACAAATAAACAAGAAATGACACAGTCATATGTATCAGCTCGCAGCAAGCTAACACCCTTGAAAAGTGCTGTCAACTCATGACTCTTACTAAAAATTACCAAAAATATATATAAACATTTTCTAGAGGGTCAATCGATGGTGGGCGGGCGGACGGTGGACTTCACAGATGTAACATGCGGACCTGCGAGGCGCACTGTTGCTTCGATCTGCCCCAGCACTGGTCAGGGGTCTGCCATCAGTATAGCCACTCTATTGCTCCGCCCCCTCTGTGTTCCTATTACAGCCATAACTCCAAGTCTCAGCATGCTAAAGGCCTAAAACTTTGCAGCCTGTGAATGATCCAAGCACCACCGAAGAAGAGTACACCCAGATATCACGTGAACACAAAAAAAAAATCTTTGCACCTTTCATCTTAAAGGATTTATAAAGGTAAATCTTTCTCTGCGTTGTTGTTTTTCTGCTCATTTTCAGAAAACAGGCCACTTTCAAACGGCCATAGCTCTGGAATGGAGGATCATGACCGGACACTTTTTTTCTCCCTCTACTACCACACCCCCGTGAGTGTAATGAGCCGATCTCCGTGAGGAAGGAGGTCACGGAGATTTTCCATGATTTTTCAAAGGCGAGGTAAAATTGCTGTTTTTGGTGGCAAGGGGACGGTAGATGATGTAAAAACTCTGGCAGTCAATGAGTTAAGCCCCACCCGCACTGGGCTTTAAACAGCCATAACTCTAGTTCCCAGCATGCAACAGGCTCCAAACTTGGTGGGTTGTCCCACATACTTCTAATTTCATCATATATGTGATTGCGCTTATCAGTGCAACATTGGACTAGAAAATCTAGTACGTATATGTGACCAAAATTGACTGGGAGACAGTCATCTAGCATTTTTTCATTTTCATGTCATATGAAAGCAGGGAATCATAGCAAAATAATGATATATTGGTTAATAAGATTGAGTGAATAGTTTTTAAACTACAGCTTATAGAACTGACGTCAAGTTAAAGCTCTTCAGTAGAGAAAAGACCAGTTGAATGGATCTCATTCAAAGATAGTAAACAGGGCTATCACTCCCATCATGCATAGCGTGATCCTATCCTTTGCTTACAGCATAGATATAGAAACCTAGATACTTAATTGACCTCTGCAGTTCATTGGAGCGACTGGTATCTCAATACAAGGCTCTTCCGCAGGGCTACTTGACTACTGGCCAATCACAGCGCATTGACTACTGGCCAATCACAGCGCGTCTAACTGACTAGTTGCTGCGCAGCTGCATCTTATGAAAAGACCCACCCCACCTGCCTCTGATTGGCCCCCTTCTGTGACGCACACGGAAGTTTCCAGCTTGCCTTGCTGAAGCGAAAGGAAGAGGAAGCACGGCCGAGATACGCACGCCTCAGAGCCGAAGGAGGCGTCTACCTTTATATGTCTATGGTTTACAGGGTTAGGGTTAGGTTCTCTTTGTTCTGTATGCTCTCTGAGACCAAGTGTTTGCCACTGCCCCCTGCTGGAACCGGCTGGTTCCAGTGACCAGGAGGACTTAACAAAGATACCTTTTCACAACAGTTTTAACAAAATATGATTGTTTTGAATTTATTTGACAGTATCATTAGACACAAGCCAACAGACCAGTGATACCTTTCAAAACGATCGGGTAGAAATATCGGATTTTACCGTGATTTCGCGATGTTTGGATGGAAACTAAGGATTTGGTTAGCAATGCTAGCAAATGCTAGCTCTAACCTTATATTTTAATACATGTTTATGCATTTATTTCATATTTACATGTTGATTTAAGCTCTGAAAATTATGTCACATACTCTGGTATGTGAAGAGTCTAACTGGGCTACAAACTCATTTTGTGTAAAAAGAAAACGTTTTTCTCCTTTCCTGAACAATGGGCACCAGCGAGATGACTGTCCTCCAGTCAAAAATTGTCACATATACACAATACAGGCATGGGTTTACCCCCTCCGCCACCCCCGCCAGCAAATCAAACCCTGATTATATTTTAGATTAAAAAAGAAAAACACAACCTCATGAAAATCAGCAGACTGGACCTGCAGGTGCATAAACCTGTTCCATTTACATACCAATAAAATACAGCAGTCCATGGAGTGCGACCACAGCAGCGGGTATATATATAGAATCCTCAGTGTCAGAATACGCTGCCACACCGACAGACTCCATGAGCTGCCAGGTGTTGGTGTTGGGGTCGTAGCGTTCCATTGAGTCTTCACTCTTCATACTCCCCCGGCGGTCGGGGGAGTGGTCACTGGGGAAGTACTTTTCCCAGAAACTCAAGCCACTCTTCTTACTCCCCTGGCCACTCACTGCAAACACATATCCATCCAGCATCAGCAGGCCTATATGGGGTTGAGCAGGGACAAAAATATAAAAATGAATAAATCTGACCATTAGAAGTGATGACCTTGGCCATATGCACTATGCAGACTCTCCTTCTGTAACCAAGGTAACTTATATAAAAGTTGAACTAAGTTAAAGACAGGGCAAAAGATTATTTTAAATTCAACTAGAGTAAAAAAAAAAAAAAACTACAAAAGATAAAATTAAATATATATTACTGTTAGGGTAGAATCAAGTACAGTGTTGCTTTTTAAATGGCAGAGAGGGCAACATTTGAAAACAAATAGTTCAACGCATTAGTTCAATGCATTAGCGCGATGAGTGTAGTCACACTCCCTTTTGTCCTTTTGACTCTTTCACTGCCAAGCAAGGACGAGTAAGCACGTCAGTTGGCACTTGGTCCACAGTGCCAAACAGTACACAAGTTTGACAAGTTTTCTCAGTGGTTTTCCACTAGATGGCGGTGTTCACCAACTTGCAAGTAACCATCTGACTTCCTCAGAGGCACAGCAGCAGAAAACCATGTGATATTAAAAAAAACCTCTCCATTTACTTCCTTGTAAAAAAGAAAGAGAAAAACTTCTTTCCTCCGATCCCGTTGGATTCTGGCGAAACCAAGCCACATTCAACTGGCCATAACCATGGAATGGATTATCGCGACCGGCCAATTTCCCCTCCGACTCCACGAGACCCCTGTGCGTGCGTGAGGCGATCACGGTAAATATTCCATGATTTTTCGTAGATTCGTAAAATCGCTCGTTTTCGCTGGCAGTGGCGTGGCTATTTTCCGAAAAACTCTGGAAGTTAAAGAGTTAATAAGGATAAAGCCTGGGATATATACTGTACGAGTTGCCAAAAAAACTAATTGTTAGGCTAAATTAAGTGCAAATAGCAGGACTTAGTAGCAAGCTCTGCCTGTCTGTTCGTGCTCTACAGTGTGCATTCATGGGCTTTACACACAATGCTCATGCTTTTTTTTTTTTTTTTAAGGAACTGATATTGTCTTGTATAGATATTCTGTAGTAAATACAAAGTAGTACAAATTCGAATGTTATTCCTCATCTTACCGCACATATAAGTTTGAAAATCTTACTGAATCTGCTGCGTGACTTATTCAAGGGAGCCATGCTCGACCAGGAGTTATGGTGAAAATCATAGCGCCACATCTCCTTATTGTCTTTTTCTTCTTCTTCTTCATCATCTGAATCATCATCATTGATTACTCCTCCTGCCAAATACAAAGAGGAGCCTATGGTGGAAGAAGAGCAGAATTAAAACAATGAGTTACGGCATTATTGTTAAAGAAATAAAGATTTGAATACAAAACTTTCAATGTCTTCATGTGTGTTTCTCCATCTTCTACTGAATATTATAGTGGTGGTTCACTTATCAAGACTAGGAATTCACCAAAATAGTTCCAGTGTGTTGTGACAACACAAACACATCCAATTCGGAGTACTGAATGACAGCGCTATTGATAAATGTAGCGATGCTAGCTAGCCAACCTATGATACTGCAGAAAGTGGTTCTATTTGTGATGGCTTGATACATGAACCATCACTGTAACTACCCTTAGTACTCCTCTCTCCTTGTATCCCTTACTTGTGACCTTTGTGATAGATGATATGTTACACATATACTGTATATGAATACCGCTCACCATTGTTTTGTTTTTTTGCATTCTGCTTAAGTTAACTATTTACCCTGTTTGTTCACTAGGGTTCATGACATTTACTCAGACTTATACTTGCTCTGGATAATAACATCTGCTAAATGCCTAAATTGTACGCTTCAAGAACACCAACTGACTTTCCACCGCAACAATTCAGAGGTAAAACAGGGTAGGATACATTACAGGCCCCAAATTCATTGACTGATGGTCATCCTCACCTGAAGCAACCACAGCATATCCCCATAGTCCAAACTCTGGCACCTGTCCCAGAGTTTTCCACTGATTGGTCAGGGGATCAAAGCTCTCAACCTTCTTTCTTCCCACCGTCACAATCACTTCAACAGGTGGGGGACAAGAAGCAGGGGAGACAGAGGATTTAATAATTAAGGAAAAAAACAAATAGATTTAATAAAAAGAGACAATCTCACAGGCATGTGGCTAATACAAGTGGTTAATACAACATAAACACAGCGCCAGACCTGTGCATGAGCCCTGCTCGTCACAGTAGTCTTTACAGCAGTGAAATGCTATGAAAGCCTAAATTAGCATTTAGCAATCACTGAATTAATCCAAGAGATAATTGGCATACATTTTGACATCTATAAAAAGGGCAAAAAATACAAATTAAAGGGAGACTAGGTAACGTTCAGTCTAAATGAAAAAGAAATATATATATATTTATTTTGCATTTTTTCCAGGTATCAACCACTATATAATTATGCAGGTGTGTTTTCCGGCAGAAAGACACATCCCTCTGGCTCTATTTTGGTTTTGTTCCACTTTATGTTGACATTCCACTGTTTATATTGACATTCATCCCTTTGCAGGGACTGAAAAGTCTGTGGGGGGAGAGGGGGGGCTCGGCCGGAGCCCTTAATTGATCCCTTTGAACTTCAAAGGGGTTGTGCATTGAGTTGATTGATAGGGCCATAAAAGTGTCAACCTCGTTAGTGCTCTCTCTAATCAATGAATGCATCAAAGACAGCAATCACTTCTTTACCTGTCAGAAAGGGGGGGGGGGGGTGTACAAACACAGATCTGCGAAGTTACCTAGTATCCCTTTAAAGCTTGAATTGATAAATCTAAATGACGAAATCACAATGAAATAACCATTATGGAGCCTGTATAGAAAACTGAAATCATATCTTTATTGCTAGGTATGTATGCACATTGGAGGAATTTGTCTCGGCACAAACACGAACAACCTTGATGTCTTTTTTGCACCATCATCGGTGTCAACCAGCATGCATGTGTTCAGCAGGGTACCTGCTGTCCTGCGTGGGCGTGCTGTGTTACTGTAGGGCCGCTCCCCCTTGGCCTCAGCGATGAACCTCTGGCAGCCCTGGTGTTCTTTCACCACATCCAGACACTCAACCACAGTGTGGAGGTAGGAGGGACTGATGAGAGGCAGACGGATTTGCTCCAACACCTTAAAGAACACATAGAACACTCATTATTTACTGGTCCAACTGGATATTAGGGGAACAATAATGATTGGCAAATTAACGCATTTATACATTGCCTTTCTACTTTCTAGTCTTTCCGACAATTCAGAACAATATACTGTTTTTGATTGAATATTTTAATAGGCAGAAATATAAAAACAGCACAAGTACAGTTAAACACTTTGTCTAAAAGGATACACCAAAAAAGTCCTTGCGGTATTGTTTCTATTGGAGTCCTAGCCTAGGTATTCAATTCATCAACATATAAAATAGCACCAAAACATTCAATATCATCACACTGTCCTTCACCCATTCACACACACACCAATGGTTGAAGAAATCATGCAACACAGCGACCTGCTCATTAGGAGCATACAGGGGTTCAGTGTCTTGCTCAATAACACTTTGACACAGAGCCAGTAGGAGCCAGGGATCGAACATGGAACCTTCGGATTCCAAGGCGGCCGCTCTGACTCCTCCTGAGGCACCGCCGCCCCGCATCATCATACATCATATACAGCATTTAGATGCCAAGCATGTACAGGTACAGGAGACATATCAATAGGAAGAAACTACAGGGTCCCCACACATTTTTAGCAATGAATTTCCAAAACTTTTCCAAAACTTTTCCAGAATATTTAGCCCAATTTCCAGGCCTATATAACAATCATTCGGCGCAATAATGTGTCTCTTACTCCTATGTAGAATGCCCAAAGATAGGCAGTGTAGCAAAAATAAAGTTTGAGACATACATTAGGCTGCCGTCACACAGCCCATTCGGCGAAAAACTACTTATGTTACATATTTCGTGTAATATTATTCATGTTTATGAAAATGTTTTGTTTTAACAAAATCAATAGCCAAAAACAATGCATAGCCAAATATTTTTCCAGGACCCTTGATAAATTCCAGGACCTTTGATGATGTTTGATCAATTTCAAACCTTTTCCAGTACTGGATTTTTTTAAATTTTATTTCAAAATATTTCCAGGAATTTCATGACCGTGGGGACCCTGAAACTAAGAAAGGACAGACCTTTACAAAGCTCTGCCTGTGGGTAGGACACTTGTTATAACCACATGAAAGACTACCAGCAAGTACCATACTATAGATACCAAGCATTAGGGATGTGCCGATACACTCATTTCACGAAACGATACGATATTGGGCTCACAACTTCGATACGCACTTTTTTATTATGAAAATATATGGGGGAGAAAAAAAGCAAATGTGAAAACAAATAATTCTGTTTTTGCATTATTCAGACATGCGAACTTGTAGCTTTTCAGCTACAATAACCGTTTTGAATCCAAATAGGGCAATAGCGTGACACCTGACCCGAAAAAAAACAACATGTTGTCACCCTTTTCACCTCGGGGCTGTTTGCATGCCTGATTATTATTATTGTAAAAAAAAAAAAGTTGAAAACATTTTTTTCCCCCCAAAACGATACATATCGTCACGAAAACGTATGCCGATATATCGCGGGACGATATATCGGCACACCCCTACCAAGCATGTATTGGACAGCGAATCTGGCAACTACCTTGCACTGAGAAGTCCCCAGACGTACCAATAGGCAGAGGCCTCTGGTCATCTGGCAAGGTGAGACTAAGATATGACTGACCTTTTCAAAGCTCTGCCTGTGGGTAGGACACTTGTTCAACCACAACATGGCGGCCTCAAACACCATGTCCTCCTTGGGTACACTGAGATGGTCACTGGCAAGAATCTCGGTCACTCTTTCCACAGAGAGAGAGAGGAACTCTTCCTATTGGTAGAAAGAAATACATTAAATTAGCTGATATGGAGACCCATATTTCATACTGAAGTAAACGTTTTCTCCTCTGAAGTGCTCAATGGTGATAGATGGTTTGTTTAGTGAAATGGCCATGTAAATGGAGCTTATTAAGATATATCCAATCACTGACTGACTAGGGATCGACCAATTCAGGTTTTTCATGAACGATACGCTACCGATTAGTAGTGATCAAAGAGGCCGATAGCCGATATTTACAACCGGAAAAAAAAAACATGAATTAAAAAAATATATATATTTATCAACTCGAAAAAACGTTTTATACTGTAAATATAGCATCTACATTTAACAGCATTTCTTATAAACTGAACTGAAATTTGAAATAATAAAGAACATGGATCCTGAAATGTTGCATTATAATTAGCTCCCACTTGTAGCAGCATTTCTTATGAACTGAATTATACATAAAACATCACAAAACAGTTCCCCAAAGGTTTTAAAATAATAATAAAAAACCTTTTCTTTTCTCCCCCGATTTCGATTTTTTTTTTTATCATCAATATCGGTGTCGATATTCGTCCTTTTTGATTATCGGTCGACCCCTAGTTTCTAGCCAGGGCTAGGTCAGTTGTGATGGTGACAGGTAGAGTAATAGTATTAAGCAAAAGGGAAAAGGTCCAAAACAGACAAACAACTTGGTTAATCTATGATCTCTCAATCACTGACCTGCTGGTAGATGACGCTGAAGTTGTCCAGAATGTAATCCATGCTGTGTTCCTCCAACATTTCACAGGAGTAGTCTTCAGCACAGCAGTAAAACTCTACACAGTTATTTACATCTATGTGAGTCTTCATGTAGTCACAGCAGGCCTCTCGAACAGCCGTGACATCCAACAAGTCTGATGCAGCTAGCAGGGCCTAGACCAGATGAACAAAATGACTTTATTAAGTACTGATGTTATGTAGGATAAACATGGATACAATGAATAATGTTTATGGTGATCCTACATTACCTGCACATTTGCAAGGGAGATGGATAACACTGCAGTGTAGGCGTAGTTCACCAACAATCCAATCACCTGAGGTTCCACTCCACTCATGGTCACCTTTTCATCTGTAGACTCCTTCATACCAGATGTAAACATGGCCTGTGCAGGTTGGAAAGGTGAATGGTTAGCTTGGAGTGCTCATGGTTTAGGCCTTTCTTATTTTGCATTGTTAATTGATTCATTCATTGGATATAGGCATAGTTGGATCAGGATGTCTAACCACAACCCTTAAAGGGCCACTTCACCCGCTGTCTTGTGTTGCCAGTAGTGGTAGATTCCTACCTAGACAACTGCCACCTAAATGGTAACGGGAGTTGGTTGGGCTTGACGTGCCGGGACAGCTTGTACACAACCTTAAGCCTGTCTGGTCTCATGTGGTGTGAGTCTGTAATCCATTACCCGGAAGACTTTAGGTTTAGGGGAGAGGAGTAACAAACCAACTCCACCCCTTTCCAATGCCCAGTGGTTTGACATAGGGCTAGCAACCCTATTCTGTAAAAACTACATATGCTACGGAAACGGCAACAAAATAACAAGCCAGTTTTAGGAAAGGAAAGACCATGACTTTGCGGTTGACCTAGCTAGCCCTTCTGACACACACACACACACTAGGGATGGGCAATATTATCGATATCGCGATATATCGCGATATTTTATTTCGCGATATAGCCAGCAATAACAGGCTATACCGCCTGTTATTGCTGTTCATTCCGACAGCCACCACCACCCAGACCTTCTCTGCCCGATC
Source organism: Gymnoscopelus microlampas (assembly GCF_963454915.1). Lineage (NCBI taxonomy): Eukaryota > Metazoa > Chordata > Actinopteri > Myctophiformes > Myctophidae > Gymnoscopelus > Gymnoscopelus microlampas. The sequence goes on from NC_139951.1 coordinate 3,096,863, forward strand.
CTGCCTACATCAACGGATGCATCGTTTATTATTACTGCACACTCTGGAGTGCTGTGTCGACCTGCCTCTACCTGGATCACTGCGACCAGTCTACTCTGCCTAGCCGTCTGCGAGCCTGACAGCTGTCAACCGGCATAGGCTACTACCAGTAGCTGGTCTGACAGTCACCATCCACCGAGGGGAGACCACCGACCCAACCCACCCAGAGTGCATTTACCGTGTGCCATCTCACCGCATCGGGTCGCCTTTTTGGCGACCCTCGCGGGTAAGTGCCCTTCTAAGCTGCTGCTACCCCACCACGCCTCTTGCTAGCCTGCATCTATTCCGCTTTTATTATCTTTTACTGGCCAAGCTGCTTTTTATCCTTAGCTACCACCATCACGATGTCACCACTCACCTCATCATCCGAATGTGACGGCTGTCTCCAGCTAGCGCAGGAGGTAGCCGAGCTGAAGCAGCGCGTATCCCGGCTCCACCAGATCCGTGAAGATGAGATCCTGTTTGATTCCTACTGCGCTGGCAACTCCCTCCCAGCACCCGAGGCCGGACTGCCGGACCCCGCAGTTTCCACTGGACCTGCTGCCAGCATCCCTATCGCGGGCGAGCTTGACTCCACCGTCCCATGTTCGGCCCCCCGCGGCAGCGGGACCCGCTCCGACGCCAGGCCCACGACGAGGGAGCTTGATGATACTATCCCGGCCCTCCCTGGCGCCTGGCCCCGAGCCGGGGCAAGACCAAAGTGCACACCCCTGGTCAGCTCCACCCCGGGCCCCTGGACCACGGTCTCGAGGGTCAATCGTGGAGCTCCTCGCCTACGCTCCCCTCCTCCCCCCCCCCCACCTCCTACCCACAATAAGTTCTCCTCTCTGTCCTTAGACGACTTTCCATCACTCCCGACCCAAAATAACATCCCCGATGCGCCCTCAGGTCCACTGGCTCCTGGTCATGGAAACAACCGCCAGCTGATGCTGAAGGCGGCGGTCAGACGCCAGTCCGGGGGCCGGTTCTCGCCCCAGCCTTCAGCGAAGAAGTGTGCGCCCCCCACATTGGCCACACACCCCTCACCCCCCCCCACCACCGTGTCCCAGTCCCAGCCATCTGCTTCCACAGTCCTCCATGCCGCTCCATCACCTCCATCCACAGTCCCCCCCCTCATACCTCCCACAGCGATCATCATTGGTGATTCCATCATTAAGCACACTCGCTTTCCCAACGCCATCACTCACTGTATTCCTGGTGCCACTATCCCACTCCTCTTAAATAAACTCCCCAGTATCATAGGCTCACTCCCGCTATCCGTCATGAAAATCATAGTCCACATAGGGACCAACGACACAGCCCTCTGCCGTTCGGAGGAATTGAAAGGAGACTTCCTTCGCCTGGTTGACGTCCTTGTTGATAGCGGCTTATCCTTTTTTCTCTCAGGTCCCATACCTATTCCTGCCCGCGGCGATGAGAGGTTTAGCAGGATCGCCAGCCTGAACACCTGGCTCCACCGTCTCTGCCGCACTCACACGTTTAATTATATCGACAATTTTAATTTGTTCTGGGGCCGCTCATCCTTCTACAGCAGAGATGGACTCCATCCTAACGTTCTAGGAAGCAAGGTATTAGCGGCTAATATAGCCATTAGCCTCCGCTATCGCGTTTTAGACATCGCTTCGTCCACTGTTTTGCCCAGTCCAGCTGCGTCCGTCACAAATTGACTTCCCCCCGGTCCCTGCTCCCAGCACAATAGTTCCGCCTCATTTCCTACTATACTCCCTATGGGGCTCGGACCTACACTCATAGGACCTCTGCATGTAACACTCACTAAACAAAGCCCAATAGCATATATACTCCACACCAACATTATTAACACCATAATCACACACAGACACCACAAGCCACTGTTAGCTCCTGTCCCCCGACCCATTATACACTCCAATCTCCGCCCGCTAAGGCGCGCCAGTGCCACTACACTACCCACCCAGGGGGTGAATCTCCGTATGGCTCTGTTCAACACCAGGTCAATCACACACAAATCATTTATTTTAAACACATTTTTTAAAGATCATAACCTAGATTTTATGTTCCTCACGGAGACCTGGGCAAACCCTGATGAGTGCGTTGCTTTTTCTGAGCTTCTCCCCCCATATTGTACATTTTTTAGCTCACCTCGGACCACGGGTACCGGTGGGGGCCTAGCCTCGATTTTTAAATCAGCCCACCAGTGCCGCCTGATCCATCCTACTGTCTCCTATTCCAGCTTCGAGCTGCAGACTTTCGAGTTGAACCTGGCCTCGCCCCTGCTCTGTGCAGTACTATACCGCCCCCCTAAATATAACAAAGATTTTATTAATGACTTTTCTGAATTCCTGTCTAGTATCACATTAAAGTATGACCATTTCCTTGTTTGCGGTGACTTTAACTTGCACATATGATGCCCATCAAAACCCCTTGTGAAAGACTTTTTTAACCTCATGGACTGCTTCAATCTCACCCAGTCTGTAACCGGCCCGACACACGAAAAGGGCCACACACTCGACCTTGTGCTTTCCTACGGCCTATCTATTCCCCACACTGAACTGTCCCCATTAGCTAGCAGTATCTCCGACCATATACCCATCCTATTCACCGCTGCAATTCCGCTGTCACCAGCCAGAGATCTTCCTCCTCCAACCCGCTCCCGCACACTCAACCTCCAAACTGCATCACATTTTTCTGAAATGTTCACCACTTCCCCCATGACCACATTAGACAACAGCCACTGTCTCAATGTGGATAGTCTTATTTCTAGATTCGATTCCACCTGCACTGACATTCTAAACTCTGTTGCTCCTCTAAGGATTAAACGCCCTAGACCACTCTCCGAACCCTGGCTGAACGACTCCACTCGCAGCAGATCCTCCGTGCCTGCTTTTCAGACTACCAAAAATCTGTAAAAAATGCCAAAACACTATATATTTCAAATCTGGTATCCACGAATTGCCACAAGCCACAGGTCCTTTTTAATGTTTTTAACTCCTTAGTCAATCCCCGTGTCTTACCATCTGTTGTGCCATCAACACCTCTCTGCGAGAGGTTTTTAAAGTTTTTTATTGATAAAATTGCAAACCTGAGGTCAGCACATATGTTCACCACACCAGAACCGGTTCCCCCATTCCACCACGCTGCCCTTGACACCTTCCTACCTATATCTCTCTCATCACTTGCGGATATTATTTCACACCTGCGACCCACAACCTGCTCCCTTGACACCATCCCCTCTCGCCTCCTTAAAGACGTTTTTGATGCCATAGGGCCCAGCGTGCTACTCATCATCAACACCTGTCTTTTCACAGGCTGCGTTCCACTTGCTTTTAAACAAGCGGTGGTCCAGCCCCTTTTAAAAAAGAAAAGTTTAGATCCCACCATCCTGTCTAATTTCAGACCTATCTCCCAACTCCCATTCCTTTCAAAGGTCTTAGAGAAAGTGGTCTATGTCCAGCTCCAGCTGTTCTTAACCACACACGATATTCACGAAAAATTCCAGTCCGGATTCAAGCCTGGCCACAGCACCGAAACCGCTCTTTTAAAAGTTTTTAATGATCTAATTTTATCCGTTGATAAGGGCAACTCTGCTGTCCTAGTACTGCTTGACCTGACTGCCGCCTTCGACACAATAGACCACAGAATTCTTTTACATAGGTTAGAATATCACGTAGGTATCACTGGCACAGCCCTCAACTGGTTCCATTCATATTTAACCGACAGGTCCTTCTCCATCCGCCTAGGGGACTTCACATCCACCAAGGCCCCCCTTACTTGCGGGGTCCCCCAGGGATCGATCCTGGGCCCCATCCTCTTTCTGTTATATCTGCTACCGCTAGGGCCCATCATCCAAAAACACAATATATCATTCCACTGCTTTGCAGATGATATCCAGCTATACCTGCCCCTACAATCAACATCCACTAACTCACACCAACTCCTACTAGACTGCTTAGCTGACATTAAAAATTGGATGAACATAAACTTCCTTGAATTAAATGAAAATAAGACGGAAGTAATCCTCTTTGGCCCCCTCTCCTCCGTCCCTCCCCCCGACACACTAAGCTCCCTAAAATCCAATATTCACCCCTACGTCAAAAACCTCGGAATCATCTTTGACTCCAAATTCAAATTCGATAAGCATGTCAGCTCGGTGGTTAGCTCCAGCTTCTACCAGCTGCGCCTACTGGCCAAAGTCAAACCCTACCTCTCTCCCAGTGACCTCGAGAGAGTAATTCACGCCTTCATTACCTCCAGGCTGGATTATTGTAATTCACTTTACATTGGCATAGACCAAGCCCTGCTTAGACGCCTTCAGCTCATCCAAAACGCCGCTGCCCGCCTCCTCACGGGTACTAGGCGGCGCGAGCACATCACCCCTGTTCTGGCCTCTCTCCACTGGCTCCCAGTCCGCTACAGAATTGATTTTAAGGTTTTATTGTTTGCTTTTAAATCACGTAACGGATTAGCCCCACCTTTTATCACTGACCTAACCGACAATCACACCCCATCCAGAACCCTAAGGTCGGCCAACCAACACCTACTGACTGAGCTCCCTACAAATAAACGCTCCAGAGGTGACCGAGCCTTTGCTGCAGCCGCCCCGAGGCTCTGGAACAGCCTTCCATTCCACATAAGAGCCGCTCAGTCCATAACCACTTTTAAAACATTACTGAAGACCTATTTTTTCTCACAGGCCTTTGAGCAATAAAGCCACAATAAAGCCATCGCCCCACGACCATCGATCCTACCTCACAGTATTCTGCTATGCACTTTTTAATTAGAAATTATTTTTTCTACCTTTAATTGTCTTGCATTTTTGTATTTGTATTGTATTCTTTGCTGGATGTATCTTATTATTGTCTTTATTCGTTGTGTTGTACAGCACTTTGGTTGACTTTGGTCTTTGTAAACGTGCTCTATAAATAAAATTTGAGTTGAGTTGAGTTGATACTGTATCGATACTCCAGTATCGATATCGCGATTTTTTTTTGTTGCTTTTTCAGATACAGGTTTTATGAAAAACATTCAAAGAACCTATCACAGATCTGCAGCTACCCAATATGTAGTGTATATATAAACAATATGTAGTTGTGATATATGTATATATCGCAATATATTGCAATATATTGCAATATATCGCAATATCGTGATACGACCCAAGTATCGTGATACGTATCGCAATATAATCGTATCGTGACCCAAGTATCGTGATACGTATCGTATCGTGAGATTGTTGCCAATACCCATCCCTAACACACACACACACACACACACACACACACACACACACACACACACACACACACACACACACACGATCGTAAACATCAATAAAGCCAAAGTCATGCCCATCAACACCAATACATAATAGAGGAACAGGTCTTGGAAAATACAGATCATTTCACATATCTTGGAAGTATCATTCACCATGGTGGGGGAGCAAGTAAGGACATTCAAAACCGGATCAAAAAAGCATACAGAACCTTCATAAGACTTAAACAAATCTGGAAGTCAAATCAATACAGCACCAAAACAAAACTCTGGATCTGCCAAAGCTGCGTACTATCAACACTACTATACGGTGCAGAATGCTGGAAAACCAAAGAAAGCGACATCCATAAATTTTCCACTTTCCACATATCATTCCTGCACAAACTCCTGTGTATATTCTGGCCCAAGACCATCTCAAACAATAAACTCCTCAACATCACTCAGCAAGGTGACATGAACTGCATGATCAACTAGAAAAAGTGCTCCTCGGAGCACCACAGGTCTTCGCCAGGTCAGGTACGTTATTCTGGCCTCCTGGTGGCGCTATAATAGGCCAATGTGAAAATGGTGCCATTTATTCTTAGGTCTTTCACGGCAATCAGACACAGCATTCATGATTTGAGGCATTTTGTTCCAAAAATGTGTTTTGCTAAATTAGACCTGCTGGTGGCGCTATAACAGGCCAATGTGAAAAGGGTGGCATTTCTTCCTCGGCCTAGTGGGAATGTGCGTGTGAAATTTCACGGAAATCGCAAGCTGCGTTCATGATTTGAGGCAGTTTGTTCAAAACGGACCAATCCTGCAAACTTTGGATGGCAACCTCAACCAATGAGGATGGAATATGGGAAATCAGACAGATCAGGGTTGATCACATGACTATAGAGATACGGTGTACCGATTTGCATGACGTTTGGTTAAAAACTGTAGGAGTAATGTGAAAAAATGGGTTTAGCACAAATCGGCCTCCTGGTGGCGCTATAATAGGCCCATGTGAAAAATTACAGGCAGAGGTTCTGAATTGGCATCCAGGGAGTGTGTGTGCAGTTTCACAGCGACCGGGCCAACGGTGCCGGAGATTTGGTGGTAACACACGGACAGGACGGACGAAAAATTGGGCCTCTTCTTACTTCCTTCACAGGTGTTACCAATGATACTAATGAAGGCTCTGTTCCATTCTGGTCAAACAGAGTCAGGGTGCTGATATTGTGCATGTTGGCTCACTAGAAATACTAGTGGGTCTCAAAGTGTGGTCCAGGGACCCTCATGGTTCCTTGAGAGGGTGTAAGTCTGAGAGTGTACAAATGGAACCAAATGGACACTCCCGGGTCCATTTGGCTCCATTTGTACACTCTCAGAGTTATGGGGGTCCTTGAAATTAAAACGTTTGAGAACCACTGTGCTGCACTAAATGGAACAGAGCCTTCATTAGTGTCATTGGTAACACCTGTGAAGGAAGCAAGGAAGGGGCCCAATTTCTGTCCAATATGGCTGCTGTGCATAGAGCCTATTGATGATGTCACTGGTAGGCAGATTTCTGAACTGTCCAAAGCCTTCCTCTGCGACACAGAGTGAGTAGACAGAAATAGTGCGACTTCATAATGAGCATAAGTGAGAACCAATGATATGAAGATAGGTTGAAAATGGGTGGACCTTTAACAACAGCAGGTCAATAAATGTGTGCATTTACCTCAAAGTAAGAGCTAAAGGAAGCCAGTACAGAACGATGGCAGGGGAACTCCTGTCCCGCACAGCACAGTATCACATCACACAAGACACTGTTGAGACGCAGCCTGTTTAGGCCCTCTAACACCTTGTAGGGATGGTCGGGTTCCTCAAACATCTCAGTCTTCAGTGAGGATGGAGGTACACTGGTGCTGTCCTCCTGAAATGCATCCAGAGCGGGTTTTAGGAATCAGACCAATAAATAACTATTCATCATCTGTGAATAATGTTGCTGTGCTTCATGTGTCAACAGTCAACATGCTGCAGCTTGTACACACCAATGCAGCCCACCCACCCAACAGCTATTCACACACACACACACACACACACACACACACACACACACACACACACACACCCCTCACATTGTAAGAGTCCAGTCTCGTTCTCTTGGCAGCCTGTGGTGATTCTCTCTGGCAGGCAGCATCCAGGATGTTGTCAGCCATGGCTGAGGTGAGGTGTGGTGGAGTGGGTCACGTCTGCAGAGAGAACACACAACATTACTGTTACATGTGGTTACACAGTGAAATCCTCACTGTTCATTTAACTCTGGTGCAAATGAAACCTTGATGTAATGATCATGGTTCACCTCTCTTCATTCATCTTTATTTTCCTTTTGTTATCACCTGTCACCACCACAGTTACATTACATTACATTACATTACATTACAGTCATTTAGCAGACGCTTTTATCCAAAGCGACTTACAATAAGTGTATTCAACATAGGTAGGGAACGAAAACTACTAATCACCAGAAGTTTTAAGTACATTTCCTGCAAAAACAAGCAACCAAGAGTATACCTAGCGCTAAGGTAAAAGTGCAATATATCAGCTACCTACTTTCTTAAACAGATGAGACAAAAATGGCTAAATCAAATGAGCACGAGCTAAAACAAATAAGTGTATCGACTAAACAAGATCCAATAAAACAATACAAAACAATACACAGTGATTTCAATTTAGGCTGAGTATAGTGAAATGGGGTTGTATTCAGCTGTGATTAAGATTATGTTATGTTATTTAGTTACTGGGGCAGTTTGAATATTAGGATTCTTTCTCGGGTATATCAAATGTCTGAGTATTGTGGCATTAAACAACATGTCAGCCACATGTCCTAGACTCTTATCCCTCCTGGCTTCCACGTTGTGGAATTAATGTTACTATGCAGATATATGTCTGTTACTTTTTCACGAAAAACTACAAATGTTAAGACTGTTATTTAAATAGCATGACATTTAAACTAGAACCTAGGTTTGATATCGTTTACCTGATATCCTAGTTTCTTTGCACTGTATTTATGTGAACATTTACCCTGTCGTTTCTTGACAAGGGTTCATGCCATTTACTCTAAAGCAGGGGTCTTCAACAGGGGGTCCTCAGAGCTACTATAGGGGGTCCGCCAAATCTTTGTGTGAGAGGATTTGTTTTTTTACATTAACCACTTGAACCCTAGCATCCCTATTCTGAGGGGAACATTAGCCCGAAAATAGCAGATCTACAAGCTCACAACGCCTCGCAGCGCGTCTCATCATTGCTTGACCATAATAATGATTATGAAAACCATTATGGTTATAATAACTACTAGACAGACTCCACACATCAACACACCTACAGTGGAAGCCATGATGAAATACCCCAGCATACATGCCAGCATTAATATTATTACAGTGCTATCTAATATACCACTATATACAATTACTGTAACATATACCAGCATTAATATTAGAGTGCTGTCTAATAGAATAATAGACCACTATATACAATAACTAACATATACCAGCATTAATATTACAGTGCTATCTGCACGTATAGAACACTGGTTCTCAACCTTTTCAGGCCGCGACCCCCCAAAATAACCATGCCCCTTGGTCTTGGACAATTTTCAAAATAGTATTTGCACTTTCTCCCTTTTTGGTCCGTACATCTACATAAACGTTCAGATTTCAAATATAAAGTGCTTAACCAATGGCCATGGATGTTACAATTAAGTACGGCACCTCAGAAGTACTCGTATGTTCCTTATTGTTCAATAAAAAGCATTTTTAATCCGATTGGTGCCAATTTGGTGGCCATTGAACTCATAGTTATAATGTATCGGAGTGCAATACACCTCCCAACCGATAGGGTCGCAAAATTGAATGCATACGGAGAAATGGCCACGTACATAATTGTAAAATCGGTGGGCATGGGGAAAATACTTTATATTTGAAATCTGAACGTTTATGTAGATGTACGGACCAAAAAGGGAGAAAGTGCAAATACTATTTTGAGCCGTTTCCCGCCGACCCGCGGTAGCGCAGCCTCTCGTCTTTAGTAAAAATAAAACAATACACTCATCAATACAAAGACGGTTTTAAGATGTTGAAAACCTACTTTACTTAGTGGGAAAACTCTGAGGCCTCCAACTCACGTCTAAAATACACTTTTTGACCAGAAAAGAAAATAGTTCACCGGAAGGAAAACAAGTTTTAGTTACTCCACTGCGCCCCCTACAGATCAGGTCAATGCATTTTTTTCTATTGACCAGATTTTTCCTTCCGGTGAAATGTTTTTATTTTCTGGCCAAAAAGCAGTGGTGTTTTCAAAAGTGTATTTTAGACGCGAGGTGGGGTCAGACTGTTTCCACTGAGGAAATATAGGCTTTCAGCATCTTCAAACCCTCTTTGTTTTGGTGAGCAGCTAGCTATACAACCCTCGTAGACGTATTTATGATTCTGACGTTTTCAATCTACGAGAGTTGTAGGGTTCATCCCCCATGGACAAAGGGACTTTCAGAACTACACCCCGTAGACACTCCAAACATGTACAAATTGAAAATAAAGGTGCTTACCCCCACGCCCCAAATGTTAACTCTCGCTACGGGGTAGTAGTTTAATGTAATAATCCATATCTTTCAATAAAGAAGTGTTTTAATGCCGTCTGTGGCCGAACGCCATTTTGTCACCCTCGTTTACTTCCTGTTTACATTGAGTGTAATTCCGGGTTTCACCAGATGGGCGCGTCACTACCGCCCATTGGGAACTTCCGACAGAATCGGCCACAGACGGCATTAAAACACTTCTTTATTGAAAGATATGGATTATTACATTAAACTACTACCCCGTAGCGAGAGTTAACATTTTGGGGCGTGGGGGTAAGCGTTTTTACAACTCTCGTAGATTGAAAACGTCAGAATCATTAATACGTCTACGGGAGTTGTATTCTACAGCAAAATAAAGACGGTCTAGGCAGCGCAGCCTGCGCTACCGCGGGTCTGCGGGAAACGGCTGAACAGTAACATAGCGTTAAGGAGAACTCCTTCTAACGCTATGGACCAGAGCTAACATGTGTTTAGCTTCTCTTACGACGTTCTTACATCAGCCTCAATCCAGCGTACAGCTACGAACACGCGCTCACTCACAACACGCATAGAAATGATACAAACAGAACGTCAACAAACTACATACACATACCTCGTTGTCTGCGTATAAATCTAAAGGGAATGAGTCCAACCAAGAGTCATACCAGAACAGACAGACGCGCACACACGGCAACGAAATGAGTCCGTCAATAAATGTTAATGAAGTAAACGATGTAAACTTAGAACACACTAACTTTCCTCCCGCTGGTTCTCTTCAAAGAGAGAGGAGGTGTAAACAGTGTTGCCATATTTTGTGAGAGAAATAAGCAACCAGGTCTATGAAAACAATCCCAAAAAGAAGCAACACGAGAATTTAAAGTCTATGCAATATGCATAGGCTATTTGAAAATAGCCGATCTACGAGCTCATAACTCGTTGCGAGCTTGTATATCTGCCACTTTCAAAAAGTCTTGCAATGGAATGTTTGGAAACATTCTAACACAAATTCTCCCTGGGGCTCAAAACACTTTAATATAAATATTTATATATTTGAGAACCACTGGTTTAAATAATTCAAGACATTGGAAACAAGCCTAAATAAGCAAGTACACTTTAGAAACAAGCACCACAAAACCGCAATAACCACAGATTTTTACAAGCAACTTTACAGAGAAACAAAAAGCCCTAAGTCGCTTATGATAAGCCAACATGGCAACATTGGGTGTAACCACTAACTGTGTCCTTCTCCTCCTGACAACAACACACTACATAAACAGTTCCGGACACAAATACTCACACTAAATGGCACTTAAATCCCCTATTGGCATCAAAACAGGAAGGAGCGGTGCGTCAATAAATGCAGCATACACAGTTAATTATATCACTTTTTTTTTTTTTTTTTTTTTACTTTACTTGAGTATTTCAAATGTTCTGTACTTTTACTTCTACTCCACTACATCTCAGAGGCAAATATTGTACTTTTTCCCCACTACAATTATTTGAAAACTTTAGTTACTAGTTACTTTGCAGATATAAATGATTACATTACAAAACATACTTTAACCACTTTAGCCCTATTTTATTCCTATAGGCTATTTGAAAATAGCAGATCTACAAGCTCAACGCGTTTGTGGCAGCGGTGGCCTAGTGGTTAGAGGGGCGGCCTTGATACCGGAAGGTCCCTAGTTCGATTCCCCAATTCATGACATCGATCATGAATCACCGCTGAATAGCCCTTGAGCAAGGCTTCCATGCAGGGTCCGGCTGGAAACAAGTTTCGTACTTAGTCCGACACCCTGGGTAAACAACAAACTTTGCTTTGCTTTGCTTTGCATCGCGACGCGTTGAGAGCTTGTAGATTCGCTATTTTCAAACATTTTAGTACTTTTACTTTTGGTACTTTAAGTGCATTTTGATACCAATACTTTTGTACTTTTACCCAAGTAACATTTTGAACACAGGCCTTTTACTTGTAACAGAGTATTTTTATATTGTGATATTGCTACTTTTACTTAAGTAGCCTAATATAGGCCTATATGAGTACTTCTTCCACCACTGGACTTGTCCAAATGTCCATAACCATCTCCAGTGATGAATGATTCATAATATATGTCATAAAAGGCGAAAATAGATGGAACATTCTGCAAAAATGGGCGAACATTTAGCGAAAATAGCAGATATGCAAGCTCTTGTGAAGTATTATGGTTATACAAAGGTTTGAGAGAACTGTCTACCCGACCATAACCAAAATAACATCCCTGTATCACAATAAATTCCAATACTGATTGATACTTTAAAAACAGCTTGTCAAGATGGACTTTAAAAGTGAATCTGTTTGAGAACATGTTTATCCTCTGTGACCTCTGTTTTTATTCCTATTATCAGAGCAATCGTTTCCAATGAGAACTACATTTTTGCATCTAGTCATGCAGGAAGATGTTAATCCCACCGATCATGTAGCTGAAAGAAACAATGAATTGACGATAGAGCGTCGCAGTTCCCGCCCACTTCCTGGTGCAGGAAGTAAATACTCAATGCATTTTTCCCATTGACTTTTACAAAGATATTTATATAAATTAATTTAAGCCTAGAATCAAGCTATCCATGATCCTGGTGAATCATGACCACACAACGTTTGATTCTGTTAAAAAACTTTTTTGAAAACGGCAAAACAAAGGGTATTTATTAAATATAGTATATCATATAATTAAATATAAAATAAAATAAAATCACAGGATCCAGGATCCTGGATGGCTTGATTCTAGGCTTAAATTGATTGATATAAATATTTTTGGAAAAGTCAATGGGAAAAATGCATCGAGTATTTACTTCCGGCACCAGGAAGTGGCGGAACTGCGACGCTCTATAGGCCTATGTCATAGAATGATGAAATAGCCTATGTTAACACAGATAGATGTAGAATGTAGAAATAAATAAAGTGTTTAATTGCACACGTTGCTTTAGTTCCTCATTAGAAAACAACGCACATTATAAATCTATATCTATATATCTACAAATCTATAACATTGTGTGATATTTTGGCTTTCAAATATTTTTGTAATTACCTTCATTTTACTTCTCATTACAGAGGATAATTCAAACATCATGGTTCACACTTATGGTCTCAATAAGGCACATATACAAAGGGCCTTGATTAGTAATTTATTATAGAGATGGTGATTCTATTCATTTAAAAACTCATTTGATGTCTCAATGTTAGAAAATTATCACTTTTCTTTAACACATTAACTCTGGCCTCCCCATTTTGGGTATGTTTCAAAATGTTTCACAATTAGTCAAGATGTATTATTTTTTCCCCCGAAAGATATATATATAAATATAGATTTGGATACAGCCAAAGTATAACATGGGGCGTGACTGTTTAAAATCCCTTGTGGCTCTGCAGTCTATAAGAAGGTCTGGTTCTGTCTGTCTGTCTGGGTGTCCAGAGATAATCTCGCATACTGCTTGACTGATGTGCACGCTGCCAGTAGTTCCATAGAAGCATCTCTACTAAAGTCCATTGGTAACAATAGGGACAGAAAAGGTTACAGCTGGTCCATGACTCAGTGGGGGTGGCCCACTTCAGGGTCTCCAAAACGGCTTCAGGCCCCGTTCTACTGGCCAACCTGCTGGCTGGATGTGGAGCTGTGAGTCCACCTGTGTGACCTGTTCACCGCCCAGAGAGACCCCCACCCGAAAAAGTTACTTTTCAGGATTCTAATTCAAAAATAGCAAAAACAAATCTGGATTCCAATTCAAAAATAGATCGGCTAAGTTTTCCCCGTCGTTAATCTATAACTTTGCGTCGCCAGGATTTTCCACGGAGCAGAGAAAAATTGAGTCGGTCACATGAAGATACCAAGGATTAGTCAGTGATGTCACTGAGGTTTATAAACAGCTTTGTCCGTGCTACTTCCTGTAGTGACATCACTGTTGAATCCTTGCTATCTTTATCTTTGTTCCAACGTGTGTTGATGTGCGCCGTCGCTACAAGCTGTAGCCAATTTTGTCACGTTGATGATCGATCGCACTAATTAAACACTAAACAGGATTATTATTTCATGTCAACATTCAAGTACATCTATCAGAAGATGTAACTCAGGTAAAGTAATTTGTCACTCTGCAAGTTTAACCATAAAGTTAGAGTTTAACTAATCCAACTGTCCAAAGTCATTTCTGGTACAGACATATCCTTTTTTAATCCCCCCTGTCCTTGTTGATATATCGCCATTTAGGTCAATGATATAACATTATGTAGTGATATAGTAATATATAAATAGCAGCCAGTGATGTGTCATTGACTGTCAGTCAACTTGTGTTTTGATTGATTTAGCCTGAGTCATCTGAAAAGACACTTGAGGATTCATACAGGTGAAAAACCCTTCATGTGCAGTTTGTGAAAAAAGATTCAGTCTAGAAAGTAATCTGAAGAAACACATGAAGACTCATGCAGGTAAAAAACCATTTGCTTGTACAGTTTGTGAACAAAGATTCAGTCACACACACACACACACACACACACACACACACACACACACACACACACACACACACACACTTACTGTCTAAGAGACTCCAAACTGGCCAACCTAATATTTGACTGCAGTCTAGCATTTCACCAGGAGATGTCACTATCACTTATGATTCGAGCAATGAACCCATTTGTAAACCAATTGGTTCAGCGGTTCAAAAAAAGCTTCATCACTAATATGAATGCAGCATACAAAATCAAGGAGTCAAAATCAAGATGTTACTGATGAGCTCAGCTACAGTTTTTGGACACCTGTGTACATTTTTTTTGGAACCTGCAGGGGGAGCTATAATACCAACATTCCAATAAAGCAGGGCTGAGGGGAGCTTTTGTAAAATAGCTTCATAAATAAATACAAGTATGGTGTGTCCCATAATTATCTGTGATGTATGATTATTAACCACTTAAACCCTATATACTTTGTTTCATGTCAAATAGGGAAAGTTTGCTTGTAAGGTATTCACCTATTTTTTGCTGAATGTTTGCCTATTGTATCAGGACATAAATAGGCATTTGAACACATGGTATCAAACAGAATTATGGAGACATTCATTCTCTTAATCGTCCAACTACCGTAAGAGGAATGAACAGGAGCCACTGGGCTATTAATTAATCAATAACACTAAAGAAATCCATCAAAAAACGTCTTTATTGATCCCTGTGGGGAAATTAAAGTGATAGCAGCACTGCAGCAGGAACAGGATTACAACTAAATATAAATACAAAAATAAAGGTAGTAGCCTTGAGTCTGACCTAGCGATCAGCACTTTGACTGACGGGACAATACAGTGTGTAATCAATTATCATATATATATATATATATATATATATATATATATATATATATATATATAATAAGTGTAAGGCATAATCTGTCAACATAATATGAACTTATCCAAGAACAAGAATATGGATTGTGGTTCTCACAAGGTGCATTTAGTCAGGAACGAGGTGGAGCCAAGTTCCATAAGCATCACCGAGGTGCCAATAGTCATGGAAAGGAAAATCCTCTCGTGTAATATTGCGATTATACAAAAAAAACAGTTACCATCAAAATAAAGAATATCAAAACGTATGGATATTGTGAGGCAGTTCGCTCTCGAAATGACAACCTTTTTGCGAGTGTTATCATGAAAATACACTGGGTCTGACAGAGACAACTTGTCCCTGTTTACTCAGTCAAGACCCATTTGGATGGCTGTGTGCTTTACAACTTTTATCAAACTGAATGCATGGGTGAAACGTTGTTCTTATTCTTGAAGGTTAAATAAGTGTTCTACCGTGGTACGCTGTATACGTAGTATGCCTTGTATATTTTTTTTACCTTGAAAAACTGTTCAAAACAGCGTATCTGATACGTTTATACGGTCTGATACGCTACTGCCCAGGACTCCAGAAGTGGCTGGGGGGCAGCAAGAATGTGGGCTAACTCTGAGTTGATGGCTTATCATGTGTGTAGCTATTGTTCTTGAGGTGATAAGTAATGACTGCGACGGAATTCACACATTAACTCAACAACGCGAATACTAATGAAGTACTCTAATCAGGCAGTGATTAGAGTACTTCATTCCTTGCGCTCTTACATGGTAATAATCCTTGCTTTGCATTGAAAATGCATCCAAGCTCGGAAGTGGTTGAGCTCAGGTGATCAGACATCAGAAACACTAGAAAATCAGTACAAAGCATATTGCGTGTGGGCCACACACGCGTGCGAAGCGCACGCGCAAATTGTTTACATTTAATTAGTTATAGATGCGCGCATGCCGTGCGTATGGGAGGCAGGGAATAATCATAGTATACCCTCCAAAAAAATCTAGAACACACCACTGCCGTGTTCAAAGAACTGTGTGGATGTGCATATCTTACCTTTTTTCAAACTGAATCAATAGCACGAAAAAAAATTCAATGGCAGATTTAGCTACTAGCCTATTTCAACCCATCCTTTGTCGGCACTACCTGTTGTATTATGAACAATATAACTGTATAATCAATTGACAGTGAAACATTAAGAGCTATTAACCTAAGCAGGCAGCTGCCGTGATACTTAGGTGTACATTCAATAGTCCATGAGCACATGTTCCAGGGAAGAAAGGGCTCATTAATCCAAGAACTTTTCCTCTCTCGATAGTGTTCATAGTGTTCACCATAATACTTTTTCAATTTCAGGCATGGTTCCACTATCACTCCTCAGCCTGACAGAGACACATTCGAGACTGCCCCACATTCGAGACTGCCCCACAGTTTCCCAAATGTTGGTCTCTTCACAGTAGCGTTCGATGTTCTTAGGACATTGAATGCTACCGTTTTCTATGTCCAGCCCTCCTACAATGTAGATCTTTCCATCCATCGCAATCATACTAGACCAGTAGCGTCGATCTTGCATGGGGGCACACATGGTCCACTGGTTGGTCTTGGGGTTGTAGCACTCCATCGTGTTTTCCACGATCACATCGGGCCCCGTGCCAATGTTCTCTGTATTATGATGCTGGCCACCTAGATAGATAAACAATAATTAACAGGATAGTGACTGTTGTAGCCAATTTGATTGTGTTTCTTTATGCGTCTACACGAACACAATTGGCCCATGTTCGGGGGAGGGAAGCCAGACGGGGAGGGTGATAATGGTCATTGCATGTACGGACTGGGGCAGCACCTGTCAGCGGGGAGTGTTGGGCGGGAGGAGTAGGACGTAGGCTCTACTCCTCCTGGTAGGGGCTCCTCACTGGCAGGTGAGTCAGTAGGATACGACAGCAGTGACAACACAGAAATGTGTGTGGGGAGGAATTAATTGGCATAACGACTAAATTGTGGAGAAAAAGGGGTACAAAATGATTGGCTAATCTAAATTTAAGAAAAAAGAAAAAAAAAACTGGATTTGATTGGTTCTGGCCACAGATAAAATGTTGCATCCTAATCTCTTGCCCGGACCTCTGGTCCACTAGGGGGCGAGACAATGATGATGTATTACTAGTATAGATTGAGCTATTCAGCAGAGCATAGAGTAATTCAAATCAGCCCAGCCTTTCCCAGTGGCAAAATGAACATGATGAATGATTACAATCTAATCATATGTTTGTCCAATTAGCCATTCTGCATAATGAGCACTTTTATGTTTGGTACTGCAGGCATATTTTTATGCAGTGTAAGATACCTGCAACGTAGATCTTTCCATTCAGAGTACAGACAGCTGGTCGATCACGCAGAATCTGCATAGGAGCCACTTCTGTCCATACAGATGTTTCGGGGTTGTAGTTGGCTGTCGGGGGCGGGTTTGGCTTCAAAGGAGATGGAGCGCGACCTGGGGCCGAGGAAGACACAAATACAGTAAAACATTATTCAGTGTCAACAGGAGAAGGATGAATAACTTATACCAAAAGCTTTGGTCCTTTTCAGTTAACTCATGATTTATACAAATAAACAAGAAATGACAGTCATATATATATCAGCTCGCAAGCAAGCTAACCCCCTTGAAAAGTACTGTCAACTCATGACTCTTACTGAAAATGACCAA
This sequence comes from Gymnoscopelus microlampas, assembly GCF_963454915.1. NCBI lineage: Eukaryota > Metazoa > Chordata > Actinopteri > Myctophiformes > Myctophidae > Gymnoscopelus > Gymnoscopelus microlampas. The sequence continues at coordinate 3,114,755 of NC_139951.1, forward strand.
ACATATAATATATGTTTGGTCATTTTCAGTATAAACATTTTCTAGAGGGGCAATCGACGGTGGGCAGGCAGACTCTGGACGCCACATATCTAACATACGGTGAGGCGTACTGTTGCCTCGATCTGCACCAGCACTGGTCAGGGGTCTGCCATCAGTATAGCCACTCTATTGCTCCGCGCCCCCTCTGTGTTCCTATTGGCTGTGTTCCTATTACAGCCATAACTCCAAGTCCCAGCATGCTAAAGGCCTGAAACTTTGCAGCCTGTGAATGATCCAAGCACCACCGGAGAAGAGTACACCCAGAAATCACATGATCACAAAAAAAAATCTATGCACCTTTCATGTTAAAGGATTTATAAAAGTCTATTTTTATTTTCATAAAACAGGCCACATTCAAACGGCCATAGCTCTGGAATGGAGGATCACGACCGGACACTCGTTTTCCCCTCTACAACCACACCCCTGTGAGTGTAATGAGCCGATCTCCGTGAGGAAGGAGGTCAGAGAGAATATTCCATGATTTTTCAAAGGTACAGTAAAATCGCTGTTTTTGCTGGCAAGGGGACGGTAGACGATGTAAAAACTCTGGCAGTCAATGAGTTAAACCCTGCCCACACTGGGCTTTAAACAGCCATAACTCCAGTTCTTGGTGGGTTGTCCCACAGACTTCTAATTTCATCATATATGACGGTGATTTCGCTTATCAGCACAACATAGGACTAGGTTTGAAGAAAATCTAGTACATATATACACAATACTGGCATGGGTTTACCCCCTCCGCCACCCCCCAGCAAATCAAACCCTGATTATGTTTTAGATTAAAAAAGAAAAACACAACCTCATGAAAACCAGCAGACTGGACCTGCAGGTGCATAAACCGGTTCCATTTACATACCAATAAAATACAGCAGTCCATGGAGTGCGACCACAGCAGCGGGTATATATGTAGAACCCTCAGTGTCAGAATACGCTGCCACACCGACAGACTCCATGAGCTGCCAGGTGTTGGTGTTGGGGTCGTAGCGTTCCATTGAGTCTTCACTCTTCTTACTCCCCCTCCACCAGCTAAAGAGGTCACTCAAGCGACTCTCCTTTTTACTCCCCTGGCCACTCACTGCAAACAAATATCCATCCAGCAACAGCAGGCCTATATGGGGTTGAGCAGGGACAAAAATATAAAAATGAATAAATCTGACCATTAGAAGTGATGACCTTGGCCATATGCACTATGCAGCCTCTCCTTCTGTTACCAAGGTAACTTATATAAGAGTTGAACAAAGTTAAAGACTAAGTTAAAGACAGGGCAACAGATTATTTTAATTTCAACTCGAGTACAAAAGATAAAATTAAATATATATTACTGCTAGGGTAAAATCAAGTACAGTGTTGCTTTTTAAATGGCAGAGAGGACATTTTAAAACAAATAGATTTAGTTTATTGTTCAATGCATTAGCACGATGAGTGTAGTCTACACTCCCTTTTGTCCTTTGACTCTTTCACTACACCAAGCAAGGACGAGTAAGCTCGTCAGTTCAACAGTACACATGTTTGACGAGTGTTTTCCGTGGTTTTCCACTAGATGGCGCTATTCACCAACTCGCGAGTGACCATCTGACTTCCTCAGAGGAACAGCAGCAGAAAACCACCTGATATTAAAGAGACAAACCTCTTTCCTCCGTTCCCGTTGGATTTTGGCGAAACCAGGCCACATTCAACTGGCCATAACCATGGAACGGATTATCGCAACCGGCCACTCTCCACGAGACCCCCGTGCGTGCATGAGGCGATCTCTGTGAGGCTTGCGATCACGGTAAATATTCCATGATTTTTCAAAGATTCGTAAAATCGCTCGTTTTCACTGGCAGTGGCGTGGCTATTTTCCGAAAAAATCTGGAAGTTAAATAGTTAATAAGGATAAAGCCTGGGATATATACTAAATGCTAAATTAAGTGCAAATAGCAGGACTTAGTAGCAAGCTCCGCCTGTCTGTTCGTACTCTACAGTGTGCATTCATGGGCTTCACACACAATGCTCATGCTTTTTTTTTTTTTTAAAGGAACTGATATTGTCTTGTATAGATATTCTGTAGTAAATACAGAATGAAGTATAAAGTAGTACAAATTCTAATGTTATTCCTCATCTTACCGCACATATAAGTTTGAAAATCTTACTGAATCCGCTGCGTGACTCATTCAAGGGAGCCATGCTCGACCAGGAGTTGTGGTGAAAATCATAGCGCCACATCTCCTTATTGTCTTTTTCATAATAGTCTGAATCATCATCATTGATTACTCCTCCTGCCAAATACAGAGTAGAGCCTATGGTGGAAGAAGAGCAGAATTAAAAGAATCCGTTACCCCATTATTGTTAAAGAAATAAAGATTTGAATACAACACTTTCAATGTCTTCATGTGTGTTTCTCCATCTTCTACTGAATATTATAGTGATGGTTCACTTATCAAGACTAGGAATTCACCAAAATAGTTCCAGTGTGTTGTGACAACACAAACACATCCAATTCGGAGTACTGCATCACAGCGCTATTGATAAATGTAGCGATGCTAGCTAGCCAACCTATGATACTGCAGAAAGTGGTTCTATTTGTGATGGCTTGATACATGAACCATTACTGTAACTACCCCTAGCACTCCTCTCTCCTCGTATCCCTTACTTGTGACCTTTGTGATAGATGATATGCTACACATATACTGTATATGAATACCACTCACCATTGTTTAGTTTTTTTGCATTCTGCTTAAGTTAACTATTTACCCTCTTTGTTCACTAGGGTTCATGACATTTACTCAGACTTATACTTGCTCTGGATAAAAACCTCTGCTAAATGCCTAAATTGTACGCTTCAAGAACACCAACCGACTTTCCAGCACAACAATTCAGAGGTAAAACAGGGTAGGATACATTACAGGCCCCAAATTCATTGACTGATGGTAATCCTCACCTGCAGCAACCACAGCATATCCCCATAGTCCAAACTCTGGCACCTGTCCCAGAGTTTTCCACTGATTGGTCAGGGGATCAAAGCACTCAACCTTCTTTCCTCCCACCGTCACAATCACTTCAACAGGTGGGGGACAAGTAGCAGGGGAGACAGAGGATTTAATAATTAAGGAAAAAAACAAATAGATTTAATAAAAACAGACAATCTCACAGGCATGCTGGCTAATACAAGTGGTCAATACAACATAAACACAGTGCCAGACATGTGCATGAGCCCTGCTCGTCACAGTAGTCTCTACAGCAGTGAAATGTTATGAAAGCCCAAATTAGCATTTCGCAATCACTGAATTAATCCAGGAGATAATTAGCATACATTTTGACATCTATAAAAAGGGCAAAAAATACAAATTAAAGGCAGACTAGGTAACGTTCAGTCTAAATGAAAAATAAATATATATATATATATTTATTTTGCATTTTTTCCAGGTATCAACCACTATATAGTTATGCAGGTGTGTTTTCCGGCAGAAAGACACATCCCTCTGGCTCTATTTTGGTTTTGCTCCACTGTTTATGTTGACATTCCACTGTTTATATTGACATTCATCCCTTTGCAGGGACTGAAAAGTCTGTGGGGGGAGAGGGGGGGCTCGGCCGGAGCCCTTAATTGATCCCTTTGAACTTCAAAGGGGTTGTGCATTGAGTTGATTGATAGGGCCATAAAAGTGTCAACCTCGTTAGTGCTCTCTCTAATCAATGAATGCATCAAAGACAGCAATCGATACCTGTCAGAAAGGGGGGGGGGGGTGTACAAACACAGATCTGCAAAGTTACCTAGTATCCCTTTAAATAAAGCTTGAATTGATAAATCTAAATGACGAAATCACAATGAAATAACCATTATGGAGCCTGTATAGAAAACTGAAATCATATCTTTATTGCTAGGTATGTATGCACATTGGAGGAATTTGTCTCGGCACAAACAAGAACAACCTTGATGTCTTTTTTGCACCATCATCGGTGTCAACCAGCATGCATGTGTTCAGCATGGTACCTGCTGTCCTGCGTGGGCGTGCTGTGTTACTGTAGGGCCGCTCCCCCTTGGCCTCAGCGATGAACCTCTGGCAGCCCTGGTTTTCTTTCACCACATCCAGACACTCAACCACAGTGTGGAGGTAGCAGGGACTGATGAGAGGCAGACGGATTTGCTCTAACACCTTAAAGAACACATAGAACACTCATTATTTACTGGTCCAACTGGATATTAGGGGAACAACAGTATAATAATTGGCAAATTAACGCATTTATACATTGCCTTTCTACTTTCTAGTCTATCCGACAATTCAGAACAATATACTGTTTATGATTGAATATTTTAATAGGCAGAAATATAAAAACAGCACGAGTACAGTAAAACACTTTGTCTAAAAGGATACACCAAAAAAAGTCCTTGCGGTCTTGTTTCCATTGGGGTCCTAGCCTAGGTATTCAATTCATCAACATATAAAATAGCACCAAAACATTCAATATCATCACACTGTCCTTCACCTTCACCCATTCACACACACACCAATGGTTGAAGAAATCATGCAACAGAGCGACCTGCTCATTAGGAGCATACAGGGGTTCAGTGTCTTGCTCAATAACACTTTGACACAGAGCAAGTAGGAGCCAGGGATCGAACATGGAACCTTCGGATTCCAAGGCGGCCGCTCTGACTCCTCCTGAGGCACTGCCGCCCCGCATCATCATACATCATATACAGCATTTAGATGGCAAGCATGTACAGGTACAGGAGACATATCAATAGGAAGAAACTAAGAAAGGACAGACCTTTACAAAGCTCTGCCTGTGGGTAGGACACTCGTCATAACCACATGAAAGACTACCAGCAAGTACCATACTATAGATACCAAGCATTAGGGATGTGCCGATACACTAATTTCACGAAACGATACGATACGATATAGGGCTCACAACTTCGATACGATACACACTTTTTTATTATGAAAATATATGGGGGAGAAAAAAAGCAAATGTGAAAACAAATAATTCTGTTTTTGCATTATTCAGACACTTGTAGCTTTTCAGCTACAATAACCGTTTTGAATCCAAATAGGGCAATAGTGTGACACCTGACCCGAAAAAAAAAACATGTTGTCACCCTTTTCACCTCGGGGCTGTTTGCATGCCTGATTATTATTATTGTAAAAAAATAAAAAATAAAAACGATATATCGGCACACCCCTACCAAGCATGTATTGGACAGCGAATCTGTCAACTACCTTGCACTAAGAAGTCCCCAGACGTACCAATAGGCAGAGGCCTCTGGTCATCTGGCAAGGTGAGACTAAGATATGACTGACCTTTTCAAAGCTCAGCCTGTGGGTAGGACACTTGTTCAACCACAACATGGCGGCCTCAAACACCATGTCCTCCTTGGGTACACTGAGATGGTCACTGGCAAGAATCTCTGTCACTCTTTCCACAGAGAGAGAGAGGAACTCTTCCTATTGGTAGAAATAAATACATTAAATTAGCTGATATGGAGACCTTTTTCTCCTCTGAAGTGCTCACTGGTGATAGATGGTTTGCTTAGTGAAATGGCCATGTAAATGGAGCTTATTAAGATATATCCAATCACTGACTGAATGTTTCTACTAGGGATCGACCAATTCAGGTTTACCGATTAGTAGTGATCAAAGAGGCCGTTAGCCGATATTTAGAACCGATTAAAAAAAGTCATGAATTAAAAAATAAATAATATTTATCAACTCGAAAAAACTTTTTATACTGTAAATATAGCGTCTACATTTAACAGCATTTCTTATAAACTGAACTGAAATTTGAAATAATAAACATAGATCCTGAAATGTTTTGTTCTATCAAATGCAGCATTGTAATTAGCTCCCACTTGTAGCAACATTTCTTATGAACTGAATTATACATAAAACATTACAAAACAGTTCCCCAAAAGGTTTTAAAATAATAATACTTTTTTTTCCCCCTGATTTCGATTTTTTTTGTATCATCAATATCGGTGCCGATAATCGTCCTTTTCGATTATCGGTCGACCCCTTGTTTCTAGCCAGAGCTGGGTCAGTTGTGATGGTGACAGGTTGAGTAATAGTAATAGTTAAGCAAAAGAGAAAAGGTCCAAAACAGAAAAACAACTTGGTTAATCTATGACAGGGGTCGGCAATAGGCGGCCCGCGGGCCGAAATTGGCCCCCCAGAAATAATATCTGGCCCGTGAGATAATTTTGAAAAAAAAAAAAATTTTTTTTTTTTTTTTTTAGAAAAATATTTTTTGATTTTTTTTTTTGGGGGAGGGATTTTATTTTTATACAGTATCAGACCGATATCTATTATATCCAAATACAGAAAGATACAGTATGAATGATTTACTGAAAAGTGTTATAAAAAAAGTATTAAAAATTAATGTTAAAATAATTATAAATACTTATTTCATAGAACCTGAACCCACTTTTGAAATCATGCACTCATAAACACGATGCATTTTAAAGGATTTATAACATTTTATAGCTAGATTAGAGGAAAATGAAGAAGAAAAAAAAAATCACCAGAAAAATCGCCTGTGCTGATATTTAAACCGGAAAAAATGTTGATTTATATTGGTCAAACAGAACCGAATTAGACCCAAATTAGACCCGAATTAGACCGAGTTAGACCCGAATTAGACCCGAAAAATTTGCACGCGGGGTGGCCCGGCCCGCGATGGAATGTCTGGGAGTGATATTGGCCCTAGGCTTATCTCAATTGCCTACCCCTGATCTATGATCTCTCAATCACTGACCTGCTGGTAGATGACGCTGAAGTTGTCCAGAATGTAATCCATGCTGTGTTCCTCCAACATTTCACAGGAATGGTCTTCAGCACAGCAGTAAAACTCAACACAGTTATTTACGTCTATGTGAATCTTCATGTAGTCACAGCAGGCCTCTCGAACAGCCGTGACATCCAACAAGTCTGATGCAGCTAGCAGCGCCTAGACCAGATGAACAAAATGACTTTATTAAGTACTGATGTTATGTAGGATAAACATGGATACAATGAATAATGTTTATGATGATCATACATTACCTGCACATTTGCAAGGGAGATGGATAACATTGCAGTGTAGGCGTAGTTCACCAACAATCCAATCACCTGAGGTTCCACTCCACTCATGGTCACCTTTTCTTCTGTAGACTCCTTCATACCAGATGTAAACATGGCCTGTGCAGGTTGGAAAGGTGTTAGGAAAGGACAGACCATTGAAGACCTTGACTTTGCTGTTGACCTAGCTAGCCCTTCTGACACACACACACACACACACACAAAATCGTAAACATCAATAAAGCCAAAGTCATGCCCATCAACACCAATACATAATAGAGGAACATGGTGGGGGAGCAAGTAAGGACATTCAAAACCGGATCAACAAAGCATACAGAACCTTCATAAGACTTAAACAAATCTGGAAGTCAAATCAATACAGCACCAAAACAAAACTCTGGATCTACCAAAGCCACGTACTATCAACACTACTATACGGTGCAGAATGCTGGAAAACCACAGAAAGCGACATCCATAAATTATCCACTTTCCGCAAATCATTCCTGCACAAACTCCTGCGTATATTGTGGCCCAAGACCATCTCAAACAATAAACTCCTCAACATCACCCAGCAAGGTGACATGAACTGCATGATCAATAAACGCAGGTGGACCTGGATTGGCCATGTCCTCAGAATGGATATGGCCAATGCGATCCCAGTCCCAAGAGTCGCATTACACTGGACCCCAGGAGGCAAAAAAAAAGAAAGGGAGGCCTAAAATGACATGGCATAGGACGATAGAGAAGGAGCTCCAGCAACAATATCAGAGCTGGGGGACCATAGAGAGGATGGCCAAAGACAGATGGAGGTGGAGAAACTTTGTTGTTGCCCTATGTGCCAGCCGGCGTAATGGGGATAAGTAAGTAAAGGCACCCATTTATCATATCATCATATATTTGCTCTTCACTAAAGCTTTTTAAAAGACGGTAACTTGAAATAGATAGAAGTGTCTCAGAGGAGGGCTGTGGACAGTTCAGAAACCAGGCTACCATTGATATCATCAGTATGCCGGTTTGGTCATTTCAAACCATGTTTATTTTTGTATTTTTTTATTCATGCAAGAACAATGGCTTCTATTTCAGCATGGTAACTTTACAGGAAGAGAAAGGCTGCATTTTCTATTAGCTTGGAGTCCCATTTGATGATGTCACTGGTAGGCAGATTTCTGAACTGTCCAAAGCCTTCCTCTGCGACACAGAGTGAGCAGACAGAAATAAAGTGCGACTTTATAATGAGCATAAGTGAGAACCAATCATATGAAGATAGGTTGAAAATGGGTGGACCTTTAACAACAGCAGGTCAATAAATGTGTGTAATTACCTCAAAGTAAGAGCTAAAGGAAGCCAGTACAGAACGATGGCAGGGGAACTCCTGTCCCTCACAGCACAGTATCACATCACACAAGACACTGTTGAGCCGCAGCCTGTTTAGGCCCTCCAACACCTTGTAGGGATGGTCGGGTTCTGCAAACATCTCAGTCTTCAGTGAGGATGGAGGTACACTGGTGCTGTCCTCCTGAAATGCATCCAGAGCGGGTTTTATGAATCAGACCAATAAATAAGTATTCATCTGTGAATAATGTTGCTGTAGTCTGGTAAAGCCCCTCCCCCCGGAAAATCTCATTTCCATTTTATTTCAGGAAGGAGTCTGGCCTGATGGCTTGTCTGGGCGTTTCTAGCCCGTTCACCAAATGGACGAGCCTATCAGCGCTGTTGCTCATCGTTCTGTGATTGACAGCGAAAGTTGGCCAATCAGGTGGCGAGTTCAAGTGAGCCCGAATGGAGCCGAGTGCAGCCTGAGTGCAGACGACAAAAAACGAACGGCAGCCATTGTTTTTTGTGCGTTGTCTTTACTTCTTACTTTCGGTTTTAAACGCTCTCAAACTTATTTTTTAAGGCCCAGAATTTACCTTTAAGATATCGTTTGGATAGAATTTAGTTGTTTAACTTCATATATGTGGTCAATTAAATCATGACAGAGCCTATTTAAAAATAAAAATTCAGAGAACTGGCAGGGGCGGGCAGTGACACGGTTGTATCCGAATAAGGCAACCTATTTTGGGCATGTCCGTCTCAAAAGTCCTGTTGCGTCACATTAGTCTGGAGGTGGTAAAAATGCACTGTCGGAAGGGGAACACTGCTGATTGGCTGAAGGGGTTGTCAGTCAACGGTATTAATCCCGCCCAACTCCAGCCCACAGCCAAAATTGCAGAATGGGCGAAAATGCCAGACTCACTCCTGAAATAAATGACAAATGAGATTTCCGGAGGGAGGGTTTACCAGGCTAATGTTGCTGTGCTTCATGTGTCAACAGTCAACACGCTGCAGCTTGTACACAACAATGCAGCCCACCCACCCAACAGCTATTTACACACACACACACACACACACACACACACACACAAAAAACTCACATTGTAAGAGTCCAGTCTCGTTCTCTTGGCAGCCTGTGGTGATTCTCTCTGGCAGGCAGCAACCAGGATGTTGTCAGCCATGGCTGAGGTGAGGTGTGGTGGAGTGGGTCGCGTCTGCAGAGAGAACACACACAACATTACTGTTACATGTGGTTACACAGTAAAGTCCTCACCGTTCATTTAACTCTGGTGCAAATGAAACCTTGATGTAATGATCATGATTCACCTCTCTTCATTCATCTTTATTTTCCTTTTGCATCACCTGTCACCACCACAGTGATTTCTATAGGCTCTATGCACAGCAGCCATATTGGGAATGAATTGGGCCCCTTCCTTACTTCCTTCACAGGTGTTACCAATAATACTAATTAAGCCTCTGTTCCATTTAGTGTGGCATAGTGGTTGTCTTATTTTCAAGGACCCCCATGGTTCAATTTGTACACTCTCAGAGTTACACACCCACCATAAGGGGCCATTTGGGAACCAAAATGGAGTGTTTCTAGTGAGCCATCATGCACAATATCAGCACCCTGACCAGAGTGGAACACAGCCTTCATTAGTATCATTGGTAACACCTGTGAAGGAAGTAAGAAGAGGCCCAATTTCTTTCCAATATGGCTGCTGTGCATAGAGCCTATTCAGGCTGAGTATAGTGAAATGGGGTTGTGTTCAGCTGTGATTAAGATTATGTTATGTTATTTAGTTACTGGGGCAGTTTAAATATTAGGATTCTTTCTCGGGTATATCAAATGTCTGTGTACAGAGGATATGCGCATGCTTAAAGTGAATGGCACATCGAGTGGCAAAGAAACATGCAAAATGAGTTTAAGATTGTTTAATGTTGTTTAATGCAATCAGATATGACTTTTCTGTTTGGATGCATGGGCTGTCAAGGCCAGAAAGTATTTTTTTGACACTCAGTAGGCATTCCTGCATAACTTCCGGGTTTGATGATGATGTCACACGCATATCCTCTATTGTGGCATTAAACAACATGTCAGCCACATGTCCTAGACTCTTATCTCTCCTGGCTTCCAAGTTGTGGAATTAATGTTACCATGCAGATATATGTCTGTTACCTTTTCACCACAAACCACAAATGTTATTTATATCAGGGGCCTTCAACCTTTTCAGGCCAAGGACCCCCTCGCTGAGAGAGAGAGATGAAGCAGGGACCCCCTACTCTATATTGCATAAAATTGTGTTTCAGATTAAAGTTTATTTTTGTACTTAATCTGCTCTTTTTTCCCTCTAAACCTAAAGAAAATGCCAAAAATAGCCGATCTACAAGCTCTCAACGCTGCGCAGCGCGAGACGTTGAGAGCTTGTAGATCTGCTATTTTCGGCTAATGTTGCCCTCAGAAAAGGAATTCTAGGGTTCAAGTGGTTAATGTAAAAAAAACTACATCCTATCACACAAAGATTTGGCGGACCCCTTAGGGGTCCCGGACCCCCTGTTGAAGACCCCTGATTTATATAACATGACATTTAAACTAGAGCCTAGGTTTGATATCGTTTATCTGATATCCTAATTTCTTTGCACTGTATTTAGGAGAACATTTACCCTGTCGTTTCTTGACAAGGGTTCATGCCATTTACTCTAAAGCACAAGGTGACCACTGAGGTGCAGCAGAGAGCGTCTCATCATTGCTTGACCATAATAATGATTATGAAAAACCATTATGGTTATAATAACTACTAGACAGACTCCACACATCAACACACCTACAGTGGAAGCCATGATGAAATACCCCAGCATTAATATTACAGTGCTATCTAATAGAATAATAGACCACTATATACAATGACTGTAACAGCATTAATATTAGAGTGCTATCTAATATTATAATAGACCACTATATACAATAACTAACATATACCAGCATTAATATTAGAGTGCTATCTAATAGAATAATAGACCACTATATACACTAACTAACATATACCAGACTGACTCGGTTCCACAGATAAATATTGTGAAAATAGCCGATCTACAAACTCATAACGAGGCATTGTGAGCTTGTAGATTAGCTATTTTTCTTATATTATTTGCCTTTTGCATTTGACAATTTGGCCAATGTTTGACCAGTTTTTATAATAGTTAAATAATAGTATTTTTTCTTTTTTTTTAAGTATTACAAAGGTCTTAAAAGTCCTTAAAATGTCACTTCACTGTCATCTAGGGACCCCCCTAAAATCATGTGGGGAGTGGGGACCCCCCTGAGGGTACCGACCCACAGGTTGAGAACCACTGGTCTAGAAGAATAAAGACTATAATTAGTTTACTTTATTCGAAAAAAAATACTACATAACTACAACAGGAGCCAACATAGAAATGTATCCTGAATCAGTCCTCTACAGGGGCTTACAATGTTTTTAATTGCTGAATGTATTTTCTTGTTGAAAGCAATTGACCTTTCACACCAGAATGTCTTCAACACAAACTAGGAGTAATTTGAATCCCAGTGGAAAACAATAAATGAAAACCTTGATGAAAAGCCAACAGAAAATGTATCTTTTACCAAAAATCCCAGCCACAAAGTGTATGACGTGTACTAAATACATATGGTGTATGCTACTACCCTCTTTGAATACTTTCTTTCAAAATGTACAATAATTAATCATATTTTTATACCAGCCTCTGTAATTTTATCATGCACGTCGTATTTTGTACATTCTAGTCTCTAGCTTTATTATTATTATCTTTATATTTGAATAAACAATCAATTTGAAAATGTTTATCTATAGATTTCAATGTAATCATCCAACCTAATACAAATACAAATACCTCATGTGCAAACAAACACAACGAGCAGCATTCTGTTTAAGTATTTATCCAGTACAGTATCTAACCATTATCTAAGCAGCATCAGAAGCCTTGGATCACAAGACGGTCATAGGTCATACTGATCTGTCTTGGACAATTTTCAAAATAGTATTTGTACTTTCTCCCTTTTTGGTCCGTACATCTACATAAACGTTCAGATTTCAAATATAAAGTGCTTAACCAATGGCCATGGATGTTACAATTAAGTACGGCACCTCAGAAGTACTCGTATGTTCCTTATTGTTCAATAAGAAGAAGCATTTTTAATGGTGGCCATTGAGAACTCATAGTTATAATGTATCGGAGTGCAATACACCTCCCAACCGATAGGGTTGCACAGCTGAATGCATACGGAGAAATGGCCACCGATCGGATTAAAATATGTTTTTATTGAACAATACGGAATATACGAGTACTTCTGAGGGCCCGTACATAATTGTAACATCAGTGGGCATGGGGAAAATACTTTATATTTGAAATCTGAACGTTTATGTAGATGTACGGACCAAAAAGGGAGAAAGTGCAAATACTATTTTGAAAAAAAATCCAAGACTGTCATATAATATGACAGTCTGTATTTAGCTCTCCTTAATGCTCTGTTACTTTTGAGCCGTTTCCCTCACACCAGCGGTAGCGCAGGCCACGCAGCCTCTCGTCTTTAATAAAAAATAAAACAATACACTTCACTACTCATCAATACAAAGACGGTTTTAAGATGTTGAAAGCCTACTTTCCTTAGTGGGAACACTCTGAGCCCTCCAACTCACGTCTAAAATACACTTTTTGACCAGAAAAGAAAATAGTTCACCGGAAGGAAAACAATGTTTTAGTTACTCCACTGCGCCCCCTACAGATCTGGTCAATGGAACTTTTCTATTCGCCAGATCTTTCCTTCCGGTGAAATATTTTATCTTCTGGACAAAAACTGTATTTTAGACGTGAGGTGGGGTACTCAGAGTGTTTCCACTAAGGAAACTAGGCTTTCAACATCTTAAACCCCTCTTTGCTTTGGTGAGCAGCGAAAGTGTATCCTTTATTTTTTTTTACTAAAGACGTGAGGCAGCGCAGCCTGCGTTACCGCGGGTCTGCGGGAAACGGCTGAACAGTAACATAGCGTTAAGGAGAACTCCTTCTAACGCTATGGACCAGAGCTAACATGTGTTTAGCTTCTCTTACGACGTTCTTACATCAGCCTCAATCCAACGTACAGCTACGAACATGCGCTCACTCACAACACGCATAGAAATGATACAAACAGAACGTCAACAAACCACATACACATACCTCGTTGTCTGCGTACAAATCTAAAGGGAATGAGTCCAACCAAGAGTCATAACAGAACAGACAGACGCGCACACACGGCAACGAAATGAGTCCGTCAATAAATGTTAATGAAATAAACGATGTAAACTTAGACTTTTGTTCTAATTAGAACAAACTAACTTTCCTCCCGCTGGTCCTCTTCAAACAGAGAGGTGTAACCAGTGTTGCCATATTCTGTGAAAGAAATAAGCAGCCAGGTCTATGAAAACAAGCCCAAAAGAAGCAACATGAGAATTTAAAATCTATAGAGACACACGGGCGGAAACGGAAGGCCTACAAATTCACGCCCACTTTTGAGACAGTGCCGCTACTCGGGGTCCGTTAGAACAATGAACTGCAGCTCTCAATGCAATCTCTATGAGAGGCATTGTAAAATACCGTCATTTCACTGGTTAACTACTGAAGCTGTAGCGATTTTTTTGGTGTTCTAATAAACTGTCCCATTTGTTTAATTTGTCCTTTTTAATGTCCCATATCTGTCATCTCGATATACTACCCACAATATACTATAATATACTCCTGCAGTGTGTCAAAACCGCTAGCATCGGAGATCTTGATTTTTTTCTGTCACATTATATATACGTCACGCATTCATCCCAATATATTCCGAAAGATGCGACATTCGCAGCGACGGCTTGAGCGACTACGACGAGCGCCCAGTGTAATAACAGTGTATGGTGTGAACTGAGTAACACAGACTGGCACCTTTCTCCTTTACTGCTCCATTCATCTACAACTGCTGAAGTGGTTAATGTATGTTCTATAATAATAATCCAAATCTATAAAGTAACTTGTCATTTTAACTAAAGTTTTCAAATAATTGTAGTGGAGTAAAAGTATAATATTTGCCTCTGAGATGTAGTGGAGTAGAAGTAAAAGTACTGAAACAAAACAACAACAAACAAAATACCCCCATTGTCCGCAGAAGACCGCATGGCTAATTTATATTCACGAGGATATGCAAATTAGCCGGTCTCAGTCCGCAGGCTAGCCACGTCTTTAGCCACCATCCGGGGAGAACATTCACTGAAAATAGCCGATCTACAAGCTGACAACGCGTCATGCTGTGATGCAATGAGCAACAATTATGCTCCCATCCATGCTGACAGCAACCCAGGCATTATGATATGCCTCGGTTACCTTCCAGGAAGGCTTAACCTTGGCCTTAAGAATGATGTGATTCAATCCCTCTGGTTCCAAATGAAGTATTGGCTGCACCCATCCACTTGTGAAGAAGATGAGCATCCAGGGATCGATGGTTCTTCATTGTGTGGGTTGTATAGACCCCTGAAACCATTCAGAAGAGGTTTGGGAACTCCACAAGTGGAAAAAGTATTCAAATGTTAAAGGAAACACTACAACTGGATTTATGGCAGTTGATTTACAATATCAAGAAGTCAGACACAATCACCTGAGGAGCACAGGATTACATAGGATTACACTGCAATCAGTCATTTATTATATTATTCCTATTGATGCAGCTCCCTAAATTGAAATAAATACATTGTATGAAAACTGCAATAAAATAGATGAATTCCTAGGCATGATATGTGAATATACACGCACAGTGCCTAGTATGTATGTATCTTTTTTCTAAAATACATTCATCACATGACAGTCTTGATCGCAATGTCGTTATAGTCACTGAAAATCCTCCTCTAAAGCCTGTACTTCTCCGCACATGGACAAATGCAAAATATAAAGTTCCAACCTTGTAGCCACGGATGTTCACTCACCATTCGGAACCTGTGTGCACTGCATTAATCAGTATTTCTCAATAAATATGTGTTTTAATCCCGTCTGTGTCGGAAGTTCCCTGTATTCCGTAATGAGTGTACTGGCGGAGCGCATCAGGTGAAAGCTGGTATTACACTCAATGCATAAGAGGAAATTGAACGGGGTTCAGGCACAGACTGGATTAAAACACTTATTCGTTGAGAAATACGGACCAATACAGTGCACACATGTTCCGAATGGTGAGTGAACATCCGTGGCAAGGTGAGCGCTTTATATTTTATCTATGGCAGTCTTCCAATAGGCTATTAATACAAACCTGGAGAATCCACTAGATAATTGACGATGTCGGGATATGTCACGTCTGGCCATTTAGTTGGGTCATTTCCCCAGCTACGTTTAGGCAAGTCGTAAGGACAACACGCTAAACCTACTAGTTGTAATTTCTCTTTGTACCGTCAGAGCTCCGCGGCAGGTAGAGAATTCATATAACAAGCCATGTTCACATCATTCACCACATACACACGGAGAATCGTCTATTCAAAACCGGCGCCGCTTGTAATGATTAACGACAGACACGTCACGGAAGAGCGACAGGTTATCTGTCTGTCAGCTCCTCTCCACTCTGTTAACATTATGGGTAACCCATCCGACTGGCAAATTAAATGTGAAACACACCATCTATTGAGAAAACAAGAAGATATGTTGACAAAGACACTCCATACATTTGGAAACATATTTTTATTTAAATCAATATCGTCTCCAGTTAATGTAGGAATATTTGAAAAGTAGGCTAACTCTCATGTCCTCTCATAGGGAATGCATTGAGAGCTGCAGTTCATCCTTCTAACGGACCCCGAGTAGCGGCACTGTCTCAAAAGTGGGCGTGAATTTGTAGGCCTTCCGTTTCCGCCCGTGTGTCTCTATGCATTAGGCATCGGCTATTTGAAAATAGCCAATCTACGAGGCCACAATGCGTCACGAGCTTGTACATCTGCTACTTTCAAAAAACTCTTGCAATTGAATACTTGGAATATCTTTTGAAACATTCTAACACAAATTATCCTTGGCTGGGGCTCAAAACACTTATTTATATATTTGAGAACCACTGGTTTAAATAATTCAAAACATTGGAAACAACCCCTGCAAGTACAGTTTAGAAACAAGCCCCCAAAAAACGCAATAACCATTTTGCAAGCAACTTTACAGAAAGAAAAAAAAGCCCCAAGTCGCTTATGATAAGCCAACATGGCAACACTGGGTGTAACCACTAACTGTGTCCTTCTCCTCCTGACAACAACACACTACATAAACAGTTCCGGACACAAACGTAATACTCTTCCCACACGGCACTAACAAAACAAAGCCTATTCAACACATATTCAGTGGTGGGAAAAGTACTACAATGTTTTACTTAAGAACTGTTAAAAGTATCAATACTGCAATGTAGAAAACTCTGTTACAAGTTAGATAGGATCAAGTTGTTTTGCAAGTTGCTGATCCGGTCTGCGTTTATAACGAATACGGAAACGTTTCTTTCATGTATGTGGTAGTTAAAATCATAGATATATATAAAGGCTAGATGACTCACCCGCGCTGCTGGCCAATGGAGTACGACGTCGCCACATGGCGGCCATCTTGGGACGGTCATTCATAACATTATGTCTATGGTGCATATACTTTGAAATAACCATAGCGTGCTCAATTTTCATCCGATTTTCAAACGGTTTGGTGTTTTGTAAACACCAAATATGTAGTTATGATATTATTGTATTTTTAAAAAAAAACATGATTATAATTATAAGTATGCAGTATCATAACTACATCTTTGGTGTTTACAAAACACCAAACCGTTTGAAAATCGGATGAAAATTGAGCACGCTATGGTTATTTCAAAGTATATGCACCATAGACATAATGTTATGAGTGACCGTCGCAAGATGGCCGCGGTTGAGCTACGCTTGCGCCGCCCCTTGAGCCATCTAGCCTTTATAGGCCCAATTCCAAACTCCACCCTAAGCCCTCAAGCCCTGCACCCTCATTAGCTTAAGGTAAGTCAGCTGGTAAGTGCCTGAGTGTGGGAGGGTTTAAGGGTTCCAAAAGGGTACAAAAGCAATGGAACAGCCCTTTGTGACGTCCCACGTTACCTTGACGACAGATGACAACGTTGCCGTGACAACCAAAGATTCGACTGACACTTGCCTCCCTGTTTGAAACTTCGAATTTCTCTAAATATTATAAACGTTTATATTATAAAATATTATAAAAAAGAGACATTGTATCATGAGTGAAACAGCTATCGATACAGTCAATATAAGTAAATTATATGATAGCCTTAGGAGTAACTTTATATTTCTGGGACACGTTGCTATTTTGCACAACAACTTAGTACAACGAAGTATAAAATAGGGTTGATTAAAGTGTTTAATCAATTTATTTGATAATAAAAAATCCATTACAATTTTTCCTTTAGAAATAAAATAAATAATAAATAAAAATAATCCCTCAAAAACCTGCTTTTTGAAGGTTCTCAAACGTTCAACTGAACTTCTTTTTATTTTTTTTATTCCATTCTCCTCACTAATGAACCCTGGCCTGATGCCATGACATGAATCCCCCCCCCCCCCGCTACTGAGACCGGTGGTAAAAAGACATATTAATTCTGCATTTATTTCTCGGCCAGCGACGTCGCAGAAGAAAGGCCTCTTTCCCTTTTAAATCCGGGCACCGTGGGTATCGGCGTCCTCTGGTAACTCCCACAACGCAATGTATTGTGGGCAATTTCTTTGCCAAAGTCTCCAAAGGTGCTGACTTATGGAAAGGGTGCAGAAAGGGGCGTTCCCGAGCCCTCGCTGACTTCAGGCTGACTTTCCGATTTCATTTGGAACAACCCTCAAGCCCACGGAGCTCACATGAACGCGCACCCAAGTCAATGAGTCAGTGAGGGGGTGGTTTGGAATTGGGCCATCTATATCTATGGTTAAAATGGCCAGATACAGTAGGCGGGCTTTAGACCGGATCACACTGGTTGATTCGCAATAGAAACCAGGCTTCCCACAGGTGCTGCGGAAAGCCTGCTGAAGAAAGGCTAGTTTAACTTTAAGTAAACGTCTGGAATAGCTAAAGTTTTAAAATCATTCTAGGAGTAAAAGTATAATATTTGCACTAGTACTGAACATTGGAAATACTCCAATAAAGTAAAAAATATATACCTCAAAATTGTACTTGTACAGTACTTAGCTACTTTACACCACTGTAAATCTTACAATCTTACAATACATAAAATATACACACACACACACACACACACACACACACACACACACACACACACACACACACACACACACACACACACACACACACACACACACACACACACACACACACACACACACACACACACACACACACACACAAATAATAATTATGGCAGTTAAATCCCCTACATATTGGCATCAAAACAGGAAGGAGCGGTATAACCATTGGCTATAAAGTGTTAATATAATAGACAATGCGAACGGAAGGATTCAAATATACTTAAAACTAATTGCAAACCGTTAATAAAAGTACTCAATCAAATGGACTCCTGTGTATCAGGCCGTGTATCAGAGGGAATTCTGCGCTGCATGTACTCTTTGTAACCTGCAGAGGGAACTATAATACCAACTATAAGAAAGCAGGGCTGAGGGGAGCTTTTGTAAAACAGTTAACTTAACAGGACAGTAGTGGACTTGTCCAGTGGTGTAAAGTAACTAAGTATATTTACTCAAGTACTGTACTTAAGTACAATTTGAGGATTTTTTTGTTACTTTACTTTCTAATTTTCTGTACTTTTCCTTCTACTCCACTACATCTCAGAGGCAAATATTGTACTTTTACTCCATTACAATTATTTGAAAACTTTAGTTACTAGGCCTAGTTACTTTGCAGGTATAAATTATTATGTTATAAAACGTATATTAACCACTTTAGCCCTATTTTAAACCTAGGCCATTTGAAAATAGCTGATCTACGAGCTCAGTCAGCTCACAATGCAAGCTTCTCTGCTATTTTCAAACATTTTAGTACTTTTACTTTTGTACTTTTACCCAAGTAGCATTTTGAACACAAGCCTTTTACTTGTAACAGAGTATTTTTATATTGTGATATTGCAACTTTTACTTAAGTAATATATCTGAGTATCCTTACTTCTTCCACCACTGGACTGGTCCAAATGTCCACTAACCATCTCCAGTGATAAATGATTCATAATATTAGCATTCCTATTCAGGCCATGTCATAAAAGGCGAAAATAGATGGAACATTCTGCAAAAATGGGCAAACATTTGGCGAAAATAGCACTTCAGGGTCTCCAAAACTCTACAACGGCTTCAGGCCCCGTTCTACTGGCCAAACTGTTGGCTGGATGTGGAGCTGTGAGTCCACCTGTGTGACTCGTTCACCGTCTAGAGAGACCCCCACCCGACACTCACACGTCCCACTACAACAATACCAGGTGAGGGCTTCCCTGGAGCGTGTGAGGGTCCACATCCTGGGCTCCATTCTCAGCCATTATGCTCAGTGGATTAAATACTTTATTAACAGTTTGCAGATTGTACATACGGGTTACGGGTTACAAGGATTGTTAAAGGGATAAAACAGGGGGTCCTCAGAGTTACTACAGGGGGGCCACTAAATATTTGTGTGATAGGATTTGTTTTTTTACATAAACCACTTGAACCTTAGCATTCCTATTCTGGGGAGGGGAACATTAGCCAAAAACAGCAGATCTACGAGGCCTTGTGAGCTTGTAGATCTGCTATTTTTGATGAAGAGGTTAGGTGGTTTGGGGAAAAAAGAGCAGAACAAGTACATAGTGAAAGGTCAAGTTTACTTCATATTGACGTTTTAAGTAGTTAAATGTTTGAAAATACACATTAACACGAATCCAGCATCATAGTGTTGTCAAACAAGTCTATGAAGCCATCTATGAAAAGTTTAATCTGCAACACAATGTTATACAATAGTGGGGGGTCTCTGCTTCATCTCTCTCTCAGCTAACGGGCCCTTGGACTGAAAAACATTGAAGACCCCTGCCCTAGGGGCTTGTTGTTTCCATTGTGGTCCTGTGGAGAGCTGTGAACCCCAGTGGTCCTTGCGTGCGGACCCCAACCTGATCCAGAACGAAGCGGGAGGCAGGATTGGATTTTTTAGCACAGATATGAGATATTGTGGTTGACACATTAACGCATGCAAGGAATGATTGCAGAGGCCGGAGCCCGCCTTCCTGGGTCTCCTGATGTACAGCAATGGACTCAGGGGGTCTGGATGTGGTGTTCCCTCCTGGAAAAAGGTGGTGTCACAAGTGGACTAGGCCAATGCACTGCATGTAGGCAGGGATATCAATTATAGTAAGAGAATACATTAAAAACTAGAAAAAGTGCTCCTCGGAGCACAGGTCTCCACCAGCGAATATTGGAATTTATTCCAAGATTGGAACTTTGATGATAGGCATGCGCCTTTGCTTCTTCATCAGTTTGCAGACAATGCTTCTTCAGTTTGCATAATAAGAGTTAGTTGCACTGTGTCATCAACTGTGACTGGAAAGTACTGTTCTTGATTAATCCTGTCTAAGCTATTTATATTACGTATTGTGATGACACCAGTGTGTCTACATAATGTATTGCTCCGCCATTTCTCAGCCATTTCGTGATTATTCCTGTCTTACCTCACTTTGAAAGAGGCCAAGACTCTTTCAAAGTGACACATCTATTTATAGGCCGGCTATACGTCATGCGTCTCACTAGCCAATCAGAGCACACTCTTTCAACGTATTGTCACGTGTCACGTGAGGCTTGACCAATGTTAGCTTGGCCGAGGGGGGGGGACGGAAAGTGAAAACATAGTCTCCTGGCGGAGACAAAAAAAAACATTTATTACATTGATAGATGGGTCTTTATTGATCCCCGTGGGGAATTAAGGTGTACAACATTCAAATAAAAAAAATAAGGTTGAAACAGTAATACTTCTTTTTTTTTTTTTAAGTAGTAGTAGCCTTAGAGTTTGACCAAGCCATCAACTTGTGGACTGACTGGGGCAGCAAAGTGTATAAACGATGCTAAATATATATATAGGCATAAGCATAAGGCACAATCTATCACCAGAATATGAACACACTCACAGACATATTTTTTGCTTCGATATACTGATGTAATTGGACGTCCTGGCCATTATGTATATATAAGGACTGAATCAAGGTTGAATAAATCTCCCCTGAGGAAGACCTACGCGAGTCAAAACCGGTTTTAAACTACAATTAATTACATATACTGTATTTGTTACATTATGCCAAAGACTTTAAATGCTTTTTAACAATATCCTCGGCTCATTGTGAGTGTGCTTGAAGTTAACCTGAGGGCTTCTCTGTCGTCATATCATCAGTGGATGTGAGGCTGAAATTTGTACAGTGTCAGCCAGCCTACACAGTAGGTATATGGATCACATATTATGTACAGTCAATTGACAGTGAATGTGATGAACAATATACAATCTAACCTAAGCAGGCAACTGTCATGCCACTGTAGTGTACATAAAGTATGAGTACATGTGCCAACTATATTACTTCCTCTATCTAAGAGCACACATACTGAAGATAACGGTTGTACCGGGAGGTTGACAGCCCACATTCTACTAGAATCTATTACCCTAGTAGAGTCATCCGTCATCATCCTAATCACTATCTTCATGAATTAAATCAGAATCAGAAAAATCATTCCAGAATTCATATGCATAGTTGTCAACGACTTCATCATCTTCGTCCTCATCTTCATCAACTATGGATGCATTATCTTTCCTCAGTCTGAGAGAGACACCGTTGAGCCAGTAGCGATCTTTGGGCAACTGCCCCACAGTTTCCCAAGTGTTCGTCTCTTCACAGTAGCACTCGATGTTATCCGATTTGTTACACCTACACAAGGAGAGGCCAACAACAGCCATGAGAGAAATGTCTGATGTGGACAAGACAAGACCTTTCCCAGACATGCATTGAGCAGCAGTGTCTTACCTGCGCTCAGGCCCTTCCAGCCCTCCTAGTACATAGATCTTTCCACCCACCGCCACCACACTAGAAAGGTAGCGTGACACTTGCATGGGGGCACACATGGTCCACTGGTTGGTTTTGGGGTTGTAGCACTCCATCGTGTTTTCTATGATCGGCTGCAGCTCCGTGTCCTCTAGCTGATAATGCTGACCACCTAGTAAACAAGAATTAACAGGATAGTGAACATTAGTCGGAGCCATTACTGTATGTGCCACCCAATCAACAGTGAAGTTGAAGTGAGTTTATGGAACTAAAGCCAAATTCCAATACCCCAAATCTCTGCTCACTCGCTCACTCACACTCGGTCCTCCAGCGGACCTCCAGTGGAGGAGCCGAGTGTGCTTGGAGCGGCTTTCACCGAGTGTACATAAAGTGCAGGCTCGGCAGTAGTTTCATGTCTCCTTGTGGAAGACTTCTGCATCACGTGTACACATTTTCTTCCATCTCCCGTGACGTATACATAGTCCTCCTCCACATTTGGCCACACACTACTTGAAACCCAAAACCATGCCGAAAGCAGACAGGTCAGGATTCCATTCATAAATGTAAGTTTGCGCATCCAGGCACTTCATTCACTATTTCGGGAATAAATGGCTTTGCACACCAACAATGTTAACTATAAAGATAACACTATTGCCATCCACATTGATGAATTGTCTATTCTTCTATTCCATATCTGTACTATTCTTTGCCTGCATATTATTCTATGCATGTATATTTGTATCCGTTGGTTGTGTTCCAGTGATCCAGCTGTGTGACACGTCATAAGTGATCGCCGAATTTGCCGTCACTTTGAAATGTCGCTGGGTGAGTGTAGACATTAGATCCCAACCCAATCGATTACTCCATCCTCGCATCTAATCCTCCCCTCCTCCCTGGGGTCGGGGCTAAGGCGCGAGAGAGCGAGTGTGAATGTTGGGGTAATGGAATTTGGCTTAAAGCTGATGTATGCACTTTGTTGGGCGATTTTTTTTATTTGTATTTATTACAAAGCTAAACAGCAAAAAATTTGTTAAATTGGTTAAATGTTCCCCAAAAAAATCAACTCTCTGTGACAGCTCAAAGGGCTAAGGTCCGCAGTCTGCCTCCACCGTTATTTGTGAGAAGCTCTGTCACTGGTCCAGAAATCATGGTGCCCAGGAGCAACAAACCAATCAGGATTGCTACTGGTTAAAACACATTATTCTAGTATCACAGCAGGATACGGTCACACTTATGCATAGGCGTAGTAGCCAACGTATGCCAAGGCATCAAAAGCGTGAATTTTCCATTTGTGTTGCATGTGTTTTTGGTTTTCAGCTCATTTGACTTACATTGGAGTGGTTGTTGGTGGTTGCTCACTGAAAGACAACTACAAACAAAATGGCAGCCAAGTGTGGTCAACCAAAGCGCTTCATTCCTACAGGTTGACACCCGGTCAAAGCTTAACAATTCTGAACTCTATGCTTGAATGAGACACGCGTCAACGCTGTCAATGGGAATCTCCACACATTTGCTCCAATAGAATGGAAGAGAATGGAACTGATGCTTCTGACATTGAGGTGTGACCGTGCGTTCAGACTGATCTTATAGTACACAATGATGGAAGCAACACATCAGCAGCTAATCCAATTAATAATGGCCGTGTAAGATTTAGGTTGACCACCGTCTATGCTGTAAGATCAGGCGCGAGGAGAAGAAGGCCAAAGCAGATGTTTTATGGACACGGTGAGAGAGGACATGCAGGTCGCAGGAGTCACAGAGGAAGATACAGAAAACAGAACCAGATGTTAAACAGATGATCCGCTGTGATGACCCTGATGGAAATTAGCCAAAAGAAGAAGACAGTTTTTTGCTGATTTACAAATGAATTTATTCGGAGCATCAAGCTGTTTGTGCTTACTTAATATTCTGCACATTGCACGCCCACGCCTCTGGGCACACTTAAATCTAACAAGTGTTAATCTGCTGGGCTCCTAGCTTGCCAAAATAAATTACCGCCCAGTGTTTTTCTGTAAATATATTTGTACTGCTCCTAGTATTGATGATTTATTGTATAGTATTGTATGTCTTTGTCTTGATGAATTGAATACATCGGATCACAATGGAAACAAGCCCTCCAGGCTTTTTGCGTTATCCTTTTAGCATTATTGTATAACTGTACCTTTGTACTTTTTGCAAACTGTTAAAGGTTCTATGACATTCATTTTCACTTTTTTTTTTTTTTATGTTTTTTGACCTCAATTACACCCAAAAACTGAACTTTGAACATTCAGTGGATTTTATGTGGTCTGGGGTTATCTGAATAATTAGACTGAAAAGTAATCTATGATTAGCCCTTGGAGTGTGAAGTCATAGGCCATTAATCCCACCCACTCTCCTCCTCGCCCCTCCCCTCCCCTCCCCTATCATTTCCTTTGTGGGGGGCGGAGCAGAGGCGATGATTGACAGGCAAAATCCCTCCACAGCGACACCCGCAGGCAAAGATTTCTCTTTTCATTGCAGTTGAAAAGGCTTTAGAAATGTGAGAGAAAAACACCTGCAATGGACCACTGGAGTGGAATTTTCAGTTAAAACCTTTTATACACGTTTGAAGGACCATGACAAACACTTTTAATGTGTTGTAAAACTGAATGGCATGAAAGCTTTAATAAAGTATTCAATAAATCAATCAATCAATCAACCCATTATTAATTTTGATCTCCACCGGGCCGGAATGACCTGACACGATTTTCTGCATTTCATGACCCTTTAACTCTTTGAACGCCATCGGTGCGTTTTCGAGTCGATTGCTACTTAATCCATCCACGCCATTGACTGGAAACCGCGTCGATTAGCTTTTTCATTGTTTAATGGACGATCGCGCTGTTCAATGTAACTTCCACCATCAGGTTCCCTTTGCACTCACTTCCCACACACCGGATGCAGAATTAGCGGGTTCTGTTTCAGGTTCTCCGTTTTATCTTGAAAAATTCGATTTTTAGGCCAAAACACGTTTTTTTCACACGGTATAAAAAACGAACGGAGAGCTCCAGTTATATTTTCTTTTCTCTGGACGACGAATAGTTATCGTCGTTGTGTATACCAACGATCTGAAACCCGATGTTTAACCCCGTGTTTAACCCATAAGCTAAGCTAAGCTGGCCAGCGGTGAGGGCCGTGAAATAGGAACGCAACAAACGGATATGACGTCTGCAGCCTGTTTGGAGGGGGTAGAGAGAGAGAGCAGAGAGACAGAGAAAAAACGTAACTCTTTGAGTGCTGGTCAATCTGTCGTGTGTGTTTATAAACACAGCCAGACAAACGATTATAATGGATATAAAAATTCTGTGACCGGTTGAAAAGGTTATACAACACGAAAATCGCTGGTGCTGGGTGAGTACATTATGAAAATACTCTGGCAGTCAAAGAGTTAAGAACAGGTATGATACCTGCAACGTAGATCTTTCCGTGGAGAGTACAAGCAGCTGAATTACTACGTGGAATCTGCATAGGAGCCACTTGAGTCCATACAGATGTTTCCTGGTTGTACTTGGCCACCTGGGGTGGGTTTGGCTTATCATGATTTGGAGCACCATCTCCACATCTCCTTACTGCTTGAATGACCCAGGAGGACACACATGGCAAAACATTATTACAGTAAATGTCAACAGGAGAAGGATGAATAATGTGTAATAATACCACAGTCATTTTCAGTTAACCATTATGCTTTAAAGACTTTACATACAAAACACAACCTCATGAAACCCAGCAGGCTGAACCTGCAGGTGCATAGACCCGTTCCATACCAATGAAATAGAGCAGTCCATCTAGTGGCACCACAGCAGGGCCGCTATAATCGCTCATAGAATAGCTATAAGCTGCCACACCAACAGATTCCATAAGCTGCCAAGTGTTGGTGTTGGGGTTGTAGCGCTCCATTGAGTCTTCACTCTTCTCACTCCCTTGGCCACCCACTGCAAACACATATCCATCCAGCATCACCAGGCCTAGGACCATGTGGGGTTGTGCATGGAAAAAATAGAAATAAATAAAACTGATAATTAGAATAAAAATCACACCCAGTGTGAAGTGGGCGGTGTGTGGTCATCACAACATGACTCACTTTAAAAAAAGGATAGATGACTTTTTTTTAAAGTCCATACTGCTATTCATAGGGCTGCACATGTGTCATGTGTTTCGCTAGCCAATCAGAGTCCTGAATTTGCAAAGTCAGCCAATCACATTACAGTTAGTGGTGATGACACTAGCTGTAATGTGATTGGCTGATATGAAAAAAGTATCGATTTGCATTAACAATGGAAGGGTTAGGGGGTACATAAATGTTTTGGTCGGTGTCCAAAACTCACTTATAGGGGGCGGCTACACCGCCCCAAAAAGTGATGACCGACCGTGGCCATATGCATTATGCCTCCTCTCATTGGGTAACCAAGGCTACAACTCATAGTGGTTCTTCCAAGGGGCAACAGATGATTTTAAATACGGTACATGGCTAGTATACCAACATGTTTTGACCACACACGAACTTCAGGGCAAAATGAGACTGACAAACAGATACCCATTAATTAGTGAACAACACGCTTAAGCTACATGATGTGAGCGTGTATTGCTGCATTTGTTACACAATACATTCATTAATAATAATATTGATAATTTAATTATGTAATAATAATAATTGTAGTATTATTGTTGAATTAAAAAAAAAAGTCTCCTATAATGACATTCCCAAAATAGGACGCCAGGATTGTGGTTAAATAGAATACCATAATTTGACAATCTTACTGAAGAAACAGCGTGGCTCATTCATTGGAGCCATCTTCAACCATGAGTTATGGTAAACATCATAGCTCCACATCTCCTTACTGGTTGATTGATCACTACGAAAGTATCCTCCGGCCAAATACAGAATAGAGCCTATGGTGGAAGAAAGAAACATTTTAACATGCATTCACAACTTGAAATATCGGTAACACTTTCTATGAAGGTTGCCTCTATAATGCTTTATAAGCTCATTCATAATGCATTGTAATGCCCTTATAAGGCATTATAATGCTCATTATAAATGTTTATAATCATGACTTATAACCATGTTTATAACGTATTATAACTGCTGGTCATAATGCATTATTATGCTGAGTGGAACAGCACATTATAACTACCCTAGCTTAGTTGTAAAGGCTCATAGAGAAGTGCTGTAATGAGTCATAACGCATTATAACCAAATGTTCATTAAATGGAATAATGTCTTATAAACTTCAATAATATGCTATAACATGACTTTGAGACCTTTAAGTAAAGTGGCCACATATTCATGCAATATTAGACATTGTATCATGCTATACCCTATAGCACGACACAGTGACCTTTAAGTAAAGTGGAAACATTCTTTAATGGTTATTAGCACTTGTATCATACTATAATATCCTATAGCACAACGTAGTGACCTTTTGAGAGAGTCAGCACGGTGCCCACCGGACACTTTTGTCAACGGGGGGGGGGGCGGGGTGCAGCTGCGCAAGTGAAATTCCGCCGATTTTAGAAGTTTTTTTTTCTCTCACATCGTTTGGTGAAGCCATTATAATGGCTTTACCATTATAATGTAACACTTTCTATGAATGTCGCCTCTATAATGCTTTATAAGCTCATTCATAATGCATTATAATGCCCTAAGGCATTATAATCAGGGGTGCACATAACTGGTGCGCAGGTGCGCATGCGCACCCAAAATAAAAAATGAGCACCACATCAGACGACGCAAGGCGCTTTTGCGTACCAACAGCTGGGATAGGAATTTCCAAGCTTTTATTTTTTAGCAAAACTAAAAAATAAAAGCTTGTCCTGATGTACAATTTCTTAGCACTGTTTTTATTCCACTTGTTATTGGAACCGTTGGAGCTGTTTTTTTTATGAATTTCTGTGAATGTATTGGCTTGATAAGTGAAACATCACAATAGTATAGAAGATATTTGTGCGCACCAGTTATGTGCACCCCTGATTATAATGCCTTAGGGCATTATAATGCATTATGAATGAGCTTATAAAGCATTATAGAGGCGACATTCATAGAAAGTGTTACCCAAATATCTTCTATACTATTGTGATGTTTCACTTATCAAGCCAATACATTCACAGAAATTCATAAAAAAAACAGCTCCAACAGTTCCAATAACAAGTGGAATAAAAACAGTGCTAAGAAATTGTACATCAGGACAAGCTCCTAATAAGCCAGCTCATCGAGCCAATGGAATGGTAGACCATTTCATGCAACTGCTGCAGAATACAAAAATTTGCTTTGGCCCATACAGCTTTTGAATGGGCAAGGCACAACATTGGTAGAGCTTCCTCTGGTTGAATAACTGCACTGTACTGTACTGACCTTGGAAAAGTAATTATGTAGATATTTAGATGTAGCATTGTTGATTTAAGTTGATGGTAATCCTCACCTGACATAACCACAGCATGCCCACGCATTTTCTTCATGGGCAGAAGTCCCAGGGTCTTCCACTGAGAGGTCAGGGGATCGAAGCTCTCAACCTTGTGAAACTCCTTGTAATAACCTATTCCTCCCACGATCACTATCACTACAACAAGCAGGAGAGAAGTAGCAGTTGAGCCAGAGTAGATTTAAAGAGCAATTACAGTTTGGTAGAAGTTTGGTTCATGTATTTAACTTGAGGTAATGTAACTCAGAATATTGGCGAGATCTCTTGTTCGGTTAATTAGAAACTGACCATCCAAAATAGTCTCCTCATTTACTTACACTGCAAGGTGAAACAAAACCAAGTCATTAAGGAGGCCTGGACTGGATCTGGAGATCCGGATCTTCAAACAGCTAAATCAACACAAGTTTAAATTTTTCTGGGTTTTGTGATGTTATATTATTCGAAGAATCTGCTTTGTTTACATTCCTTTATGTACTAAAAGAGAGACAGCTTTTCACTGTGCAATGTAAATTCAGACTTGAAGATCAAAGTGACCCGTCACCTTGGCATCTTCACTTCAGATGGAATAATTCAACTGAAGCGACGTTCGCTACCCCGACTCGGTCTGTTTTTGACAGCTGGATTATAAACGATGATGAGATCGATATATTTTAGTAATGAAATAGAACATAGTTGCTCAATCTTTCTTTCGTTTTTCACTTTGGGTGTTTTTGTAACTCCGAGAGGGTACATATGGAACCAAATGGACACGGGTTACATCCCAGAGTTAAATTAACACCGGTAAATGAAGGTCTCTTAAATTTTTTATTTGTTGTATGCCTGCAAACAAATAAAGTCCACAAATTGGTATTTGAGTCAACAAACTGCGTGACTCCCAGAGGGGAGGACAAGGACCTGCTCTGTGCTCAGTCATCCCCGGGCAGGAGACACACACAGGTCTGTATTTACTTCCTGATCGTCTGGCTGTCCGATGCTGGTATGTTGCCCAATCAGAGGACTGACTTTACGCATTCATATGTGCTAGGTGCTTATGCTTACACATCTCTTTGAGGACTATGTGATTGGCGTGTCCCTGATGATGTGACATGATACCTGATTACCATGACACCATGATACCTGAGGTGACATGATACCTGAGGTGCGTCACGTCTCACACCTGCTTTCACACACTCACTGAAAAAGTTAGCCTAATTAGAATACTAATTGTTTCTGTTGTGTGTAGGTGAAGCAGATTGTATAACATAATAAAGACATGCATTTTAATACACAATCCCTCAGAACTCTGCTCAGCTGTTTCCAAAGCTCTGTTAACTGCATGGTCTTCATTCTCTCAAGTTCAGTCTAATGTTTCTGTGGCTTATTGTGCATATTGCTTGGCCCCTGTATTGCAGCTATATTTAAACATAATACACACACACTGACTGAAAATAAAAACATTGCACTTCATGTCAAAAAGGTTGCCGACCCTTGCAATAGAAGATAAATACAGCAGAAGCAATAATTATGTGAGCCCTGGTAGTCACAGTAGTCTCTACATTAGTGAAATATTATGATAGCCATAATTCGCAGTCACTGAATGATTCCAGAATAAATTGGTATACAATTTCAAAGTTATTGGTAACAAAACCTATCTAGAAAGGCATAGAACTCTATATCAAAGCTTGAATTGTAAACTCAAAATAATTAAATCATACTGCAACAACCATTATGAAGCCTGAATTGCAAACTAGGCTCTTTACCGGCAGGTATGTTTGCACATTGTCTCAGCACAAAAAAGAAAAAACGTTGTGTTTTTTGCACCATCATCAGTTGCAACATGCATGCATGTGTGAGGCAGGGTACCTGTGGTCCTCCCTGGGCGTGCTGTGTTACAGTGAGGCACCAGATCCTGGTCCTTGGCCTCAGAGATGAACCTCTGGCAGCCCTGATGTTCTTTCACCACATCCAGACGCTCAATCACAGTGTGGAGGTAGGAGGGACTGATGAGAGGCAGACGGATTTGCTCTAGCACCTTGAAGAACACAAATTATTTACTAATCCAATTGGATATTGGGTGAACAACATTGCACTTTGAGATTTGTTTCAAATGTAAAACGTAGGGGTGTGCCGATATATCGTCCCGCGATATATCGCGATTTTTCGGGTCAGGTGTCATACTATTTGGATTCAAAACGGCTGTTGTAGCTGAAAAGCTACAAGTTTGCGTGTCTGAATAATGCAAAAACAGAATTATTTGTTTGCATTTTCTTTTTTTCTCCTCCATATATTTTCATAATAAAAAAAGTGCGTATCGTATCGTATCGAAATCGTATCGAAGTTGTGAGCCAAATATCGTATCGTATCGTTTCGTGAAATTAGTGTATCGGCACACCCCTAGTAAAACGCATTATAAATACGATGTATTATTATTATGTCTCCGCCAGGCCAGGCGGCCGAAGGCCGGAGACTATGATTTCACCCGTTGTCCGTCCGTCAATGTATCAGTCTGTGTCTGGGAACAGCTTATCTCTGTCTCCGTTGGACCGACCCACGTAAAACTTTGCAAGCACACTCCCTGGAAGCCAGAGAAGAACCTCTACTCCTAATGTTTCAAATCGGCCACCATGAGGCAGATCTTTGCAAAACATTTGTTATATTGTCCAAACCTCCCGCAAATCTGTACACCGTATCTCTGTAGTCATGTGATCAAGACGTATCTGTCAAGAGTTTTCAGATTCCATTCCGACAATTCGCTTTGAAAGTTTGCAGGAGGGGCCCGTTTTGCACGACATGCCACAAACACCGCTGGAGCGATCAGAGATAAACTTTTCACACACACTCCCAGTAGGCCACACTGATTTTTGTCTCGCCCCCTAGTGGGGGGAAGAGACTTCGGGACCCAAAAGTCAGTCTGTGGCCTCAGTTAATCAAACACAGCTTTTTTTTGTTTTAACCAATCACGTCGCTTATACAGGGTCGTGTGAGGGGGACAGCCCGGGG
Organism: Gymnoscopelus microlampas; assembly: GCF_963454915.1. Lineage (NCBI taxonomy): Eukaryota > Metazoa > Chordata > Actinopteri > Myctophiformes > Myctophidae > Gymnoscopelus > Gymnoscopelus microlampas. Next base: position 3,146,611 of record NC_139951.1, read on the forward strand.
CACGAGTTTCTCTCACTCCTGCGGTCTACCGATTGCGATTGGATGCTTCCCTTCTAGTCCAGCAGCTTAAGTAAAGTTTTTGGAAGAATCGTTCACTTTGTGATACAAGCAATACATTTTGCACAAAGTTTCTCCTGGACCTACTTTTCCCAAATGACCATTAGCCACGCAAAAAAAAAATACCAGAGGTTAGTCATTGGTTTCTCAATACGAGTCTGCATCTCAGGTCAAAGTAGCCAGTGAAGATGTCAGACACCATGAGCAGTCTTACCAGTCTCAGAAAACCTTCAGAGACAAGGTTCAGAAGTTGCTCTGTGTTAAGCCCCTTACAGACCAAACAGACTGGTTCTGACTACTTCAGACTGCAACAGACTGGTATTTGGTTGGCAAAAGTTGGCATTTAGTCTGTCAGCCGACTTGCCATTGAAATGCTAATGCCCAGCCCAATGTGGGAACCCATTTACAAATAAAAAGGAAAAACAGCGCCCCCTCTGCTGTTCTTGAGACATTGCTTTCAGCCTAGGGTATAGGGCAGCCAGGTCTGCTTATTATAAGCGACTTTGGGCTCGGTTCCCTGCAAAGTCACTTGTAAGTGGATGTTCCCTAGCCTGGGTGCCAGCCTGCTTCGCTACGTTCGGCGGATTTTTTTTTCTCTCTGCGCTTCTCAGTCTGGAATGCCTCCTATCTCCAGGAGGCGGGACACAGCAGCCAAGGTTCCAAACCTGCCGTGGCTTCTGATTGGTCTGTGGTGCGGGGCGGGACAAAAAAAACGGTGTGATCGTTTTGATTCGTCATTCGTTTGAACAACATCCAATCAGCAACGACGTTGCCGAACGTAACTTATGTAGTTCCTGTGTACTTCCTGTGTAGTTCTGAAAGACGAGTCAATCGGGTGCATTCCAGACTGAGAAGCGGAGAGAGAAAAAAAGTCCGCCGAACGCAGCGAAGCAGGCTGGCACCCAGGCTAGATGTTCCCAGCGTTTTTTCTTTTTTTCTTCACTGATGCGCAGTGGTGTAAAGTAACAAGTACATTTACTCAAGTACTGTACTTCAGTACAATTTTGAGGTACTTTTACCTTACACCTTACTGGAGTATTTCCAATTGTCTATACTTTTACTCCACAACAATTATTTGAAATGTTTAGTTACTAGTTAATTTGCAGATATAAATCATTATAAAACATACATTAACCACTTTAGCCCTACTTTATACCTATAAGCTATTTGAAAATAGCAGATCTACAAGCTCACAACGTGTTGCGATGCACAC